>NC_080072.1:36933139-37251994 GCF_949987535.1 Balaenoptera acutorostrata | reverse complement strand
GTAGTAGTATTAAGTGCTCAGTAATGTCTAGTCAGTTATGTGTTACTGAGAGTTGTTTCTGTGATCTATATGAAAAGATGAGGGAAAGGTTAAAGGGACTAGGGGAATGTGCATATAAATTTTTATTTATGTGTGGAAAAGTAGCATGGGGTTTACTTGAGTAATTCTTCTGTTATTCTAAATATCCTCTTTCAATTGAAAATTTGCATTTCAGCGTTTCCATCAACCTAGTAATATTAAAAAAGTATGTTGGCAGTTAATCCATTTAAGAGGCAGAGGGAGGCAAGCCAGTTCACCCACTGGGTAATCATACAAGCACAGAGAGATGGTTGCATCCAGGAACTGATCAGACTGACACAAATGCAAAAATACATGAGATGAAAACCATTGTTATTAAGCATACATATTGTGCCTAGCACTGGTCTAGGCACTGGGGATGCCACAGCAAATAAGAACTGTTATCAAGTTGCCCACAAATTCATAAATTGCTGATTACATCACAGAACATAAATGAGGTAGGCACCAAGGTGTGGTGAGAGCACAATTGTGTGGTGAGTGTAGAATTGTTTCAGTTAAGTGTATTTTCCTTTACATTTTCACGTTAGTTAAGATCCTTATGTTGTAAGTGACAGAAATCAATTTGAATAACTTGATCAAAAAAGGCAAGATTATTGAAAGGTTACCAGATTATCTCATGCACAAAACATAAGGAAAGGGATGTAGCTGGGTCCTTGGGAGGATCTGAAAAACCAGCAAGCATTCAGGTGGTTCAACACTGCATTACTTAAGCCATTTCACATCAGTTTTTAAAGCAATTACTGTACAGTGTCGTATAGAGCCTTAAAAAGGTAAAAGGAGCAGGCATCATTTTCTTTATGTAAAAGGTGAGGAAATAATCCTAGGAAGATAAAGTGATTTGTCCAAGGTCACGTCCCATGTTTAGCGGGTAAGCCCAGAATTTAGAAGAGAGTCCTTGTGACTCTTGAATCTTTTCTTTTCCCATTAGCCTTCTTCAAATCCTTCTTTTTCTAACATGCAAAAATTTCCCCTTATAATTCCCTCACTTTCTTAATTTTTCTTTTATCATTCATTTTGGTTTTGGAATTTAAAGGTGTCACCTATGTGTCCTTAATAATAGGCTTATCTGAGACATCTCTTAAAACTGTCTTTAATTTATACCCTGTAATCTGACATGAAGGAGCCACTAGGAAAGGGAATAATTAAAGAGATTAGTAGGAGATCTCAGTTGTCTCAGTGATTTTCTTATTATCATCCATGAAACGCCTTATCAGAAATGGGCCATTATAGTTTAAATGATCAGTCGGAGTTTGAAAAGAATTTGAAACTGCATCAGACGCTTTCTGAACTTGGAGTTGTAGCCTCATTGTTTTCCAAACTCCAATTTTTCCTCCACAATGAACAATAACTTTTTGATTAAACAGCTGGCAGTTACTATTGAATGCCTCACAATAACAAAAGTCTTCCTTCAGAACAGGAAATTTTATCTAAATTGCTTTGCTCTTCTTCGGTGATTGTGAACTTCTGACAGGACTGATAGCATGAAAAAATAAAAATTTCTTTCAACAAAGTGATTACTTTTTAAAAGAAAGAGCCCCAAACTAAATGAGTAATTCAGTGAACTTGATATAAAGCAGAAGTCAAGGTACAAAAGTTGTCCTCTCAGTAAACATTATTAAAAAACAATCAAGTTTGTATTGACACATTTATATTGGGAAGGCTGTAGACAGCAGCTGAGAGAGAGAGGCATGAAAGTACCACTTAGTAGTCAAGGGCCTTCCTCACTAGTTTTGTTCTTAAAAGGAGCAGCTACCTTTATTTAGCTAGTACTGTGTGCCAAGCACTGTGCTGTCTTTTCCATATGAATTAATTAGAACCCCAACTTCAACCCTTCCTGCCCTCCTGCTGGCATTTCCCATTGGTTGAAACCAACTGGAACCAAGAAGGAGAGGGAACCTCTTAGTCTTCTTTGGCATAGAGCAAGGCAGAGTCTATCTGGAGGGGGTAAATGGAGATACTCAGCTCACCTTAGCATTTGCCACTATTTGAAATTGAACAACAATGAACAAATAACTCTAATTTATCTACACTGTAATGAAGGCTCCAGGAGGCCAGGGATATAATATTACTCTTGTCAAATAAATATACAAGTGGCTGCCTATATATTGTCTTTCTATCCGTTCCTGTGTCCCTCCATCCATCATCTACACAACTATTAATGGGCCACGGTCAGGAGAACCCTTTTACTTTTTTATATGCACCACAAAACGTTGGGATGCTGAAGGACTTTTTCTTTTCTTTGTGCTGCTCTCTTGTTTGTTTGTTTGTTTTAATTTAAATAGAAAAACATCTAGAAACAGCCTCATGGAGGAGATTGCTCCCCTGTGCCTCTCACTCTGCCTTGGAGATGCTCTAAGCAGAGTCCCAGCCGCTCCTGTCATAGGCTAGCTTGACTGTACCTGGGCAGGAGGAGACCCTAGTCAAGACTGAATTTGCTTTTTGAGGACAGACTTTGCCAAATAGATTCTTTTTTACAATGGGGCCAGGCTGGCACCTGTTAAACCTGATTTTATGAGGGGCGTAGAAATCTGTATTTTTGGAAAGCTTACTAGGCTCCCTTAATGTTTGGCAAGAAGCCTTACCTTATGTATGCTTTCCAAGGTCCTGAAAAAGTGAAAAGTCAAAGAATACAGATTTCTGCGTGACTCTTGGGGACGCCAGTGTTGCACGTGGTGCTGGTGGTCTGTGGCTGCGTCAGGACTTCATGGAGAGAGAGAAATATTTACCTTGTGCCTTATCGTAGCTTCTAGACCCTGAAATATTTCACATGGGTTGTTTGGAAATGGTCAATCTCAGGCCTTTGGGAGACATCCATTTGCTCTGGGAAGCTTTAAAGCATTACATGAGGATGTCCCATGTGGTCTCTGCATGACAGATGGCTTTTGGATGTTTATATATTAATATAACAAGTAACAGATGGAGGTTGAATCAGAGACCTTCAATGTCCTTTCTGACCCCGACGGTCCTGGTTACCGATGTGTGCTTTATATAAACATCAGGCCTTTGATTTATCATTAAATTTAAATCTTCATTTAGATGAATAATAAAATGGGGTTACACTAAATTATCACCCACTCATGAGTATCAGCAAATATTTTGGAGGCAGCTAGTCTGGGGTATAACTGAACACTTTGTGCAGCACATTTTCTGAACTCCTGGAAAAAAATGGGACTAATGACTATGGATTCATGTGCCATCAGTGTCTACACCAAGGGAGTGATTTAGGAGGCTCTTACTCTCCTCTCTTTCCTATCACATTGCTGCCCCTAAACTCCTCTTTTATAGAAATTGTAAAGCTGACAGTGGGTACTGTTTTCTAACCAATTGAGCCAAGTGTCTTAGATGAGGCTTCTGGTATCTTTTTTCTGAAAATACTTCAAATTAAAGTACCTCCTGGATTGTTCTGTGAGGGTGAAAGCATTGATCTTACCTAATAACGTTAATAATGTTTTACTTTAGAAAAGCATTTTAGAATTTGCAATGTACCTTTATTGAGATTATCTGTTTTATATTCATTGAAAACCTATGTAATAGGTATTGTTATTAAGTTTGTGAGTGAAGAAACTGTGAGGGCCCAGAGAGGTTTTGTAACTTGCCCCAAGTCACAAAGCTTAAATGGTAAAGGTGTAAGACACAAATGGATGTTTTCTGACTTTAGTCCAATGATCTTTCTGTATCTCACACTGTTTATGTAACCAACTGTTTGAACATTTGACTTTTTAAGAACAGAATCAATAGAGGATTATAAGACAATATGGCATAGCACGAGTTTACATCTGGATTTGAATTTAGGCTTTGCCATTTATTGAATGGTATCAGGCAAGTCATTTAACCTCTGTGAACATCTATCAATTGAGTATAGCAATGCCTGCATTTTAGGGTTATTTCAAGGATTATAAAGTTTGTAAAGTTCTTGCATATAGTAGGTAATCAAGGGCAGCTCTTAAAAGTTTTGAGGCTGTGTCTCTCTGTCTGAGTTTGAGGATTACTGTCCTTGCCAAGTGGTCTTCTATCATCTACTAGGACATCCTTCAGAGACTGTAGTTCATTGCTTCCCAAGGCTGTTCCTTCTCTCTGTGTTTTCTGACTGCTAGAAAATTCTTACCTTGAGCTAAAAATACCTCCTCGTAACTTACACTTGTTGGTATACGTTTTACCTCTTTTAGCTACATAGACCAAATCCAATCCATCTTCCACGTGACAGTCCTCCAAATATTTGAAGATTTTATCTTGCTTTCCCTTAATCTTTACTTCTTCAGACTGAACATCCTCTGTTCCTTCAACCATTCATCACTTGATTTGGCTCACAAGGCCCTCACAGTCCTGCTTGGGTCTTTCTAAAGTATGTCTGTTTATCATCTGAGAAGTTCCTACAGCTACATGTGATTATCTCTAGGCAGATGGACTCAGATTAGAATGAGATAATTGTCTTCTTCTGGTACCGTTTAAGATGATAACATCCTTTTTGGCAGCCTTATCTTAGCTTACTGTTGATCAAAACAGCTGTGTACTTTTTCTCAATATGTATTTCTGTTAAACCTTAGATCTCACATTCTGTCTTTGAGAAGCACAGTCCCTAAGCATGGGATCTTTCATTTTTTGATGTGAAATTTCATCTTATTTGATTTGGCCCTAATTTCTGCCTATTAATGTCTCTTTTAACCCTGGTGGTATTATCTTAAAATTTCTTATGATTGAAACAGTCATACCAACTCCGTATTTTCCTGCAGATTCAATAAGCACACTGCTATTACACTGTTGAATCATAGGTAACAATGCTAAGTATGACAGAGCTGGTTGTCTGACCTGATCCACAATCAGCATGATCTTGGGATAGGCAGAGCATAAGGGTTAGTAAGAAGTTGTAGGAGAGAGATATTTGGGGCATAAAATACGGTTAAGAAAGGAAAGTACTGTTGGTATGGAGATCCAGATGAGGAGAGAGAAAAGAGTAAAATGGAATTGCCAGACAAGAAAAAGCAAGCATCTGGCAAGTGTTTTCTAAGTGGATGAAGCAGGTCCCATGAGGACTTTATCTTCTTGGGAAGACCTCTCTTTCTCTTGGAGGGTATTCATACCCTTCTCTGGCAAAGTCTCTTTGCTAATCTCATTTGAACACTGCTGCCTTCTCGTTTACCACAACAAAGGCATCTCCATCCAGATTTCAACTTTGCCTTCTCTTTTTAGTTCGCATTTGTATTTACTCTGCTGAAAGCGGCTGCGAAACTGTTTAGAAACCTGCTGAGCCCTGCTACCGTCCTCCCTCCTGAGCTCTGCATGGATTTGGTTTAGAAGTCAGTTCTTACACGTTGGTGTCATACCGTATTCATCTCTATAATCCATCTCCCCGATTACAGTCTGTACCTCCTGTACAATGCCAGAGGTGCCGTTTTCCCCTTGTCATTTGCTGAGTGTCGTTGGTTTTGTTAAACAAATTGGTAGGAGGAGACCACAGAGCTCCCCTTTGGGGTATTCCTTTCATGTCCTTCTGGTACATGCCCTGTGTGATGTGTCTTCCATGTTAGCAAATAATTACCAACAGCCAAGCAACCTGACACGGAAATTCAACAAGTAGCTCATCAGTGTACATCGCTGGCAAACACTCTTGCCACAGTGAGTAAGCTTTGAGGAACTATTTTGTAGATTGCCATGACCTACGGAATGAATGCTGAACAGTCATCAGGGCCAAGAGCAACGCCAATGACACCACAGGTGTCTTTTGTTTTTCTAGTGGTGATCAAGAACTTCGTGTTCTTAAATTTCCCCTGTGAAGCTGAGGAGGGAAGATTGCATGATGCCCCCTTTAGCCTGAGTTCAAAAGAGGGAATTGCCTCCTGTGCAAGCTCCCCTGCCACTGTATTAGTGAGGGGAGATAGAATGGGAGTTGTCTTGTGTTCTCTAATAGGGAACTTTCTCTAAGGAACACCTTGATATTTACTAGTGCTGGCTTAAAGGCAGTAAGGATGAGGCTCTCTGTCTAGCAAAGGAAGGTCATTGTAACTTTCCTCTTCAGGGAGTATGTGAACACTTTTCTTCAATTCTAGGCAAAGCCCCAGATAAACCTCTTCATCTAGCATCTCATTTGGGCTTCATATTGTCTTACTGAACAGCGGCATAATACATTTCAATTCACAAGGTTTACATTGGAAATTCATTCTTCTGTATAATTGGGAAAGGTACTGTGGAGTCCCTTTCAGAGGCCTTTCTTCACCCAGGTAAATAAAAATCCAACATTCCTTCATATGTAGTGTTGTTGAACCACTGCATTCTTTGTGTTGAGCTCTGAGGGCTTTATCGGTTAACAGAAAATCTAGTTCTTCATAGAATATTGACTGGTCTTTAAGCAGATGGGATGCTTGCTAGGGAGGGCATTCTTAAAGTCATGAATAAAGAGAAGTTGTACCTTGTGAAGAAAATTCCTAATGGGAGCTCTTGATTCAGTGGCTGACTTTCACAAGGAGCATGACAGTTTCTCTTTGCAGTGTTCATTCCTCTTGAGCAGTTTTTATGTTTGACTGGATGTTTAATTTTTCATGCTATTGTATTAGAAATGAGTTACTTACACTTTAAAATACCGTTAGATACTAATGACATGCAAAATTCCCATAATTTTCCCAATACATCTTAATAGGCAGCATCTCATTTGAGTTCAAGGCCTAGAAACACAACTAAATGGGAATTGGGCTTTTTTTGGCCAAAAGAAAGGGTAGATTTTAGATGGTTGTAGAGTAAATGCATTATTTGTGTCAGATAGCCTATGGGAATATGATAAATTTGGGCTGATTATAACGCCATCAACTTAAGCAGTAAATTGGGCACTTATCAAAAGGACTATGCTTGATCTGATTAATTTTCAAGTTGCTATTTCTCTTGACTATTTCTTTCTGAAATGTTGTCTGCCTGACAGATTCAAACTTGCTATTCCTATCTCTTTTCTGGATGGAAAACAGTGAGAGGGGTTTATCTTGCTCTATTTTGGGGGGGGGCGGGGGGCTTCTTGTGTAAATCTCATGAGCTGGGGATGATGGAGGAAAACACTTGAAAAAAGTTATCACATGTCACGCATTTTCATTGACTGTGTTTTCCTCAGGATTATCTTCATAAAGTCTCAAGTTCAACTGCCTGATTTCTTAGTTTGTGTCATTCATTTTCGGGAATTGCGCATCATAAAGTCTTAGCCATAATACTTTAGGGCTTGTATAACTGTCTGTAGCCCTCTTATTCTGAACATACTGCCTTCATTCATTCCTTCAGTATATGGAGTGGGCACCTACTTTGACTAGGCTTTCTTCCAGATGGTAGAGATACTGACATGAAAAAGATAGACAAGGTCCTTGCTTTCAAGATGCTTACTTCTGGTAGGAGGAGACAGTCCATCAGCAAAGAACCAACTGTGGAGAGTCATGTGCTTTGATAAGGGTAAAACAAGCTAGGTGATGTGTGGTTAGTTGGTACTTTATATAGAATGGTCAGGGAAGGTGTTAGTGCAGGAGACAAGTGAGCAGGTTCAGGGATTTGTTGCGAGGGTTTTATTTCCTCCATACTCAGCAGATAATCAGTGGTTGTAGCAGTCAGGAAGTGCAGACACAACTTGAGTGTGAAAGTGCTGGACCCAGGGGTACCAGGAAAGACCAATTGCTCCTTCCTTCGCAGGGAGGTCTGGGAAAGCAGGTTCAGCCAGGACCAGAATTTTAGACTTCAGCGGTTAGTGGGAGGGTATAGAGTCATATGCTGATGTCCTAGAGAGTATGTCCAAATGGGCCATCCAAGTGGGCAGGGTCTCAGAGATCAGTAAAGAACCAAAATACAGGGCAATCAGAATACATAAAAAATAATATATATAAAAAGGATAAATAAGGATGGCCTGAAGTAAGAACTTAGAGGGCTTTGGCTTACTGCTGACATTTTTTGTTTCCCCAGAAACCTTTTTTTTTTTTTTTTTTTCCAGAAACCTTTTATATGGATTGGCTAAATCCAATTAAGGTCCAAATAGAGTAGGAAAGTGCCTAGTACTGGATTAGGCAAAAGTGTTAGGAGTAGTGTCTTGTCATATTTTACTCACATAAAAACTATGTATTTTGTTGTTGTTGTTCTTGGTTTGGTGATTGTGTGTTCAAACATACAGTCTAATATATTATAAAACATTTCTCATACCTCTTCCTTTTACCTGAGCCCTTCTCCTGTCTAATGTGAGTTTATGATGAACTTTCAACAAAAGTCAAGCTTTTGTAAATGTCAAAGAATTACATATTTTGGAGGGATGTAAAAGATATTAAGATGTTCGCTTAATTTGCATAAAAAAGTTTGTGACTTACGTCTTGAAAGAACTGAAAAAAGCTAATGAATGACATTTTAAAACTAACATAGTAATAATACTGGGATTTTGGTATGTCATAGAAAATGTACTTTGTCCAAAAATTTTGTTTTAATCCAAAGTTTAGAATCTAAGTAGGTTGTCAGTGCGCACTGTAACTAATCAGGTTAAACAGCAGCAGAAGTTAATGCTGTTAATTCCTTTGTTTTTAAAAAAAATTTTTTTTAAATTTATTATTATTTATTTATTATTTATTTTTGGCTGTGTTGGGTCTTCGTTTCTGTGCGAGGGCTTTCTCTAGTTGCGGCAAGCGGGGGCCACTCTTCATCGCGGTGCGCGGGCCTCTCACTATGGCGGCTTCTCTTGTTGCGGAGCACAGGCTCCAGACGCGCAGGCTCAGTAACTGTGGCTCACGGGCCCAGCCGCTCCGCGGCATGTGGGATCTTCCCAGACCAGGGCTCGAACCCGTGTCCCCTGCATCGGCAGGCAGATTCCCAACCACTGCGCCGCCCGGGAAGCCCAATTCCTTTGTTTTGTTCCTGTTACATATTCACTTGTTCTAGCTTTTAAATTTGTAGAAAAGGTGAAAAATTCAGGATTTAAAAATTTCCATCTCAGTGGATTCATTTGATGTGAGGTGCAGCCGGTGGGCTGAAATGTATCATGTGACCTATGTAGCTCTGCATCCTTAGACACCTGTGAACTTTACAGACTGGCAGCACCTACTGTGTACCAATGGCATTAAAAGTATTTCATTCAAGCCTCACCACAGCCCATACAGTCAGCAGTAACATCCCCGTTTTTTATTTTTTTAATTTTTGCCTGCATTGGGTCTTCATTGCTGCGTGTGGGCTTTCTCTAGTTGCAGGGAGCTGGGGCTACTCTTCGTTGCGGTGCATGGGCTTCTCATTGCGGTGGCTTCTCTTGTTGTGGAGCATGGGCTCTGGGCGCACGGGCTCCAGTAGTTGTGGCACGTGGGCTCAGTGGTTGTGGCTCCTGGGCTCTAGAGCACAGGCTCAGTAGTTGTGGTGCACGGGCTTAGTTGCTACGCAGCATGTGGGATCTTCTGGGACCAGGGCTCGAACCCGTGCCCCCTGCACTGGCAGGCGGATTCTTAACCACTGCGCCACCAGGGAAGCCCATCCCCATTTTTTAAGTGAGAAAGCTGAGGTACAGAGAAATTAAATAACTTAATTAAGGTCATATAGCTAGTAGAATGCATAACTGGAATGTGAACCTAAATCTATTTTATCCCAAATTCATGTGTCTCTGCTATACCACATGATCTCTGATATCTCTTGGCATTATGGGCGTGAATCTGTAACAGTCACCTTTCTATTTTTCTTTGGGGTATCCTTGTTAGGGTAAAGAATACTAGCCACAACTACGGAAAATCCTCTCTATCTCAGTTGGGTTGCCGTCCGATCGGGTGTGTCTGGCTGGCAGGTGACCTCCCATATCATCATTTAGGAATCCAGGCTCTGCCATCTTGTGGCTCTGCCCACCTCTCAGCCCTTAGAGCCTTCTCTTGTCAGCTGAAAGAGACAATGTGAAAGATGCTTGAGGGAGGTTTTCTGGGGCTAGGTCATGGCTAGCAGTGGTGCAGATCCCTTCCATTCACATTCCATGGCCACACCCAGAGGTGAAGGAGGCTGGAAACGTTGTAGCCACATAGCAGTGTAGCAAGGAGGAAGAGAAAATGGGTTCTGGGAGAGCTAACTGGTCCTGACCTTGTGCTTTGGCACGTGATCTTGTTTCCCCTTTCCCTTCCTGATAAGTAAGTCAAGTTAGGAATTTTAATTTATTTGAGTGAATAGCACAGACTTGGGGTCTGGGTTCAAATCCCAGCCCTGCCATTCACCAGCTGCCTAACCATGAACAAGTTATTTAACCTTGCCGAGCCAAGAATACCTGCCTGATGGTGGTATTGTGAGGATTAAGTAAATCAATATAAGGAAAGTCCTTAGTACAAATGCTTGATACACACTCTGTACTGTGTAAGTGCTGGCTGTTATGTGGGTGTGTCAGCTCTACTTTATTCTTCATTCACAACTCAGCTGTAGTGTCCCCTTCTTTGGAAAGTCTTCCCTTTCTTTTCTTTTTTAAAAAAATATCTTTATTGGAGTATAATTGCTTTACAACGTTGTGTTAGTTTCTGCTGTATAACAAAGTGAATCAGCTATACGTATACGATATTTTCTTTCTTCTCTGCTTCCGCAGATCCTTGCACTTATTGCACTGAATTGTAAGGTGCGTGTGGGTGTGTTGTCTGTCTGGCTCAGGCGTTTGACCTGAGGGCAGGAACTTGGCTGTGCTAACTTCGCCTGTGTGTCCCCGTAGCCAGCAGAGTGTCACACACATTGTAGACAGTCAGATGTTTCATGACGGGAAGGAAACCTCATTAACCAGAATACTAGAATATCAGAATACAGTATTCGATTTCCTGACCACGCTGGAAACCAAGGAGTTCATGTATTAGCTTTGACTTTTCATTTCAGTTGATTTGGGCAATACTAGATTTAAGTGACAGATCGTTGTGCCCTACCGGCTTATTTGCATGAGCCAGCCCACCTCAGGGATCATTAGCCCTTTTGCCAAGATTCTGATTGTATTTGTCTAGTATGTTGGTGGCATAACTCCCCCTGTACAAGGGTGAGGTTAGGGATGTGATAATCCTGTTTCTTAGTTTATGAGATACTATCAGCATTAATCCATGCAATCCTCCCTCCCTCCCTCCCTCCCTTCCTTCCTTCCTTCCTTCTTTCCTCGCTTTCCCCCTCTCCTCCTCTCCCCACCTCCCTCCCTTCCTTCCTTTCACTCCCCTCCCCCCCAGCCATTCCCATTCCTTTAGGAAAACACTGTCATATACCTTAGGTGACTCTTAAAGTTTGTGTATCTCTTTGGCTAATTGATAAAATAGTTTTGCATGTATGTAGTTTTAATTTACATAATTATAGACCTTTTTAGCTTTTTCACTCTATTTTTAAAACTTTTTAGCTTAATATAATTTTAATCCTACAGAAAAATTGAGAACGGTCCAAAAAACAATCATAAACTCTTTGCTCAGATTCTGCTCTGTCTCTCAAAGTAATAATGTGTGTTTACATATGTATGTACTTATATTGTGTATATACACATTGTTATTTTGAACTCTGAGAGTAAGCTGCAAACCTCATGACCCTCTACCCCTAAATACTACAGTGCATATTTCCTAAAACAAGACATTTAAATAAACACTATCCAAATTCTCAAAATCAGGAAATTGAACACCAATACAGTACTATTTTGTAGTCTATGGTTTCTATTCAAATTTCACCAGTTTTCTACTAATGTCCTTTATGAGATTTTCTTTTTTCCTGCCCAGGATCCAGTCCAGGATCCTGCACTTAGTAAACATTAGGTAAAGGCCTCCTTTGCTCATTGGAGCTCACATTCTAGCATATTGAAAACCAAAAAGAAAGCATTTGAATGGAAAGCTCCTCTCACTCTGATAGATGCAAATGTTTTAAAATGAAGGTGAAGATAAATAGTTTGACAACATTTTCAATTTTTTAGTGAAATGACCTCCTAGAAAATTATGCTTCTGCCTCTTCCCCTAAATAGCGATTTCCGTTTCTCTGTGGCCGCTTCTGAAATTCACCAGCGTTGAACATAATTTTTGCATCGTTATCTCCATGGTGCATAAATAATTTTGCATTCTACTTTCCTCTGGTGAAAATTATTTTGTATATATTTTCCCATATTTCATAACTTGCATATTTAATCACTCTTAATGACTGTAGTAAATTCTGTCAAGCTGAACTACTGTAACGTATGTGTTTCTCTTTTGTTGTAAATTTGGCTTGTTTCTAGTTTTTCACTAATATTAGAAAAAACAACTTTTTTAAGGAAGTATATAGCATCTTCTTGTATTAAAGCAGTTTTGACAAATTGTTTCATCTAAAATGTTTCCTTCTAACATACAGAAAGAAAGGTTGCATTTTTGTGGAGAAAACACAGGCTTTTTTTTTCAGGGAAACTTATTTTTCCTTGATTATGTTTCGAGCCTCCATTTATAATGGAAAGATAATTAATAGAGAGGGACCTGATATATTTAGAGCTTTGTCAGTTGAATACTTTACATGTATTGTTAGGAAACAGCATGTTTCCAGTGGGGAATAGGAGAGTAATGCACGATGTGGCTAAGATATAAGGCTGCAGTGTGATAGTTCCCAGCTGCAACGGCCTTGCAATCATTCACTGGCTTTGACACAACTGGACAATCCTTCAGGTCTTCCGCACTCTCCTACTGAGAGCTGCTGGAGGAATCCATCACCCTCTGCCAGGAGGCAGTCAGCTGCATCCCAGCTGGGGGAATTGATGAATTGTTAGACCTCTGGACCTCCCTGGGGGATGATTCTCCCCACGGCTGCTCCAAGTAAGGACAGAGGAATGAATGGAATGGACAGGGCCATCATGAGGAATGGAAATTCACAGATGGTCCCTGTATCTCACCCCATTCAGAATCTTCTGAGCATCTAAGGAGACAAGTTCAGTTCTTAGGCAAGCTCTTCCTTTCCCTTCTCAGTACTCAGGTGCTGGAAGGTACTTGCCAGGGGTGAGGTAGAGCCTGTGATCAGCTGGTGGTTACAGGGACTGTTTCTAAATTTCAAGATTTGTAACTGACTAACGTGGGGCTTGGGAGGGCAGAGCAACTGAGACAATTCAATTGTTCAGTAGGCTTTATCAGTGCTTTCAAAGATCCTGGGACTGTTGCCTTCTCTGTATTAGTTATATGTCTTTCTATATCATATGAAGGTTTTCTTCATGTACAGAATTTTATCTTTTACTCTATGAGGGCGGGACTTTGTACATCTGGTTTATTGCTCTGTCTCCTGTTGCCTTGTATGGAGCTTGGAGCATAAAGAAATGCTCAATAAATATTTGTTCATTGGGTGATGACTTCAGTTACTTGATTTTGTACGCTAGGCACATTATCATGTGAGCAGCTGCTACTCAGTTATTTAGAGGGGGTTAGGAGGTTACTGTAGAAATGAGTAGCAGCTGAATAAAGCAGTCAGGGAGTAGTAGAGCACAAAGGAGAGTACGTGGGCTTTGCAGCCAGACAGGTGGAGATTCTCATCCCAACTTTACTGTTCCCTGGCTGTCTTGGTTGACCCATTTACGGTCCTTGAACCTCAGCTTTCTCACCTGTAACATGGACAAAACCACTTTACTCACAGAGTTTGTATGAAATTCATTGCTAAGAATAGACACTCAAAAATGTTACCCTTTTCCTTCTTCCCCTGCCAAAAGGGCAAAGATAGAAAGCCAGGAGGGGCCCAGATAATGTGTCTAAGTGTTGTCAGGAAACAGATCTCTGTTTATGTTACCTGTCATCTAAAATGTGCCACATATTGCCTTCATCTCTCTATACCAGCAGCTAATGCCATGAGTACTTCAAACAGTGTGCATGTACCTTTTGGTTCTGCTTTGAGCCTCTTTATTAGTAACTGTGTTCTTTGCCCTTATAGGATTTATGAACGTGTGATAGACCCTCCTGAGACCAACCTTCCCCCAGGAAGCAATTTATGGCTTGGTCAGCGCAACCAAAAGCATGGTTTATTCAAAGTAAGCACTACTTTCTACTTTTGCTTTTCTATGTGCTTGATGTGAATTTAATCATTTAATTGTCACAACAGTTCTCTGATGTAGGTGTTTTGAGACTAGACAGAGAGTTCAGTGACTTGCCCAAGGTCACACACTTCACTCTACTGCCAGATATGGATGATCCAGAATGTAAATAATCCTCAAAATGTTTCTTATTGCCCTACTTCTGGGAGATTTAAGGTAATCTTCAAATTGGTTTTCATTGTCAGAACCTGTTAATTCAGTTTTGGGTGGATGTCTAGTCTAGATAACCAATAAGAAACGGCTCAACTTCCATGAGCTTTGGTTTTCCTGTCTATAAAGAGGGTAATATTGGGTTGGCCAAAAAGTTCGTTCGAGTTTTCCCGTAAGGTGTTTTGGAAAAACCCCGAATGAACTTTTTGGCTAACCCAATACAATAACTGCATTCATAAAAACATGAGGATTCAGTGATAAAGTGAATTGAAAAAGTTAAAAACATCATGAAATTTAAAGATTGTCTTGTTCTTCAATAGAATGGCAGAACTTTGCTTCTGGCAGTATGGTAGACTAGATATTTTTAAAATCCTCTTGCTTCAAAATGCCTGTAAATGCTGGATAAAACAACAGAAATCATTTATGACTTGTCATTGCACTTACAATAAGGTATATCCTTAGAGGCTAAATACATGAAGGGAAGTGAAAACCAGAGATGTAGGCCAATATCAGTAAGTTAGATATTTAAGTTTATTCCTTTTCTTTCTTTTAATCTATTTCTCTATTCCAACTTTATTGAGATATCAATGACATATAACATTACGTGTGTTTAAGGTATACAACAGTTCGACACACTTAATATATTGCAAAATGATTTCTACCATAATGTTAGCTAACATCTCCATCATATCATATAATTACCATTTCTTTTTTGTGGTGAGAACATTTAAGATCTACTCTCTTAGCAGCTTTCAATTATATAATACAATATTATTAGCTATAATCACCATGCTGTACATTAGATCCCCAGAACTTATTCATATTATAACTGGAAGCTGGTACTCTTTGACCAACATCTTCCCATTTCCCCCACTCCCTCTAAACCCTGGCAATCATCATTCTACTCTCTGTTTCTATGAGTCAGGTTTTTAGATTCCACATGTAAGTGATATTATACATTATTTCTCTCTCTGTCTGATTTGTTTCACTTTGCATAATGCCCTCAAGGTCCATCAATGTTGCAAATGGCAGGATTTTTTCTTTCTCATGGTTGAGTAATATTCCACTCCTGTGTGTGTGTGTGTGTGTGTGTGTGTGTGTGTGTGTGTGTGTGTACACATAGACATACCATATCTTCTTTATCCATGTATCTGTTTACAGACACTTAGGTTGTTTCCATATTTTGGTTATTATGAATAATGCTGCAGTGAACATGGGGGTGCAGATATCTCTGTGAGGTAGTGATTTCATTTCCTTTGGATATATACCCCAAATTATGTGGAAGCCATCCAGAAGTGGGCTTGCTGGATCATATGGCTGTTCTATTTTCAACGTTTTGGGGAACCTCTATGTTACTTTCCATAGTGGCAGTGCCAATTCACATTTCTATCAGCAGTGCACAAGGTTCCCCTTTTCTCTACTCCTCTCCAACACTCGTTATCTCCTGTCTTTTTGATGATAGGCATTTTAAAAGGTATAATGTGATATCTCATAATGGTTTTTTATTTGCAGTTTTTGATGATTAGTGATGCTGAGCACCTTTTCATGTACCTTTTGGCTATTTGCATGTCTTCTTTGGAAAAATGTCTCTTCAGTTCCTCTGCCCATTTTAAAATCAGACTTTATCTTGCTATTGCATTGTATGAGTTCTTTGTATATTTTGGATATTAACTCCTTATCAGGCATATGGTTTGCAAATATTAGTTGACTGTATAGGCAAGGATTTATTTTTGGGTTTTCAATTCTGTTCCATTGGTCTATGTGTCTTTTTTTTTTTTTTGGCTAGTATCATACTGTTTTGATTATTATAGCTTTGTAGTACAGTTTGAAATACAGAAGTGTGATGCCTCCAGCTTTGTTCTTTCTCAGATTACTTCGGCTATTTGGGGTCTTCTGTGATTTTATACAAATTTTAGGGTTTTTTTTCAATATCTGTGAAAAATACCATTTGAATTTTGATAGGAATTGCATTGAATCTACAGATTGCTTTGGGTAGTGTGGACATTTTAACAGTAGTAATTCTTCTGATCCATGAACGTATGGGATATCTTTCCATTTGTTTGTGTCTTCTTCAGTTTTTAATCAAAGTCTTGTAGTTTTCAGTGTACAGATTTTTCATCTCCTTGGTTAAATTTATTCCTAAGTATTTTATTATTTTTGATGCTATTGTCAATGAGATTGTTTTATTTCTTTTTTTGGATATTTTGTTGTTAGTGTATGTAAATGCAACTGATTTATATGTTTTGATTATGTACCCTGCAACTTTACTGACTTCACTGATTTGTTATAAAAGTTTTTTGGTGGAGTCTTCAGGATTTTCTGTGTATAAGATCATATCTGCAAGCAAAGACGTTTTTACTTCTTCCTTTCTAATTTGGAAACCTTTTTGTTTTTTTCTTTTTCGTGCCTCATTGCTCTGTCTAGGACTTCTAGTACTATGTTGACTTAAAAGAGTGGTGAGAGTGGACACCCTGTCTTTTTTCCTGATCTTAGAAGAAGAGCTTTCAACCATTCACTGTTGAGTATGATGTTAGCTGTGGGCTTATCATATATGGCCTTTATTATGTTGAAGTGTGTTCCTTCTATGCCCAACTTGGGTGTTTTTATCATGAAAGGATACCACATTTTGTCAGATGCTTTTGACAAAGCATCTACTGATATGGTCATGATTTTTATCTTCCATTCTATTAATGTGGTGTATCACATTTATTGATTTGCATATGTTGAATCATCCTTGCATCCAGGGATAAATCTCACTTGATCATGGTGTATGTTCCTTTAATGTACTCTTTAATTTGGTTTGCTAATAATTTGAGAATTTTTGCATCTATATTTATCAAAGATACTGGTCTATACTTTTCTTTTTCTGTAGTGTACTTATCTGGCTTTAGTATCAGACTAATGCTGGCCTTGAAAAATAAGTTTGGGAGTGTTCCTGCCTCTTCAGTTTCTTGAAAGAGTTTGAGAAGGATTGACATTAATTCTTTAAGTGTTTGGTAGAATTCACCAGTGAAACCATCTGGTCCTGGGCTTTTCTTTCCTTTTCCTTTTTTAAAAATTAAGGTATAATTTATATACAATAAAATTCTCCTCTTTAAATGTATGGTTCTGTGAGTTTTGGAAAATCTGTGCAGTCATGTAACTACCATCAGGATAAAAGATTGTTCCATAACCTCCAAAAATTCCCCTGTGCTGCACTTTATTCAAGTCTTCTCCTCATCCTAAATGTCTAGCAACCACTGATTTATTGTCTGGCCCTATAGTTTTGCCTTTCCCAGAATGCATTATAAATGGAACCATTTATGTAAGTATGTATATATGTTGAGGTTCACCCATGTTGTTGTGTATATCAGGGATTCATTCTTTTCTATTGCTGAGTAACATTCCAATTCTGTTGTATGGATATACTACAATTTGTTTATTCATTCCTTAGTTCATGAACATTTAGGTTGTTTTGAGTTTTTAGCATTTATGAATAAAGCTACTAAAACATTTGCATACAGGCTTTGGTATGAACAAAAGTTTTCATTTTTATTTGGGTAAATATGTCAGAGTGGGATTGCTGGGCCGTATATTAAGTGTATGTTTAACTTCATAAAAAATGTCATTGTATTTTTCAAAGTGGCTATACTATTTTACACTCTCATTAGCAATGTATAAAAGTTCCAGTTAGAGCCTTAAATTCAACATTCTATGTGGGATGGGGAGAATGGCTTAGGTTCCATGCAAGCTTAGAAGTTGGGACAGAAACTTCTGAAATAAAGCCATGATTCAGAAGACCACCCCTCCAGTGAAAGAGTAGGCAGAAATAGTCTACTACTTAGCAAAGGGAGGCAGTCCATTGACTAGCTTTTCTCTGCTTTATCTCCACACACACAAAAAATAGTTCCCTGATAAGAATTTGAAACCACAGCTCTTGACATCAAGCAGATGTAAAATTTGGATTTATATACTCATGAAGCTCAAGAAACTATCTTAATGTGATCCTGGGTTGGGCACCTTGGGATTCTTAATGAAGAAAATACAAATAATCTTTGGGAAAATCACTTTTAATGCAAACTTCACAAGATTACTACAGATTAAGTTCATGCAAATATGAGTTTTTAGCCATCATGAGTAAGAATGGGAAGAAACAGCAAACTTCCCAATTATCCCTCAAAGGGCTGTACAAATTGGAATTACAAGATAAAGAATTTTTAAAATCCCTATATTTAAAATGTTTAAAGAAGCAAAATAACAAATTAAAAAAAATGCATGATGACTAGAGATGATAAATATGACCAGGGAGATTTGAGTCAAAAGTTACTTCCAGAAATGAAAAATATAGTCATTGAAGTGAAAAAAACTCAGTGAATCCGCTAAACAGTAAATTAGACACAAGTAGGGAGAGCATTTGTGAAATGGAAAATATTGTCAAATAATTACCTTAATTGTAGTGCAGGGATAGAGGAAAATAGGAAAGGTTAAAATGTAGGGAAGATGCATATATATGGAAAAGAATTTTATGTATGTATTTTGCTTATATGTATTTAGTGTGTGTATGTATGTATATGCTTCCATAAATATTTGAAAATTCCAAAAGATAATGGGAGAAAGGGGTTATGGGCACTATTAGAAGTATGATGGCTAAGGATTCTCTAAAGTTGATAAGACATCAGTTTTTATTACAGGAAACAGTGCAATCAAAGTGTAAGCTCTTGCTGTCAAAAAGTCAATTAGAAAACTTAGAAGCTTAAATTATAGCTATTTTATTTTTTTAAAAAATTATTTATTTATTTTTTTTTGGCTGCGTTGGGTCTTCATTGCTGTGCGTGGGCTTTCTCTAGTTGCGGTGAGCGGGGGCTACTCTTCGTTTTGGCGTGCGGGCTTCCCATTGCGGTGGCTTTTCTTGTTGCGGAACACGGGCTCTAGGCGCGTGGGCTTCAGTAGTTGTGGTGCACGGGCTTAGTTGCTCTGTGGCATGTGGGATTTTCCCGGACCAGGGCTCGAACCCGTGTCCCCTGCATTGGGAGGTGGATTCCTAACCACTGCGCCACCAGGGAAGTCCCTAGCCTTTTTATTTAGCTCATAATTCTTTGGGTTGATGGGATGATCTTTCTGGCTTGGTCTGGGTACGCTGGTATCTACTGGGCTCTCTGATATGTCTGTTGTCATTTGGTTGGTCAGTAGGTGGCTTCTTCACATCTCTGGTGGTAGATTGGCTGTTGACTGGTGTACTGCAGTTCTTCCCCATGTGGAGTCTACTCAGGCTTATCCACATGGCAGTCTTGAGTTTCCAAGTGTAAGAAAAAGAGGAAGCCTTACAGCACTAGTGCATTTCAAGGCTCTCTTTGCTTGATCGCATTTGCTAATAATTTATTGCCCAAAGCAAGTCATATGACGAAAGCCAGGAGTGAGGGGTAAATAAATAGACTTCATCTCTTGTAGGACTGTTCTGCAATATAACGTTGCAAGGATATGGATGCAAGGAAGGGAAGAATTTAACATTTTAATAATCTATTACACAAATGATGATAAATAGAAAGCCACACCTAGACATATTAGCAGAATAGCAGAACCCCAAGGTCACAGAGAAGATCTTAAAAGTAGCCAGTGAAAAAAGGCAACTTTTTCAGAAAAGAAGAACTTAGACTGAACATCTGGAAGTCTGAGCAAGAAAAAATGGGAGAAGGTATGAAAACCAGTATAAATAATAAAAGCACACAAAAATCACTGCAAAAATTAAAACAATGGTAATTAATTATTAACAATTTTGTGCCAATAAAAGAGAAAATGACAGAAAAATGAACAATTTCTTAAAACTATATAAATTATCAAAATGGACTTAAGAAGTGCAAAACCCAGGTAGTCTTAGAATCATTAATGTATCATCAGGAATTCATGATTCGAAATCTGTTGTATCAGTTAGCTTTTGATGCATAGCAAATCAACTCAAACCTTAATGGTTTGAAACCGCAACCGTTTATGTAGCTCAGAATTTTGTGAGTTGGCGTTTTGGGCTGGGCTTTGCTAAATTGTTCTTATATTCTCAGTGGGTTTAATCATGCATCTTTGGTTAGCTGCTAGGTTTTCTGGGGGCTGGCTGTACTAGAATGGCCTTTAGTTTGATGGCTCATCTCTGCTTCATGTGATCTGTCATTTTCTACCAGTCTAGCCCAAGCTTGTTTACATGGTGGCTGATCAGGGTTTCTAGAGCTGGAGCAGATGTGGGAATGGCCTTTTGAAGCCTATGCTTGAAACTTGCACATTATTTTTGCTGCATTATTTTGGCCAAAGCAAGTTACAAGGCCAGATTCAAGGGTCTGGGAAATTGACTCCACCTTTTGATGGGATACAAATTCCCATTGCACAGGGCATGGACCCAGCAAAGAGCAAAGAACTGTGACCATTTTTTTAGTCTACAGTGTCTTTCCACCAAATAACTGCTGGGTTCAGATGGTTTTACAGGCAAGTTCTATTACATCCAAGGAAACCATTCCAATCTTACATAAACTCTTCCAGAGAAGAGAATAAATGAGAACACTCATTTATGAAGATAGGGTTACCTTGATTCCTAAACTAGACAAGGACTGTATAAGAAAGGAATTGTATAATACAAGGCAATTTACTTTTGAACACAGATTAGATTAAAAATGTAAACAAAATATTAGCAAACTGAATCTAGCAGTGTGTGTGTGTGCATGAGAGAGAGAGAGAGACCCAGTTATTGGTTGTTTCAACAATATAAATTTGTTTTTATCACCAAAACATTTATTAACATAATTCAACACATGGAACAAAGGAGAAAAAAATACTGTGGTCATCTCAAGAGGCAGAAAAGCACTACATAAAATTCAGTACTGACTCAGGATAAAAAAGTTCTTAGCAAAATAGGAATAGAAGGAAACTTCATTAAACTGATAAAAAGTACATAAAGAAAACATACATAGAAACATCATACTTACGGTTTAAATATTAAGAGAATTCCTGTTAAAGTCAGGAATCATACAGGCCATCCCTATTACCGTGTTTCTTTTTGACACTACATTGTAGATTCTTACCAGCAAAGTAAATTAAAACCTTAAGAATTATGAAAAAGAAAAATATAATTATTCATGAATTATATAATTGTCTACAAAAAATTGGACTCATGAATTATTAGAATGACCAAGAGAGTTCAGAAGGACTGTTGGACGCTTTTTGTGTGAACAGAAGTTTTCATTTCATTTGCATAAATACCAAATCGAAAAACAAAATCAATTGCATTGCTGAACAAAAGTAGCAGCAGTAGCAATAACAAAGATACAGTTAAATATAATATTTTGTTTATAATATAAAAAATGTGTAAGTACTTAAGAACAAAATCAAATATATACATGACAGTTATGAAGCAAATTGTAAAATTCTATTAAAAGCTATATTAAAGAACACCTAAATGGGAAGAAATATATTCTTCCCATTTGGAGAAGGAGGCTTAAAGCAATAAAGTCTTGGAGAAAGAGGCTTAAAGCAGTAAAGTCAGTTTTTCTCAAATTGATCTCTAGATTCTGTGAACCTGTAATAAATTCCCAACAGGATTTTTTTTTTTTTTTTTGGGTGGAATCTACAAGCCGATTCTAAAATTCTAATGGAAGATTAAAGAACAAGAATAATGAAGACAATTCTGAAGAAGAAAATGGGAGAGGGACTTGGCTTTTTCAGATACAAAGGCTTATTATAAGGTTATAGGAATCTTATAATGTCATATTGGTGCAAGAATTGGCACATGCATCAATAGAATAGAATGGAGAAGCCAGAAAGATACCCTTCCATTACATGTGGCAACTTGGAAACTTGAAGTGGCTTTCCCGATCAATGGGGAAAAGACCATTTATTCATCGATAAATGGTTAGGAGAATCAGTTATTTAAATATTTCGTATATATATTAATTGATGTGATTGATTTTTGTGTATAATGACAGGAAAAGCTTTAAATACGTATTTGCACACCATATGCAAAAAAAATTACAATTACAATTGACTTAAAAGCTAAATATTACAGCAAAACTTTGCAAGTTTTAGAATACAACGTAGGAGCATATCTTCATGTTCTTAGAGTAGAGAAAAATTTCTTAAGCTTAAAAAATGAAGAATCTTTAAAGGAAATATTGATAAGTGTAATATGTAGAATAAAAAGATCTGCTTATCACAGATGATCTTGGCAACAAGGATCAGTTGACAAAAGACATAATATCCATTAAAGAAATGATTAAATCAATAAGGAAGATTTTTATAACTCAATAAAAATTCTGGCAAAAGATACGAAAAGGCAGCTCCCCAAAGTGGAAACGTGAATAGCCAAAGAATGCACTAAAAGGAATTCCATTTCAGTAGCTATCTTGGAAATGCAAATTAAAACCATTAGGAGAGGGGGCCTCCCTGGTGGTGCAGTGGTTGAGAATCTGCCTGCCAATGCAGGCGACACGGGTTTGAGCCCTGGTCTGGGAAGATCCCACATGCCACGGAGCAACTAGGCCCATGAGCCACAATTGCTGAGCCTGCACATCTGGAGCCTGTGCTCCGCAACAAGAGAGGCCACGATAGTGAGAGGCCCGCGCACCGCGATGAAGAGTGGACCCCGCTTGCCCCAACTAGAGAAAGCCCTCACACAGAAATGAAGACCCAACACAGCCATAAATAAATTTTAAAAAAAATCCATTAGTAGATACAATTTCTTAGCCATCAGCCTGACAAAAATGAAAAAAAAAAAACCCCAAAACCTGACAGTGTTAAGTGTGAGGGAGACAGTTGAGAACAGGACACATACTCATTGCAGTGGAAACTTGCATTGGTAGAATACTAAGGAGAGCAATTAGGGAGATTTTGTATAAAGTTGAAGATGTGTGTACCTTATGACACAGGAACCCAACTTACAGGTATAAACACTGAAGAAACTCTTCTTTCTATGTTTCTTCATTGAAGAAACTCATGTACCCAAGAAGATATGTACAAACATTATCACAGGAACATTTTCTTTCTTTTGTAATTTCAAAAATTTGGGAAAAAACTCTATCACTGGGAGAAGGTTTAAATTGTGGTAAATATTAAAATCATAGAACTTGAGTAAAAATTGATGAATTGCAAACATAATGTTGAATGAAAAAGCAAGTAGCAGGAGAATATTATGGTAGTAAATCATTTGTATGTGTAAAAATCAAAACAATCCAATGTATTGCTTATTTATACATTCACATGTAAAAAGGTAAATGCATGGAAATGATAAGCACTAAATTCAGACTAGTTTAACTTCTAAGAGGAATAAATGGGGATTTTATTAGAGATGGGTACCCAGAAGTCTTCAACTATAGTGATAACATTTTATTTAAGGTGGGTGGGAAATTCATAGGTATTTGCTGTAGTTTGGTTTCAACCCTTTTGTACATCATAAATATTCGAAATTAAAAATCATGACATAATTTTTCAGGGTGATAATTCACACATATGTATGTGTATAAATATGTACATATATCCATATCCATACAGGTGATTTTTTTCATGTTCTATGATTTTCCACATGTCCAAGAATCATCAGAAATTTGTCCAAGTGTCTCTGTTCCAAACTGGCTCTCACTTATGCTATTTCTTGTTTTGTAGCTAGTTACCCACTGGTGAAGCTACTCTTTTCTTAGGGGTCTTGCATCTGTAGTGAAGGGCAGCAACTGGTTCCGAGTCATGGAAAGACATCAGAGTCAGATGGGAAGAGTTTACAATTCAAATTTCTATGCCTATCTAGACCCACTTGTTGAGAATCTGAACTGTAGGGTTTGGGAATTTATATATTTTTAAAAGGCCTTTCTCACTGGTTTTGATCTGTAGATTTGAAGGCTCAAATTTGAGCGCACTGATATAGGTGACGTGTGTTGATGGTCTAGATTAGTGTTTCACCTTGGTCTCTATAAAGATCTCACAAAATATAAGATATAGTCAATAATTAGCTTCTGCTTTAGTGTCTTTTTAGATTAGTGTCTCTCCAACTTTAGACTGCATCTGAATCTCCAGGAGGGATTGTTAGAACACAGGTAGCTGGATGTCAATAAACAGTGGAGTAGGCAGGTCCAAGTTTCTTTACTTCCACAGAAACATCAAAAAACAAGCAGAAACTGTTAGAACCAACCTTGTCAGAATTTTGGCAAACATTAAATGTTTGTAGCAACCAAGTTAATTTTGAATCAAGAAAAAGGCAACATCAAAATAACAGGAAAGATTTATGGCATTTTTACTTGCCCTCGCCCCACACCAGCTACAGCTCAGCGGCAGTCTTGAAGATGTCAGCCCGTGTTCCCATGTGGGAAAATGGTCCCTGGCTCTGGAGGGAGCAGAGCAAATCTTATCTACAAATTATTTTGTATGTCTGTTCTGTCTGGGACTGTCTGAAGGACTGATGCAAGACACTTATCTCTATTTCACCTAACTCAGAATTCTCCCAGGCCAAAAAAATTGGTGGACATTTCTTGAAAATATTGCAAAGCTACCAAACAATCTGGGGCAAAAGATTACAGTTGACACACATTAGACAATCTAGAGAGAGGAGGAAGAGCTGAGGAGAGAGATTCTTTGGGCAGTTTAAGGCATTCAAAAGCAATCATGTATATGGGGAATTTAGAAAGCTATATGCATGCCCAGAGCAAGATTCATGCTCAGAAAAGACCTGAGAATACCCTACGCGTTCACTTTGGGCCGATCCCTAGGATCAGTGCAAGCATGGCTAAGTGTTAAATGAGGGCTCCAGCATATAGCATGCTCTCCCCCAACTTTCCCCCTCTCCAAGCTCCTGGCATTCAAGGAAATCTTGGTCTAAAAACTTTCTGACCACAAGTTCCGGAACAGAGATTTTAGTGACCAGACATAATAAGGAATGCAGTCTCTATAAAAATAGTCAGGTAAGTTACTAAACAAATGGATTACTACAGCATTCAACAATAAACAAAAAAGAACAAACAAAAAAAACCCTAGGAAACCCTGGGGAAGGGAGAGACTGATCTTCAGAGTCATTACAGTATTCAGTTGTCCAGTGTTCAAATAAAGTCATAAGGCAAACAAAAGACCAGGAAGGTATTGCCATTCAAAGAAAGAAAATAAATGGACATAAGCCATTCTGGAGGAAGCCCAGATATTGGACCTACTAGATGAAGACTTGAAAACAACTATCCTAAATGTGTTCAAAGAGCTAAAGGAAAACACGGACAAAGAGCTTAAGGAAGTGAAGAAAATTACGTATGCACAAATGAGAATATCAGTAAAGATAAATTACAAAAAGGAACCAGATAGATATTCTGCAGCTGGGAAGTACAACTGAAATGAAAAATTGGCCAGAATTCACCAGCAGGTTTGAGCAGGATGAAGAAAACAATCCCACAGAGTGCTGCACTTAGAAAGGCCCCCATGATTGGTTTAAGGCTCTGCTGTTGCTACCTTCAAGTTTTCAATAATTTTTGAACAAGGAACTCTGCAAATTAGGTAGCTGATCCTGAATAGTTTATAGGGGGGCTTACTTGTTTCTTATTGGTCACATTATCGAGATTCTAAGATTTACCAGGGTCAGAACTGTGTCTGTTTTATTCAGCAAGTGCTTCAGATAGTATCAGGTACACAATTGGCAGATGATGTACTCTTAAAATGAATGAATAAATGCACAAGCTATGAATCTGCCTTATTTGTAAAGTGCTAAGATGTCTCTCATACAGGTAATGCAGATTGTATAAGAGTATATATATTGGGCTTCCCTGGTGGCGCAGTGGTTGAGAATCTGCCTGCCAGTGCAGGGGACACGGGTTCGAGCCCTGGTCTGGGAAGATCCCACATGCCGCGGAGCAACTAGGCCCGTGAGCAACAACTGCTGAGCCTGCGCGTCTGGAGCCTGTGCTCCGCAACAAGAGAGGCCGCGATAGTGAGAGGCCCGCGCACCGCAACTAGAGAAAGCCCTCGCACAGAAACGAAGATCTAACACAGCCATAAATAAATTAATTAATTAATTAAAAAATATATATATATATATTAAAAGCACCCAGCACTTAGTAGGTTTACAGCATGCATTCCTTCTCCCTCTTTCTTATATATTTAATGCTCTGTATATGCTTAACTCTATACTGTAGTAAAGACAGGCACTTCTGCTGCCTTTTAGGGACTTCTGTTTTAGTTGGGAGCTTGTGATTAAGACAGGGAGAATAGTTTGTCCTGTTATCTATTCCAGCTTGATGAGTGTATGATTCTCTGTAGATATAAGGAATCCTTGCTTAAGAGCCCAAATACGTGATACAGGCAGAAAACACAACGGGTGTTTACAGACTTGGACAATCATTTTCCTGTGGAGGTGGGTTGTGGGGATGAGGAAGAGAGTACCAACAATTATTAACTGCTTTCTATGTTCTAGACCTACTCTGGCTGTACATATATTATCTTAGTTAATTGTGTATCACCTTCAGAGACTCCTAATAAGGTAGTTATTATAATTGTCCCTCTGTATCCTGTACCCCTGCGGATACCAAAATCCATGGAAGCTCAAGTCCCTTATATAAAATCCATGTATGCTGTGGACTGTGCATCTGAGGATACAAAGGGCCGACTGTGTTATCCCTACTGTGTAAATCAGGCAATGGGGCTCAGAAAGATTAAGCAACTTGCCAGTCTCACATAGTTTGTAAGAAATAGGATTGAAGCTTAGAACTTTCTTTTTCAATATTTTTGTTTATTCATTCAACAAATATTTTTTAGGGACTTGCTTGCTATGTACTAGTCACTGTGTTAGATGGTGGAGCATTTCACTTAGGTATGCCATGTCCTGTGGAGGAGACAGACCTGCCTTTTTCCAGGGCTCCAGCCCAAAGAAACAGGTGGTCCCAGTGAGAAGCACCAAAAGGAGGTGGCAATTCCACACACCACATCTCCCTAGGAAGAGTTGTAATTCTCCTTGTTCCCCTATAGGAGTAGCTCCGTCCAACAGCTCTTTAGAAGGAAACCTTTCAAAACTCATCTCCCTATATACCAACCCGTGTTTCATTCCATCCTTTGGTGAGGTGAGATGGCTGGGGTAGGGGGAATGTATCACTGTCTCAGTACAGAAATTATCTTGATCAATGCTGCAAAAATCTCCCTGTAAAAGAGGCAGTCACTTCTCCGGTGACGTCTCAGGCTTTTAATAGATACCTGGTAGAAGCTGCCTCCTGGGTCCAAGAACCACACCTGCCTTTTGGCTCCAGAACTAAATAATGCTTATGTTGTGTTTTCAGGTTAAAACTATATTGTTCTCTATTTTAAATATGAATACGTCATTTCATAGGCAAAGTAAAAGCAAAAACTCACTTGTCAAACCTAATTTCTGGGTCCTGGTGCATCGTTAGGAATAGTGCAATGAAAGTGCTGCTAATGAAAGAGCAGAGGGTGGCATCACTTGCTTGCTGCTTGGCACGTAAGCCTCTAGCTTTAGTTACTTCCGATCAGAGACACAGAACACAGGCTGGGGATTTCTTCACTTCAAAACAGCATTCATTTGAGAAAATAGTTGGCCAGTGGTGATAGGCTTATCTGAATCTTCTGATTGTCATAGATTTTCATTATCAAGGTGGTTGCCTACTGCTGAATTTCCCTTTGATGCATTCTAAGATGATTATGCTGTCATTATTCCAGAGGGTAAGCCTAGGTGAATCACAGTGCTTCAGAGGTTTGGGTGTTCTGACAGTTACTAAATAGTTGAGATCTCCTGGAGAATTCCCATCTCAAAGCCTTTCACAGAGGCCAAGCCTTTCTGTCTCTGTCTTTCTCTCTTTTTCTGTCTGGTGAACTTGGGTCTGAAACCTTTCCCTTACCTGGACTTCACTGTCTCCTTAACAGCTGAGCTGTCACTGGGAAGTGAAATTACTTTTTTTTTTTTTTTAATGCCACAGCTGTTTTTTTGTTTTTTGTTTTTTGTTTTTTTTTTTAACCTCAGCTGGTTCCCATAATTCCACAGATGGTAAACATATGTTTATAGGCACATAGAAAAAGAAGCCATATTGGATTCCTCCCATCTCTAATTCTCATTTTTCCTTTCATGCAGAAAGTCAAAGTCACAGAACTGGGGAATCTTATATATTTGTAGATTAATATTTCTGTGCATTAAGGCTTTGGAAACAGCAGGACAGCTAATGATATGCTAATGAACTGACAGTTTTTATTGATCATAATGAAAGTCGACAAGTGTCTTTCTTGGCTTTTAGGCAAGCTGGAATATTTTATTAACTGTCTTCAGGGCAGAAATACATAATTGGCTGCATTGTGAAAATCCTCCTTGTCGGTTTCCCAAGTCTTACTTTCTGTTAGCCTGTTGCCAAAGCTTGGGTCCTTGCCAGTTTATAAACAGAGCACATCCTCATCCATATATTTACAAGCCTTCCAGGAACTCTCCCCACCTCCTTTTCCTTTCCCTTTCAAAGCAATTTGTTTCAGTGTTTTAGCATACAAAAAAAATGGAACCATTTTCTTCAATGTAAACAGAGATCTGCAGGGAAATAAGAGCGTTAAGAAAAGAATTAGCTTTTGTTTGGCGGCAAAGCTGCTTTCATTTGTATCAGAAAGCTCCGAGTGTTAGTAGGGTTTGCCTAATAGTTATTCCATACATAAGAGGATAATAATGGCATAATTTTTCTAATCTTTTTATTGCATCTTCCTATATTTCTTACTGTGAAATGAGTAAATGGTCTTGGAACAACGGAAATAATGGGCATTAGTGTCCCAGGCAACAAACCCATAATGTATAACCTGCCTGGTGCAAATTTATTTTTCAGTGCCTGGTGAGCTGAGTGCAGGGGGAAGTAGAAGGTGGCAACAGGTGGATGTCACAAAGAGGAAAAAATATCTGTTTTTCTTCTTTCCATCGTACTGATAGTAAAAGCTTATTAATTTGGGCTCTGCCCCTTAGGGAATTTTTTAGATCCTCAGAGTGGCTGAGATTTAGCATTGCTCTAACAACAAGAAAATGGATTGTTTAGCAAATTAATAGTGCAAATAAGATTGCAGGGGAGAATGTTAGGCTACCTAAAAGAACCTCAGTTTTCCAGCATTGAAAAACTGTTTTAGCAAGCTGTTAGTATCTAACGCAAATAATTCATTATGGATGGTTGAATAGTATCTTTCCATGAAGACAGTTAAGATAGAACCTCATTTTGGTAACAGGACTTCCTTGTAGCACCATGTTGTGCTACAAAGCCCACATAACTGTGAGACTTTCTCCAATGATATATTTTACTTAACACTGTGTTGCAGTGGCCCAGTCCTCGTTTGGAGTTAGTAGACCTGTAGTTGATGGCCTAAGATTAAGGTGTCCTTTAGGAAAGCTAATTAAAGTATCAGAGCTTTAGATTTTTCATAGGTCAAATGACCAGGTGATCTGGCCCTAGATCAGTAGTTTTCATCAGGCATCTAAAAAATCACCTCAGAACCACTGTCAAAATTTCATACATGACTGTGCTCCCTCACCCTCCTCTAAAATTCTGATATGTTCCCCTAGTTTAACAACTAGCATTCTACATGATTTTCACAGACTCTTAATAGCTGTGAAAATTATAGTTCAATATTGCATCAGGGAGGAAGAAATTTTCCTCTACCCTTCTAGGTTCTTCTGACGAGTCTAAGGATTAAATTGACGTGAGACCAATTAGCAGAAACTCAAAACAAATTTTAATAACATGTACACATGACAGAGACCCAGGAAAACTGAGTAGCTTACCAAAATGGCTGAAACCCTCACCTTAAATACTGTCTTCAGCTAAAGACAGCAGAGAGTGTGGTGGTAGGTCTTTGGGACTCAAGGGGAGGTAGGCAATTCACACGGAGATGGCAAAGCAAATGTTCAGTAAATAAATGTTTGCTGGGCCACGCAGAGACAATGGGGTGCAGAGTGCACGCTGATCTCTAAGTTGCCCCACCACACCTAGTTCATATTCCTTGCAGATATTTCTGATGACAGTTCTATTCTGGGAACAGGCCCTCTATCTAAATTCTTTTAGGCAGTTAGGGGGAAGGTCAAAGTTTCTTCCTGAGTCTTTTGGGCCTTGATTGTTTTCAGGTCTAAATAATCTGCATGCCAGTGAGACATTTTGAGTGGCAAATTTTGCTCTCTTACAATTATATAATTTATAGTTTTTAGGAATTTGATCCAGGTTAGGTATTGATTGTGCCTACTTCGTGAAATATACTACGATAGGAATTGCAGGGAAAGCTGAGGTAAAAACCTAAGATTTTTGCTTTCATGGTTTTTATAATTTAGTAATTTGGTTAGTTGCCATTCAGTTACAAATCAGTAAGACTTTATTCTGTTCGTGGACTGGATGCAGGTGCTACTTTCACCACTGTGAACTTGTAAGGAGTAAACACTCTTGCTCCAGAAAATCCAAGTGATTGACAACAGGGCAGGGTTTCTCAAAGTGGGGCCCCTTGACCTTTCATGGGAATCCTTTGGGACAGCTTTTAAAAATGATGATTCCTGGGCCCACTCCAACCCTCCTGAAACAGAATCTGGGGTTGACCCAGGAATCTGAATGTTAAACAAATACTCAATGTGATTCTTAAGAAACTGGCAGTTTGAGAAATACTGCTGTGGTGAATGGTATGAAGTAAAGCATAGGTCTCAAAAAATGAGATCAAATGAGGTCCACTAGTGAGAGGCCCAGCCAGAGTTTTTCTTTTTTTTTTTTTTCAGTTAAGTGTAGATACATTTAAAGTTAAATGAAGAGAAATAATAAAAGTTCTATCTTTTTATCCCTTATTTCATCTTTTCTGGGGAGAAGTTGCTGTCCTCTAAGGTACATTTTCATCTATAGAAATCCTCACAGATGAGTTTTCTGGGAGAAATAAGGCTGATCGAGCTGCTTTGTTGTTTGTTGCTTTATACTTTATAAAACTCAATTTTCTAAAGAAAAATACAGGCTTAGCAAATGCTTCTTTTATTGACAAATGTCCGGGCACTAAATACAGTTGGCCCTCTATCTGCAGATTCCACATCCGCAGAATCAACCAATTTCAGTCTACGGTTGGTTGACTCCATGAATGCTGAACCTGTGTATGCAGAGGACCTACCGTACTATGCCATTTTATATAAAAGACTTGAGCATCCACAGATTTTGGTATCTGTGGTGGGTGGGTGGTGGAGGGGGAAGCGAGGGTCCCAGAACCACTACCTTCCAGCTACTGAGGGATGACTCTAGTTCATATGACAATTCAGTGCAAGACCTTTTGGTTCTTGTCGTGGGGAGGTGCTGGGATATATACACAGGTATGTATTTATAGGTTCACATACATACACTCACACTTCTTTGGGTTACAGTTGGTATTTGTACAGTACATTGCCACCCTTCATTTAATCCAGCATGGAATTACATCCATTCAAATAAATTAGCATTCCCATCTTGATTCATTTGGCTAGAACATGTTTTTATGCCAGTATGTGGGCTGACCCTCATGACCTCTTTTTCAGAAAAAATATCAAGTGCCTTGAGTTTTTGTGTTGATAGGGATCGAGAAGCTGTCAGTTCTTATTTCTGTTTTTGTTCAAGTCAACATCATTGATCTTCACCTAATGATCTGTGTGACACACACGTGTGTGCCGGAGATTAAAAGTGGAAAGACAGAGGAGGGAGGCAGGTGGAAGAAAGATGTGGGAGAGGCAATAAGTAATTTACAAAGTGACTAAATCAGTCATTAAGAAAACAAAAGGAATACTGCTGTGTATAATATGTGTTGCTACAGGATAAGTGCATGGGAAATCCTTTTCAAATGGACTTTTTATTTGTTTTGGCAAAGATAATACCATGACAAATATACTCCAGGTTTCTGAGGGCCCTTTCCATGGCTGATAAAAATAAGAATGATTTAGGCTCTTCTAACCAGCAGGTAATAGATAGACCTGATCCTTTCCTGGTACGTGTGCTTTTGCCACTTTGGCATCAGGGAGGGTGACCAACTGTCCTGGTTTGCCTGGGAATCTCTCGGTTTTAGCACTGAAATCTCTAAATCCCAGGCAAACCTGAATAGTTGGTCACTATAACTTCATCCATATTCAGCCTCATTAGACGGATATTTTCTGATGTGTATTTAGTTCTCTCTGGTCTGTTCTTTGATGGAAATCTATCACTTTGTCTGCTCTGGACTGATTTTTTTCTTTTATCCTGAAAGTTAGCAAAAGCACAGAGATCTAAATTGTGACACTTTCAGTTTGGACGCCTGTTTCATTGATCCAGCACTTGAGTGCTAGAAGGTTCTGTAGCTTTTGCATACAGCACTTCTTTTTACAGATGAAGCAACTGAAGCTCAGAGAGGGTGGTTGACTTACTAAGTCCACCCAATTAGCTACAGATGGATCCAGACCTTAAACTTTGGGCCCCTGACTGCCAATCTCATGCTTCTCTCAAATTCCTCACATGTGCTTGAAAGGCACCCTGGCCTCTCCAAGGAGTTAATTTGCTTTGAAAAACTGAGCAACTTTGTGCCAGGAAGAAGCTGATTGACTTAGACTGTGCTCCATTAATTGCTCCCTGTAATTCCCCAGCAAGAGATGACACATTCATTTTGAGGAGCTACGGCAGGCACCTCCTTCCCATGGTGAGGCATCTCTTCTCATAATCACAGGCACTGCATCATCCTCGAAGAGGAAGAGGTTAATCAAAGTACCTAATTCGGAGGAAGAGGCCTTGTGACCCTGTTATTTCTATTAATATTTCCAATTAATATTTTATCTTGGAATAATAAGCAGAAACAGCATTTGCTGACTACCTTCTGCTGTTTAGAAGATGAGCATGTAAACGTTAAATGCTGCTCCCTCTGAAAGACTCACCACACTATCATAAGCCTATATTTTATTTATAGATTAAGCTCAATATTCGGAACCAGCTTCTACATGTTCCATCTGTTCTGTAATATCTCTTCCATCAAATCAGGGGAAAAAATACCCTAAAAACGGAATCTTGAAATTCAATGTGAAAAATCCAAAAGCCAAGTCAATATTTTCATTGAGAGATGGCAGCCCCAATGACTTTCTTAAATTAGGGCTGTTCTTCCAGACTAGATTGCAGAATTAAAAGACCACCTTTTATCCACAGTGAGATGTTGAGCAAATCTTAAGACTCACCAGCAAAGACTCATGTTACTCAGTTAGCTGAGAGCAAGGTTCTTAAGGAGTTTTCCCCGTGTCTAATTTTATTTCCTAGACTAAATGAATCAGTAGAGTATTTTAGTCTAATATGTTCCTATTGTTGCTTTTTCCCACTTAAAAAAATCCTGTAAATCAGCAATATTTAATGTTCCAAGATGACTAAGGCATTGAGGAGAATTTTTATTGCATCAATGTCTTTTTAGTTGGACAGTTTAAGAACATTGACTGATGGATCCTTAGTTCTGTGATATCATTAGCATAAACCAGTGGTAGGTAATTGTAGCTTTCTCAAGATGAATGGACATTTTGAGATTTTTTTAGAAGAGGATGGTTTGGAGTAGGTCAGTGTGGACTAAGGCCAACTCACTTTCTGAATACGGTTATCAGTCTTGCTAAAAAAAAAACAAACCACTTCCCTACAGAGAGCATGTGACAGGGGCCATTTGAGCTGGTAACTGCAATACTAATTGCCACCTCTCTCTTCTGTTATCAAGGGGATTATCCAAGATGGGAAAATCATCTTTATGCCGAATGGATACATAACACAGTGTCCGAACCTGAATCGCAGTAAGTAGCAACTTAAAGCATTTCTGAATTATTAGTATTATATAGCTTGTTGATAACATCAGAGAAGCACTTCAGGAAGGATACAAACAAACTATTTACATTATTGACTTATGAGGTAGTGGGGTTAGTGAGAGATTTTATGTATACTAAAATACTTCTGTGTCTTTGGATTTTTAAAAAGCTTATGTATTATTTGTAGAATTAACATTTGAAGGTAAGAAAAGATTATATGAGCAGTTTTGGGTCTGTAGGTTAATATAGAAAGTTATGTTTCATATAATTATATAAATATATGTATATAAACTATTTTTTAAACTTCTTGACTTGGATATACATGAGTGTACTTTTGCTGCTTCTGTGATAATTCACAATTCTTTAGTCCCAATAAAAATGAGATTTTAGTTTAAATTTAAAAATGTTTTCAAGGTAGAAACATACTGTCCTTTTCAGTTAGTCCTTGTTCCTTTCTTTTTGCTTATTAATAAAAGGAAAAGATCTAGATCTGAAATCCTCTGTGAATTCACTCCAATTTTGAAGTCATACTTAACCAGAAAAGCGAAGACACTTTTATAGCTAAAAAACTACTGTTTAAATATATATATTTTTTTCTGTTAGCACAGTATCAACATTTATTTTATATTTTCTTTATTGAGCTTGCCCAACTTGCAGTGATTTCTTAAGCTTGGTGCAAGGAATAATGGATTTACAGGAGCTTTTGGCCAAGATGACTGCAAAAGTAGGTATCTAAATTTCACTTGTGATGTTTCATTTCTTTGTCCATCCTATCTGGAATTTAGAGTGATATGCTATAATGGAAACATTTTTAGTGTTGGCATCTGCTATATGTTACTATAAAAATGGTTTATTCTTTCTTGAAATAGGACAACCTATAGTAAACATAACCATTTACACCTTTGATACTATTAGGCTGTATCAAAATACTTGAAAAATGTTTGGAAGAAAGGCAATATGTATCACTGTATATTCCCTGGGAGTGGAAAAGGAATTTGCCCATTGGCTATTAAACCAGTAACACTGAGAGATGATATATGGTCAGAGTCACTGCTGCTTATAAGCTAATGCATTTTGGATGCAAGCATCATTGCCAGTAATCGGAAAGGGCAAAACAGCAATTGTTAGGAACAGATTATTGTCACAGGAAGGCATTATATCACATTTCTAATATATGATGCCTTTCAAAACTGGTCCTGAGTTAAATAGTGAAGGAGGCAAAGTTTGCCTTTCAACACCTTCAGTTTTATAATTCTGCATCTTTCCCTCCTCCCCATACACTTAACAAGCGTCTTTTGAGGATCTGCTATTTGCCAGGCACTGTGTTAGGCACATAGGAGGCAGTGATGAAGAAGATGTGATTTCTACCCCCAGAGATGTTCATATTGAGTGGCAGAGCCGGGAATGTAAACAATTAGGGGCTTTGATAATATATACTCATAAAGTTTAGATTGATAATGAGAAGCCCTGAACCTTGTGAAGAAAGGCGCTGAATAAATAGAAAACGTGGCCGATGCTGTTGTTATGATACCGATCAGTCGTGGACATGAGTTCCGACCCAGGGCAAAGAAAGAATTTGGTTGGCCCTAAGAGACATTATGCTCTGCAAAAGGGAGAATTTTAATAACAGTGAAAATGATACCTTAATCCTATTCTACCTGCGGTTGTGACTGCTCCTGCCATCAGCCGTAGCACGTGGAAGAAATCGGTGGGTAGGTCAGTGTTTGGGATGTAGGGCTGTATTTTGGACTCAAAGACTCTGCTGCTGAAGATGTTTCTGCTTCAAACTAGGTCTTTGGCCAAGTCCCCTTTTGTCTGCAAAGGAGAGAGCACTTTTGGAAAGAGAGAAACTAAAACTGAGATTCAAGAGATTCTTTTCACTTCAGAGTACAGTGGAAATGTGAAACGTAGGCAATAATTTGCCTTCCAGCTTGTGGCATATAGAAGCTTTTATGTCATATTGTCTGGAGCAGCTTGATCTCAATACTGTTAATTATATTTTAGCTCACTACCTAATTTTTGGAACAAGAAACATGCCACTCAGCCTCAGGTGACTGTGGTTCTCCATCTCCTGGCGATGAGAGTGCCCTTTTTCATTCTCATTCTTTCCCGTTGCAGGAATGTCATTTTTCTCTTTTTAGCTGTACATTATTATCTAGCAGTCACATTGAGCTGTGTCCTCAAAACATTATTATGTAAAATGGGCATTTGTGAGGCAGAAGATATTTAATTGTGAGCAGAAAATGGTTTAATCCACCTTCTCAACACCCCCAGCCCTTTGGAAGATTTATAAGTCTATTTCTTTCAAACCGTGAATAGAATTATAATTAGGAAACTGAGTACTTCCATCTTCACTGCAAAATTTGGAATCTGTGATAATCTAGAAGAAGAGTTGGCAAACTTTTCTTGTAAGGGGCCAGCTAGTAAATTTTAGTCTTTATAGATCAAGAAGCAAAATTGAGAACATGATGTATATACTTATTTCACTTCAATATAATCAATCAATATAACATGAAAGGGGGCTTCCCTGGTGGCGCCGTGGTTAAGAATCCGCCTGCCAATGCAGGGGACATGGGTTTGAGCCCTGGTTGGGGAAGATCCCACATGCCGCGGAGCAACTAAGCCCATGCACCACAACTACTGAAGCCTGTGCACCACAACTACTGAAGCCCGCACGCCTAGAGCCCATGCTCCGCAACAAGAAAAGCCACCAAATGAGAAGCCTGCACACCTCACCTCAGTGAAGACCCAATGCAGCCAAAAAAATAATAATGATAATAATAAAATAAAATAAATAACTTTATAAAAGAAAAAAAATATAACATGAAAGGATGCTCAACATTGCTAATCTTCAGGGAAATGCAAATCAGAACCACAGTGATACATCACCTCATACCTGTCAGAATGGCTATCATCAAAAAGAACACACGTAACAGATGCTGGCAAGGATGTGGAGAAAAGGGAACCTTTGTACACTGTTGGTGGGAATGTAAATTGGTACAGCCACTGTGGAAAATAGTATGGAGGTTTCTCAAAAAAACTAAACTAGAACTACCATATGACCCAGCAATTCCATTCCTGGGTATATATCCAAAGAAAACAAAAATGCTAATTCAAAAAGATACATGCACCCCAGTGTTCATAGCAGCATTATATACAATTGCCAAGCTATGGGAGCAACCTAAGTGTCCATCAACAGACTAATGGATAAAGAAGATGTGGTATACACACATGCACGCGTGCGCGCGCGCGCGCACACACACACACACACACACACACACACACTGGAATACTACTCAGCCATAAAAGAATGAAATAGTGCCATTCACAGCAACATCAATGGACTTGGAGGGCATTATCCTAAGTGAAATAAATCAGACAGGGAAAAACAAATGCTGTATATCACTTATATGTGGAATCTAAAAAAATCTAAAAAATACAACAAACTAGTGAATATTTCAAAAAAGCAGCAGACTCACAGATATAGAGAACAAAATAGGTTACTAGTGGGGAGAGGGAAGTGGGGGAGGAGTGATATAGGAGTGGTAGATTAAGAGGTACAAATTATTATAAGCTACCAAGATATATTGTACAACACAGGGAATCTAGCCAATATTTTATAATAACTATAAATGGAGTATAACCTTTAAAAATTGTGAATCACTGTGTTGTACACAGGTAACTTACATAATGTATTGTACATCAACTACACTTCAATAAAAAAATAAAATATAACTATTGACAAATGTAAAAATTATTCTTAGCTCACAGGCCATACAAAAATAAGTGCTGGGCCAGATTTGGTCCATGGACCTTAGTTTGTCAACCCCTGATCTGGAATAAACTGGAAAGATATCCATATTAGGTAATATTTATTGAGCATTTACTATGTGTTAGTTACAATGCTTAAACTTTTTATATTCACTCTCTCTATAATCCTTCCAGCAATCCTCTGAGCTAGGTTTATTAGCCCACTGTCCAGATGAGAAGACTGAGTCCCAAGAAAGTTATGTAGTTTTTCCCAAGAAAAGTGGATGGCAAAGCCGAGACTCAAACTTAGATTCTGTAAGTTGGATCATAACCGAGGAAGTTTATGGTTGGAGAAGAGAGGATTAGAAAGAGAACCAAAAGATATAAAGAAGGAATGAGTGATGGAGAGCGGGAGGTGGATGCTACCAGTAGGAGGATGGTGATACCAGTGAGAAGAAGAACGAGCACATAAGACAAGAGGAAAAGAGAAGTGTGTGTTCAGATGGTACCTGTTGGGAGTGAAACGTGAGCATAGAGCTTGTGGCAGCTCTTGAAGGAGGAATGTCAGGGCAAGGACAAGCCCTCTTAACTCACCCATCTGGTTACAGCCACTTGTTTTCCTTAGGTAGATGTGGGAATTTTCTGAGTCCTGGGTTTACATTATGTGTCCTCCTGCCAGGACCACACAGGGGTCACTGCTATTGCATTATCTCCTTAAGGGTTTTCAGATCATAGGGACTGCTCAGAATCAGACTGCTAACCTAGGATCAGCCAGGTGAATTCTCAGCAAAGAATTCTTTAAGACTTCTGAAGGAAGATATTTCCCTCTAGCCAGTGCCATGGTCTGAGTAGGAAGGTCTTCCTTCTGTGCCTGGTGCAAGCCTTGTTTCCTTTTTGTTCACTCATAAGCTGAGGGTACAGCCCTTTGGGGCCGTACCTTGATGTAGGAGTTTCCTTTAAGACATCCCATCTTGGGCAGACCCTGTTCTCTATTTCCTCTCCCTGGCCCCCTGTGCAAGGTGGGAGCTCCATGTTTTGGCTAACGTCATGGAGGTTAGCTTTGGTGCTCACTCGCCTCCCTGGATCCCTGGCTGTCAGTTTGTTTTGGCCACTGTGGCTTTATTCCTTTTCTATCAGCTCCTGTGATGATTTTTAAAAGTTAAGATTTGTGTATTTTATCCAGCATTTTAGTTGGTTCAATTGGTGTAGTCTTTTAGGGTACCTAGTCTGCCATCTTGGTGGAAGCAGAGTGTAATACATCTCTTGGCAGAGTGAAGGAGATGGAGTCTGGAGCGATAAGACAAACTGGAAGCCAAGTAGGGTTCCTGGGTGCAAAGGGAATTCTGTGGCACCAAATCGATCTGGATTTGGGCTTTGCCTTTAGTTAAATAAGCCTATCATGGCAAGATTTAGCTGATGGGTTTGGAGGTTTGGTTTGAGTTGCCCAGCAGCTGTGATTAAAATAGGCATTAGTCATGTAGATCATGGTGGAGATAGAAATGGGCTTTGGAGTAAGATTCATCTGATGTTGAATCTCATTTTTATCACTTCCTTGGATGTTTGCAGCTTGGAATGAGTCACTGGTCTCATTTCTAGCTGCAGTTTTCATGTATGTGAAATGGTGACAGTTATTCTTCGTTTTATAGAGATTGCATGAAAGTTGCTGTCAGAGCCCTGGTCTAGAGCCAGGAGGTTTTGGAAAGCAGCAGAAAGTCCTCACATTTGGGTCACAGTGGAAGCCATGGAATCCTACCGGAGAGCGAGTCCAGCACACAAGCTGGCCAGGAGTTGGTAGCCAAAGTCACATCAAACCAAACAGACACAGACACCAGATCAGCTCAGGGTTGTGCCTAGGAGGGCTTGCTGTTCCTTTTCTCCTTTCAAAGTACAGGGTGATTGAAAATGACTGTGCCCTTGCTTGATATAGGAAAGATCAGGGAAGCAGCTTGCATGTAGCTTCAGGTGACAGAGGCCAGGGTACAGAAGAGCCCTCTTGAAGAATCCCAACATTGTGGCAAAAACCATACTTTTTCAAGGGGGAGAAGGTGCAGTGAAGCGGTCCCCTGACACTTCCCCTAAGTGAGCCACAAGAGACCACCAATCCCCTGGCTTATTCTGGAAGTTCTCCCAGGTAGTCTCTACACTGTGGGAACCACACGCCTGCTGAGCCAGGTACACAGCGATAGGACCAGGCTGTGTCCTGCTCTTGCATCCCACCTGTGTGGTAATCACATTCTTCCTTCAAGCTCAGGAAGAAGAGATGCTGAAGATGGGGAATTTCTTGATTACTTCTGTTTAAATCTTTGACAAATCTATTTATGTAAATCAAGCAACACTTGGAGTGGCATTTCAGCTTGTAACATATTTAATTTTGAGACTTTCATTGTTTCGAGGAGCTCAATAGTGATTTTTCAATTAAGCCTAAAGGTTTAACACAATAGATTTCTTTTTTCCCTTTCATATAGCAAATGCCAAATAAATACTATTTCAAAGGAAAAAAAGAAATCTACTGCATGACTAATGTACTTAGATTCATTCATTGACCTCTTACTGTGGAAAAGGCCTCTGCTGTCTGTCTTTGAATGTGTAGAGTTAAGAATAAATGATTCGGTCCATGGTTGCTCAGATAAATGCGCAAACAAAGGTAAAACAGAAAAGAGATGTAGATTTGATACCGTATCTATTTTGGATCTGCAGGCATTCTTAGAGAAAATGGCAGGTAGTGTAGAAATAGCTTTTGAAAATGAATTTGTATAAATTCAGCATGCTAATGCCAGTGACAGAAAATGTAATTCATTTTTTAATTCAGAGTTGTTTTTCTCCTTTATTGTTGCTTCAGGATTTAGCAGGGGAAAAGGAAGGCAAGATTACATATTAAGTGCCTTTGAAAAATTAGCTTTTTGCCTTAATATTCCTTTGTCTTGGTGTCTGTCTGATGCATTCTTATCATCACAGAGATTAGGGTTTTTCACTTGTCAGAACAGGCTAAATATATTAAAAATTTAAATACAGTACTCAGAAGGGAAGCAAAATCGGCCTTGAGAATAGCTTCCATTGTATTAAAATTGAGGCTTTTCCTTGGAATTGAGTTTTGTAGGTGAGCATAGCTCAGCTTTGTTGGGCAGTACTGGAAATTGACAATATTGCCTTTAGGCAAGCTCCTGGATTTTCAGGAAACTTGGATAGATACAGAATAGCCTTTTGGACTAGTCCTTAAGAAGTGCCCTTCTTGGAGTGACACAGACACTAGGGTTCTTCCAGACTTTCAGAGTAAGACAGGCACTTTCCTCTCACAAACAGATTCTTCATTCTGAGCCACTTTTAGGAAAGATTCCCTTCTAGTTCAACTCTTTCTTGTTCATTCCACGGTCATATGTCTATCACTACCTTATGTGGGAACTACTGAGGCTATAGAAATGAAGTAGATAATATGTGATGAGTTATCACTTCCTTTTTATTATCTCTTACCAATACATGGTTTTGGTACTTGGTGTCACCAAACTCTTGGAATTATATGTTATCTGCGTTTCCTAAAGAATTCCCAGAGAACGTAATTACCGTCGATTCTGGACGCTCTATGATTAGGCTGGAGATATAAATGTAACTTGAATTTCTGGAAGATCATGTATAGTAGAGGAGTCATAGGAAGCTAAGTTTCAGGCACGGTCGACTCAGTTTTTTCAAGGTTGATTATAGTGCATGTGGTTTGTTTAGGATTCTATTCTTTTCCCTTCCTCTTGGTACTACCCATGACAGGCAGACAAGGAACAAATTTTCTTGAGAAATTCCAAAAGTTTAGAGCAAGAGATGGAATAAATGACAAAAACCAAGGTTGAATTACATGTGGATTCCATTTCCAAAGAGTAGCACTGTTATGAGTAATTGAGAGGAGCATGTATGGGCTGGAACCATAGAAAAGGTAGAAAGATGGTAGAAGTCATCATTAGCCAGGTTCAACCATTATAGCTAAAATACTGCCTTGAAATAGTCTTAATTGGGATCAAAAATGGATTCGATCTCCTGTACGGGGAAAATACTCAAGACGGGGATATATAAGTATGATTGAGAAGGGAAAGAAACTATTTGATGAATGTTTAGAAAGTGGTATTTGTTCTTCTATCATGACCTTCTCTATGTAAGGAGAAAGGAAGAAGGGTGATATTGCTACCAGGCTGAGTTACTCCTTGGTATGGATGTGATGACAGAGAGATCATACCACATTTCAAGTTTTTTGTACCATAGTTTTGAAGGCAACCTGGAGTCGCCTACATGCAAAATGGTCAAGAGGGAGGGTTGGAACCATATCACGAGGAGCTATTAGGGGAACCTGGTGGGCTGACTGTGGGTCAGGAGCAGGCATGAGGCCAGGATAACCTCAAATGTTTGTAGAGCGGTTAGACTTGCTCAGGATGGGCCACAAAGCAAAACTAGGTCTAATAGAAAAAGGGAGAGAAATTTCACAGCTCAAGCTAAGAAAGACGTTTCAAACATCCAGAGCTAACCAAGAAAAGTAGCTTTCCTTGGAAGGTAATGAGTGTCCCATCACAGTTACATGTGCAAACAGAGGCTGGATGACCACTTGAAGGGGTTACTTGTCATGTCATTCAAACTTTATAAACTCTTTCAAATAGGAGATTCTAAGATTCCATGTTTAATGGTAGCAGTTGGGTGACCTAAAAAAAGGAAAAAGGTTTTCTTTTCTTTTCTTTCTTTTTTTTTTTTTTTTTTTTTTTAACAAAGTCCTCATCTCACCTGGGGGTTTGGTTGCCTCTCTTGAACTTGTCTGAACACCAAGGTGGATTCTGGGGCATTCTATTTGGAGGATCCTGAGCTGGGGAGAAATAAGATCTGCCTATGACTTCCCAGAATTTTTCATAAAAGAGGAACCAGTGACTTCCCAGCTTGTAAACCATGACACTCTGGTTAGTGTGTGAAGAAGAGGGACAGGATAGCCGGAGATAAATGTAAGTGCTTCCGAGTTGCTGATTAGATCTCCTGTAAACATTGTAACGAGTCCTTGAGAACACATTCATTACAAGTGTTTCTGTGTGGGTTTGAGCTGAAAGCACACGCGTTGATGAACACCCATGAGGTCCCTGAGATACAGTTTAATGTCTCATTTGGTGCTCATTAGACCATGGGAGCCAATATGTCTTCAATTTAGAATGCTTCTACCTTGTGTGAAATTAAAAAAAAAAAAATGTTCGAAAAGGAGATCTGGCTAAGAATCACTGAACTGCTTTGAGCATTTTTTTTCTCCTCCCGCTTGGATTTATTTTTTCTCGTTGCGATTAGCTTTGTTAGGACAATGCAGTTGAATTACAGAAATTACACGTAGTAACTCTTGTTTGCAGCTGAACTATGCAGAGACAAGACTTAGTCAATTGGAAAACTGTCATTGTGAGAAGACCTGTCAAGTGAGTGGACTGCTCTATAGAGACCAAGACTCCTGGGTTGACGGTGATCACTGCAGGAACTGCACATGCACAGTAAGCCTCTTTGTACATAAATGGACAGTTTTGAGAGGGCAGTTGTACTAATTATTGTGTAACCTGTTTCTTTATAATGCTAACTCTAAGCAGTACTGCCTTTTTACTAAGTGCCTATTTAGTAATTGGAGCAATTGTGAAGGGAAGCTGGAAAAGTGTCATTACAAACATGAATACTTATCAAGAGAAAGCAGATTTTAATTTCCAACACACTCTAATATGATCTAACATGATTAAGAAGCTTCCTGTTTAGAGATTAGAGTATCAGAGGGAGGAAGGGACTCCTTTGGTTTTCAAACCACCTAATGGTTCATTCACAACTCTTCTCTGCTATAATACATTTTAAAAAGGTGGTTTAATTAGTTTCTAGGTGTTTTCATTGTATTTTACAAGGTATCCATTTTCTGTTTTAGAGAATTGCAGGACCCCCTGACTTTCTTTCAGGTTATCCATTATTTGCATTATTTGTATGTACTATTTGATCTGTTTCAGAGAATTACAAGAAGCCCCCTCAAATTAATATGGAAACCCTGTTCAGTTGAAATTATTTGATAACTATCTGAAGAAAGCCATTGTTTGTCTGCAAAAATACAAAATGTTTGTTAGCGCTTCAACAATGGTTGACAGGGTCTGCAAAAGGTGTTATTTATGTTCTTGTAAAAATAGGCTTTTATGTTTTCTGCCTAATCTACTTAGTCCACATGGGCAGGTGGAATAAAGCCAGTGATGTATATCAGAAAAGTAACCGAGGTGGCATGGGTTCATTTGGGCTGGAGAAAATTCTTTATTTGTGGTCCTGGAGTGGACTGGGAGTTTCTCACACTGCTTCTGTTTCCCTGGTGAGGCTTCTGGGATGAGATGTGAGCTTTTTGCTACTGAGATCACTTCTGCTGAGATTCCTTTCCCTGTCATTCCTTCCTCAGAGTGGCACTGTGGAATGTCGAAGGATGTCCTGTCCCCCCCTCAACTGCTCTCCAGACTCCCTCCCCGTGCACATTGCAGGCCAGTGCTGTAAGGTCTGCCGACGTGAGTACTAACTGAGGGTCAGGGTGGCCCTCTGTGCTTTGAGATTGATTTATTCCCCTATTTTTCAGGCCCCAATTGATTAATGTTGATGAAAGGAAGTCCTAGCAGTTGATATAATAATAAATGTATGATAAAAGCGGCTATATTTTAATCACTTCTGACGTGCAGACACTTTACATAGGCTATTTTGTTTTTAAATCCTCACGTCAACCTTGATTACTATTCTTCACATTCTTATGTAGAGGGAACTGGTGTTCACAAGGATTAAGTCACTTGTCCGCGGTCAAACAACTGGTAGTGTGTGGAGTTGCTCTGTAGTCAGGACTCCAAAGCTCCATGTGCTTTGGTCCTCTCATTTTGATTGACCGAGGGCCACACTCTGTGTTTCGGCTATCTGAGGTCTTGGCCAGGTTTCCTGTTATTAAAGGGCCTTTGTTAGGAATTTCTGGATTGAACTTCAGTTAAAATATTGGAACAATTTCCTTCAGAGTTGACTGGTCCAAATTATATAATGATGTAAAAATCCTTTTCCCTCTGTATTACAAAGGACACTATTTCAAATGAAATGGTGAAATGAACACTGAGACAACCAGGAAGAGTAAAAGCTGTCATTTAGAATGATTGGTATGTGCCAGTTACTATGTTAGGTCATTTCATTCTATTAGCTTATTGAAACCTCACTGCAATCTTTTAGGTGGGGATTATTTTTATCCCTGTTTTATAGGAAGGTTGCGGAAGATAATTTACCAAGTTTGCAAGGCTGGTGAGTGACAGAGGTGAGATATAAAATGAATTCTGTCTGACTATAAAACCCATAGTGGTTTTTTTTTTTTTTTTTTTTTTTTAACCCATAGTGTTTTTATCAAACCATATGCTCTTCTTTGAAAAAGGAGAGTTTAGGTTAGAAATGTGCCATCCGATGGATAATTTTCAAGACCATTTCTCTACCAAAAAAAAAAAACACCATCATCACTAGGTCTTCAAAACACAGTGGTCTAGTTTTTTGTCAAGAATAGCATGTCACCTAATATGACAGTGGAAGTGGGGATAGCTGGTCTGTTTGTACCAGCCCAATCTTTTTTTATACTCTTTCAAAAGGAACTTTGGAAAATGTCTTCTATTTATGGTTGGCATGGTACACCCATTACCCTGGAGGGCTTACTCAGAGTTTATCTAAAAGAAACTTTCTTATTTCTATTCTAAGTGCTTTTGGAAGTCATGTCTGGCGATACAGATAGATCAAGGGCCCAGATGTTAAGATTATAGTTTGATTCCATGATGGAAAGATAGTTTTTAGTAGGTATAGATTATTTTTTTCTATCTTGATATATTCTATATAATAGAGGAAGAAGTTGAGAAACTTAGGAATTTGTTTAAACAATATGAGGTACTTTTAATCTATTATTTTGAGCTCTGTGGATAGATCTGTGAATGCTGTCTCTTGGCAGTTGTTGTTTGGACACGGGAGTAGGTGAGTCCTTCAGCTGTTTTTTGTGTTAAGCTTTTGATAGTCTACTTGTAAAAGCGATGTAACATTTGAAAACACGTAAGGGTAAAGGTAAAGATGGAAAAATCACCTATAATGCCACCACTTGGAAACAAACACTCTTGAAGTTGTAGTGGATTTCATTTTTTAAAACTTATATTTTGTGGACAACTGAGGTCTTATTATGCAGATAATTTTAACCTACTTTGTTGACTTACCATTATCACTTAAGTGTATTACTATCCTTTAAAAAACTCTGTATAAACCTCATTTTAATGAGCTTCATAGTGTTCCACTCTTTGGCTGTTGCATAACTTATTTAATCCCCAATTGTTGGATAACTAGGTTGTTTTCCCACTTTTCACTATTATACATTACTCTTCAATAATATGTTTTGTGAGGACACATTTTTGTATTTTACATTTTCTTAAGATAGAATTCTCCAAAGTAGAATTATTGGGCCAAGAGACTGACATTTTCAAGGTCCTTGATATATATCATCCAATTCTCCTCTCACTAGAAATGTGTGGGATAGTCATTTTTCTTTATTCTAATTTACTGGAGAATTTTAAGTGTTAAAAAACATTTCAGCAAGTTACCTGATTTTACCAAGATGCTGATACATGAGCTAGCTAAGCCATCAGTGTGCTTTTTGCCTTTGTTTGGAATTGATAGCAATTTAGCTAGGTAGAATGAATTTTCTCAGCAGCTCTGATCGGTAGTTTGAGATGTTTATAGTTTAATAAAATGGTAGTACAAATAAATGATTAAGAACACTACTCAATTATCATATGACCCAGTAATTCCACTCCTGGTCATATATATGGAAAAGACTAGAAGGGTGGGATAGGGAGGGTGGGAGGGAGATGCAAGAGGGAGGGGATATGGGGATATATGTATATGTATAGCTGATTCACTTTGTTATACAGCAGCAACTAACACAACAATGTAAAGCAATTATACTCCAATAAAGATGTTTAAAAAAAAAAAGTAAGCAGAAAACAACCCTCTAATTTGAAAAGATATAGAAGTTTTCAAATATTTTCACATCAGGTAAAGGATGGAAAATATTTCCTTTGGTTGTCCCTTTCAGATAAAATTTCCTAAGCTACTCTCTGGGTTTAGGTGGGGCAGCGTCCTAGGGTTTCTGAGAAAAAGTATTGATTTGATTCAAGAGCCGATACATAAAAGCAGATTGTTTTGTGTGCTCATTTACTAAGTGTTCATCCACTTGTCATGGCTTCAAGGAGCTGTAGCACTTACAGATGAGGGCATCCATGTGGCAATAGGAAAGAACTTGGTCTAAGTGTTTAAGTCTCAATTCATTGTCTGAGAAAAGTACTTTGTTTCGATCAAAAAACCCAATAAATCAGGCCATCTCCAAGAGCAAGGCAGTTTTCATAATTCCTGATACTAGGCTCTTCCTCCATCTTTTTGGGAGGCATCAGGGAAAACTCAGGAGAGCCTTCTAGATTCCTTAGCTATGGGCGTGGAAGTCCAGAAAGTAGTGCAGGAGTCTCATTCCTCCAACATTTCTTGGGTGTCTGCTCTGTTTAAGGAATTGAACATACCTAGCTACACATTAGAATCACCTGGTGAACTTCTTAAAATAGAGTGTCCCAGGGCCCCTCTATGACCTGCTAAATCAGAATCTCTGGACAGTGGTGTCCTAGAATTAGTATTCTTTTGGTAGATAGATTTGGGAACCATCAGAGATGGGAGAGAAGGAAAAGGATGGAGAAGGAATCTTGAGCTATGCAAAACAGCACTTACAAAGGAAAAGAAGTTGCAGAAGGAAAGGGAGATAGTCTGTTAGGTGATAACAGAGGATTTCTGTAGGTGAGAAGTAGAAATAAGCTTCAAGGGCGGGTTGGGGATGGATGATGATGATTGTATTCCACTGAATTCATTCAGTCATCCTTACTGAAATTCCTCTCGCAACTCTGTTCTTTCCTCTGGTTACAGCAACGGGCACATGTGGATCATTCATTCTATGTCAGACACTGTGTTAAGCATTTTTATGTGTATTAATTCATTTAATTCTTCTAACAACCTAGAGTCATAGGCTCCACTGTGACCCTCATTTTATAGATGAGGTAAAGCACAGAGAGGAGAACTAACTTGTCCAAGGGCTCTCAGCCTTGGTGGAGCCAAAATAAAACCCAGGTAGTCTGGCTCCAGAATTAATGCTTTTAACCTGTCTCCTCTACCCACTGCTTTCCAGGGAGATGTATGCACCATCTCATTACAACAGAGTATTGTGCAGTACGCATGCTATGTAAGATGCAGGGGTAGCACAGAGAAGGGAGTGATTAATTCCATCAGAAACTTGGGTGTGTGTGTGTTAGGAAGACTTCCTAGGGGAAGGAATAACTGAGTAGGGTGCTGACAAATGAATAGGAGTTTGCCATGTGGACAACGTAGGTAAGAACACACCTGCCAAAGGGAATTGCACATGCAGAATCATGGAAGTAAACACAGCGTTTGTTTGGGGGGCTCAGAAGCAAGCTTTTGAAGCAGGGTTGTGGCGTAATCAGAGAAATGCTTTGACAAAAGCCCCTGCGTGGGGAGAGCTGGAGGCAGGGAGCTGGGTGTTGGATTCAGGCCCATTTGCGGGTGGAGGTGATGAGGCTGGCCGGCAGGTAGGCACAGCCGGGGGACATGGAAAGGAAGGGATGAAGCTGAGTGATGGCCAAAAGACCTGGGGCAGGGTAGGTACTCCGTAAGCATTTTTTTTTTTTTTTTTTAACGTGAAACAGATGAATCAGGGACAGAGCATCTGTAAGGGAGAAGTTGCCATGTTTCGAACAAGAGCCTGTGGGAGACTCATAGTGTGATTAACAGAAATAAGGCAGGTGGAAGAAATGGTTTCAGGAGCAATACATTCTGTTCGGCATAGGAGAGTTGGAGATGGCTGAGGGACAACCTGTTTGATGTGGGCATCATGCTCGGAGAGGTGGTATCTGAAACTAGGTCTGTGAGCGAGCTCACCGAGGGAGGATGGCTCCTTGGGTGTTGAGCTTTTCTGCTCTGCCCCTCTCCTTTAAAGTGTAACACAGAGTGTTGATTTTGATGTTCTCAGCTGCTGAGTGCCAAGGGATGGCTGGAGTGTGTGCAACGTGCAAATCCCTAAATAAAGACAGAGCAACCTCACATCCACATCTGACAGGGGTGCCAAGTGGTGCCTAAAGGTTGTGTATTTAGTGTGCACCCAAATGGCAAAAGTGTCCATCCATCGCACTAGAGAAATCAGGCTCGGATTTGAAGGGCCAGGTGTCTGTGGGCGCAAAAAGATACAACTGCGTAACTGTTTCTGTAAATCCCCGGTACCTTTGTTTCTGACATCGTGGAGAAGTGTGTGTTGGTGCCGAGTTTCAATTTCATCGTCAGACACTGTGAAATGGTCTCGTTTGCATGTCCCCAGTGTGATGTGAAGGGCTTCAGGTATCCATTTACATTTCTACTCATACTAAAAGCTGTTGGAATGGCATCCCGAATGCCCCAGCCACAGGCATCGGAGCCTGACTCACCTTCTGCCTGAATTTCCCAGATATCAAAAATAAGCCTTTTGACTGTAGATCAAGAGGTTAGATAATGAGGACTGGTGTTAGGCATACGGTGGGGCCGGGAAGGAAGGGCACCGTCAGAGAAGTGGGGTGAGGATGAGAAAGCAGGGGAAATTCTTGTGACCTCCGGTGGTGATGCTGAAAGCTGTCCTGAGATAACTCTGTAGATACTTGATATTGTGATCGTCCATGCATCCTGCATCGGTGCCAAGGCTGTGAATGGCTGAGGTACACAGCATCATGCTGATGTCATTTGCAGCCCCTAAGGCACCCTGCCATGTGAAGACATGAAGTTCAGTGGACATTTAATTTTTAATACCAGATTGGTAGATTTGAGGGATGGATGTGTCCCCGTGTGTGGTGTGAATGTAAACAGTAAGACACTCCCGTCTCCAGATCGAAGTGTCTATCAGAGGATGAGAGGAATCGGACGAATGTCTTCAGACAGGGTAGCAAGTGTGATCCTAACATCATGGGGGTGGCAAGGTGCAAAAATAAGGAAGGAAAGTCTCTTTCTTTGCTTCCCACCCTGGGCCAAGGGGCAGATGGCAGATTTGACAGCCGTGTATTTAACAGAACTGTCACTGTGGAGCAAGCCATCTTGCCAAGTTGGCAGCAGCTGTGTTTGTGAGTGTGGGAGTTTATTAGGCAGGGATTTCAGGCCCTTGGAGGTATGGTCTCCCCATGCAAGCAATTTGGGGAATCCACATGATCATTAGGACCAATGAGTCAGAGTCAACTGATTTATCTGGAAAACTGAGGCATAAAAAATGATTGGGGATAATTTTTTAAAATGAAGTGAGGAAGGGGGTTATCTAGAAAATTGTATTGGTTCTCTACCTTGTTGTTGATGGTTTTGCTCTGAAAACCTTGGTATCTGCTTTTAATGTTTGGAATAGCATTGAATAGCAGAAAGAACTCTCATCTGGGAATCAGCAAATTTCTCTGGTTTTTGCTACCAAGGAGGCTCACTAATTCTAAAATTGTTACTAACAATAAGCCCAGAGAGGCACTGAGCTTGGGGCTAGAGATAAAGTTATGAATAGACATAGTTCCTACCCTCATTGGGGCAACAGATGTAAAATGTGATATTTTCTCTGTTAGGACGAGGTCCAGAGTACCTCAGAAGCACAAAGTGAGGGCAATTCTCCAGTGTTAGAGGTCAAGAACAACTTCTTGAGGGGAAGTCAGGCCTAAGTTGAAATTGACGGGTACATAGGATGGAAGGTTACCAGGAGCAGGTAGATGAGGCTGAGTGTTCTGGAGAAGCAGAACAGTATATGCAAATCCCAGAAGCAGAGCGTGGCTGGAGTCTTAAGTGGAGGTGTGAATGTTTGGGAGTTTGGGAGGGAGACTGAACGCACAGGGATGGCCTTGTGTGCTGACTTCAGGAATTTGAACTATATTCTGAGGGCATGAGCGACTCATAATGATTTTATTTGCACTTAAAATATATTTGACTGTTGTATGGGGAAGGACTGGGTAAGATTAGACCAGAACATAGGAGGCAAGTTAGGAAGTTTCCTGGTAGACTAAAGAGGAGGGCTAGCCTGAGTGAAGGTAGCACCTGGGGGCAGGTGGTGGGAATGGAGAAAAGTGGGTTGACTTGAGAAACTTAAGGAGGGAGCTTTGCAGGGATTTGGGTACTGATTGGACACGGGGTTGAGTAAGAGGAAGAGGCTAGAAGGGCCCTAGGCAGTGGGGTATGGGTGGTGCGTGTGGAGGGTAGGGGTAGATATTGGTGCCATTGACTGAATGCAGATACTAGAGAGGCACAGATTTGAGTTAGGTATGTGTTGTTTGTTGCAGGGCAGGTTTTGAGAAGAAACAGACTCTGAAATGGAGATTTGCTTGTACTTTATTAGGAAGTTCAGGATCAGTTCTGGGGTGGGAATGAGATAGTGAGGGAAGCTGAGTTTGGCAGAAGGAGAGGTTGAACTGCAGTGCAGTTACGACAAATACCTCAGTCATTTCTCCAAGGAGTTGTGGAGCTGGAATGACCCTTGGAGTTATCCTGAGTTGGGGCAAGGGGCCAGGACTCTGCAACATCTTCATCAACCACTCATTGGATGTGGGCTGTGCTGGGAAGGGGCCTTGACTTTGGACAAGGGCAAGTCCTGGATCACTATTCAGCTGACAGCTGTTGGTCATCACCTGTCTGGCAGTTTCAGGAATGTGACCTTTGGCCGTAGAGAGGGGGATCTGGATTGCGCACCATAGTAGCCACTGTGGGATCGTGATGTTAAGTAAACCAGTGTCTCTGGGCTTTCCTCTTCCTGTGGTCAACAAGAGGGAGTTGGACGAGTTGTTTGCTGAGGTCCCTACATACCTGAACATTCCATGAGTCCGAAGATTGTAGAACTAAGAAACTACCAAATTGAATTCACCTGTTTCTAACAGATATAGAAATGGAGGTTCTGAGAGGTGAGGTGGTTTCTCTAAGACAGTGAGTTAGTGGTGGAGATCTCTGAGAGCTCATGTCTTCACTTCTGCTTCTCCTGGGGACTAGGGCTGAAAGGATCCTCATTTGTGCAGGAGAGGGAGTGATCAGGCCTTTGCTTTCCTGGTCCTGTGGATGTGGCTGGAGAATTTGGCAGAGATACATTAGGGTCATATCAAATTAACATATTCTGCGCTTGCTTAAAAGTGGGTCAGCATTTATGCTTCTCTGTTAACCTTTTTCCAAGGCCTGTCTCTCCTCCCTGCCCTCCCTATCAGCCTGTTAAGCTTACCTTTCCAAAGGCAGTCTGTCTAGTGCATTTTGATACAGCATTTTACTCACTTGTATTTCTTAGTTGTCTCTGAGCTTCTTGGGAACAGATAAGTTAAAGACATGTGCTTCCTATGATGACAAGGGGGAAAAATGGTGTCTTTCTGCACGTGACTGAGGTCCTAATGAGTGGAGTATATATGCAAGTCCGCTCTCACCCAGTCATTTGTTTTATGGCTGGAGTAGCTGAATCAAAGCTATGCTATTATACTCCACGGTGATGACAACCACTTCTTCCTTGTTTTAACATTGACCACATCAATTCATTCTCTAGTTCCTTCAGCAACTGCAGCATTGAAATAGTTGTATGTGCTTGGTGTGAAGGACTCCTGGCAAACATAATAGAGATGACAGTCTGAAAGGGGATTCAACAGTTGTCCCCATACTATTTCCATGCCTTAACTCCAGACATGCAAAGAGCTTTGCATTGCTTAGAATCAGAGCATTTATATTCTGTGGAATCTACTGGAGTTGGATGGTGCCCCTGAGGTCATTTTGTGGCATAGCATGACTGTCTGAACTGTTTTTCTGTTTTATTACAGCAAAATGTATCTATGGAGGAAAAGTCCTTGCAGAAGGCCAGCGGATTTTAACCAAGAGCTGCCGGGAATGCAGAGTAAGTTTCAATCTTATGATCCCCATTACTTGTAGGGAAGGAGATGTGGGCTTTAGGTAGGATTCTGGAATGGAGCATATTGTCCTGAGTGGATCACTGAGGGGAAGGACTCTCTGGTGGGCTTGAGTCCTGGCTGTGGAGTTCCCAGCCACTGTCATTGTGTGGTTAGCTTGTGGTCAGCCGTGGATCAGGTAGCCTTGGGAAAGACTGTTAGGGGAGGAAGTGAGAAGGGGGAAGGGAGCTAGCAGCTACCATGAGTCAGGGAGGTTGTCAGGTGGCCCTGGGAAAAGGTTTTGATTTGGTGTTGGGGCAATTAGTCTGTGATGTTAGTTGTGGATAGTGCCACCTCTACTCCTAAGAGTCTGATACAATGTTAGACAATGCCTCTGTCTCCTGCCTGCCCCCTCCCATGTATTTCTCAAAATAAGATGTGTAGAACCATAGATCTCATTTAAGACTGCACTCCAATAAAAAAAAAAATCATTCAACAAACATGCATTGAGCAACTGCTACTTACCAGCATAGTACTAGATTCTGGGTGTACAACAGTGAACAAAACAAAGTCCTTGTCTTTATAGAATTTGCAGTCTGGTGGGGAGACAGACAGTAAGATATAAACAAATAAATATACAAGATGCAGCTGAGCCTTGAACAACACATGTTTGAACTGTGTGGGTCCACTTATGCACGGATTTTTTCCAGTAGTAAATACTGCGGTGCTACACTATCTGCACTTGGTTGAATCCCTGGATGTAGAACCGTGGATACGGAGGAACCACAGGTACAGAGGGTTGACTATAAATTATGTGCCGATTTTAGACTGTGTGGAGGGTCGGCGCTCCTAAACCCCGCATTGTTCAAGGGTCAACTAGGATGCCAAATTCTATGAAAAATACAGAGCAGGTTGAAGGGGTAGAGAGCTTTGAGGTGGGGAGGGGTGGCCTGGGAAAACCTCTCGGAGGAGGTCATATTTGAACAACGTGCTGGATGAGGTGTGGGAGCTAGCCAAGCATTTACTTGGGTGAGGTGCTGTCCTAGAACGCAAGAGTGAGAGACAGAGGGAAAGAAGGAAGAGAGGGAGAGCAAATTCAAGGAGGTGCCTTCCAGAGCTGCCACTGCCCCACAGCGAAGCAGGCCTGGTTTTGAGGGGCATCTCCAGGGAGGCTGGCTGGAATAGACCATCTCTCCAAGTGCTGTTTCCTATGGCATTTCATTTGCTTTTCGTCACATCCCTGGAGAAAAGAAAGGAGTGTATTTGAAAGGTTGAGGACAATGAGGCATTTAGAGACACGTTGAAGCTCTCAGGGAACTCGAATCTGGTTCTTTTTGGGGAGCTTCGGGGGAGGGAAGGCTCTTTCCTGTCTCCTGTCTCTCATTGGCCAGAATCTACCGCAGGAGTTAACTCCTTTGGACCTCCCCATTGTGTTTCCCATTCGCTCTTTCTTGGCTGCCCCTGGGAATGGCAGAGATTCCATTGGTCTGGACAGTCTGGCGGGTATGCAGGTGTGGTGGTCCTTCTGCATCAGTGGGGACTGTGGGGTGGACTCCTTAGTCTGTGGCAGAGGTAGAGATGGTGTGACAGTGAGGGCTCCGTGATCTCTCAGTCAACCATGGGAGCTTCCAAACCTGGGAGTGGGGGAGCGGGTGGGGTGACCCCCAACGTGCGGCTGGCGCATTACCACATAGGGATGGTGGGTGGATTAAATGAGATAAAGCATGTGAAGGACTTGGTTGGTACAAAGTAAGCCCTCAATACGTGTGAGCTATTTTTCTTATTCCACATGACCACACGTGTCCTCCCTGAATATAAGGCAGATGTCACGTTCTCTGTAGATTGTTTCACTTCTGGGGGAGGGAAGATGATTTGGACTCTAAAACCCTTACGTTTTTCTTCCACCTCAAGGGAAGTTGGAATGACTAAAGGCAGTCTTACCCACCCTGCTGATGATCTCAGTATCCACCCTGCATCTGTCACTCACAGCTAACAACCCCTTTACATATTGGGCAGAAGTAGTGGGTAACCCTGGCAAGGGTCACGATTGTGACTCGATCCCTGTTATCCGCAGAGAGGATCAGGGCAGACACCATCTGAGACCTCTAGAAGATATGGGTGTGGATTTAAATGCCAGCCTATTGGAAATGTACTTAACATGATTATTGGCACATTGTAGGTACTCTCCCTGCTCTGGTTCATATTTTACTGTTTTTGTTTTGTTATGGTTTTATAACTTAGGAAGAAGTTGGGGCAGACAGGTTATTCTCTTTGCATATGTGGTTTGTGTGCATGTGAATAATTTCAGCATCTTTTAAAAAGTCATTAATTTCTTCATTTATTGTCTTTCTACAGTTATTTACTAAATATTTTATGCACAGAGGGAAGCATCACTGACAATAATATTTAACATTTCTTGAATATTTAGTATTTTCTAGACACTACTTAAAACATTTGAAACTTTATCTAATATAAACCTCATAATAACCCTGTTATTAGGTAGGGGTAGGTAGCCTTATTATCATCCCCATCTTACAGATGAGAAAATTGAGGCACACATGATCAGAGTCACATAGCTAGTAAAGGAACCAGTTGGGATCTGAACCTGTGTGGTCTGAATCTACAGGCTCCTCTCTTAGCCTCTCTACTGCCAGTCCTGATGGTGTTAGACTTGCTTGGAAATAATTTGCATTTTTGAATTGTAGAAGGGTGGATTCAGAAGGATTGAATAATCTCTTTTCAGTCTATCTGAGAATACCAGATTGGTCAGGCTATGGCTCATTGATTCCCTTGATAAAGGGTAACATTTATAAAAGGCCAGAGAAGAGCTTTGGGATACATTTAATGGATGTGGTCAACAGGGAGAGAGGGTGACGGGTGTAGGATGAGAAGACCTCGGGTCTCTCTCGGGCAGCCTTTTGCAAGATTTAAGCCTTAATGCCCTAAGGTACCTGTTGTATGTGATGAATTAACTTCTCTCCTAGACATCTAAAATGGTCCTGCATAAGTGCTATCCTTGGGAGAATTGAGCAAATAATTACTCACATAATTTCTGTGTTCTATGGTTCAAATGCAGATCCCCAGTTGACAAAAGGCTGCCTGGTGATCCACGCGTTTCATTTTCCTGGGATCATTTCAAAGCTTCAGCAACACCAGTTAGATAAGAAACAAACTTTTGTTTTCAATATTTTCACCAAGTGATTCCAGAAGTTAACATACTGTTTTGTTTTGTTTTGTTTCTTTTATCAAGATGAATAAACTCTCCTAGCAGTCTTGGTCAGTTTTGTCCAGTTATTGCTGCCCTGTGACATTATTTTAGGCTAGCAACATTTTTTTTTTTTTTTTTTTTACTTAAAGATGTGAGTTTTATATGGTATTAGAAATTCAGGTTGAAGCATAGTGATTAGTAAAGAACTTGAAAGCGTTTCTATTTGATCAGTGACATGGTGACAGTTACTCTAAATGGGAAAGAATGGATGAATTATATTTTCCCACCAATGCAGAGTTCCAAAGGTCATAAAATAACATACCACAATCAGGAAGGTTTAAAAATGTTAATCATCAGATACTTATTAGAGAGAGTTTGAAAATAAAGTAAAAAAGGGTTTGTGCCAAATTATGTGGCTGGACTAAATGGATTTGGTGGCACTTATGTTACTGTAATCACAGTTCATATTATTTTCAAATTCATGCAAAGGGGTTTGTCTCTCTTTGAACATTTGGAATTACGGTCTTACTCATTAAATATGTTAAAGGTTGATTGGAATTGTTGACTGCTTTAATCAGTAGTCAAAGCAACCTTTTATATATAAAAAAAAGAGAACCTTTCATGTGTAATTATTTTTTAAAAAGCCATCTGTAGCATTTTTATTTTTTTTAATTCAAGAATTTATTTTTAATGATCATAACAAACCTATAGAAATCAGGAGAACGGTAATGATGTTTTAAAATACACAGAATTTGAAGCAGTTTGCTGAAGCTTGTTGACACATGACACAAAGATAGGGGTTTTAAATGTTTTCAGATAGCCACCAAAGAGATATTACTGCATGCAGATTTTTAACTTGTATTTACAAACATTTCATGTCCAAAGCATTGCAAAATGAGAGTCTCGATTTTTCCCATGTACCAAAAACACATTCACCTTAGATTTCAATGACAAATGTAGTGTTTTTAATATTGCTTTTTTTAATAAAAGCAAATATATACTCGATATAAAATTTGGACTATAGAGAAAGGAAGGAAATATAAGGAAGTAAAAGAAAATCACTCCAGAATCTCACCGCCTAGAGATAATCTCTTTTAACAGTTTAATTTTTTGACAGCAAGAGTGAAATTTATCTCATCGTCTTAGTTGAGATTCTCCTAGAAGCAGACCCTGAGCTCAGGATTTTAGTACAAGTGATTTATTAAGCTAGTGCTCCTGGGAGGAAGCAGTAAGGGTGTGGGGATGCAGGCTTGGGCAGGGTAGGCAACTCAGCAAGGGTGCAATTTTAGGTGAAAGGTCAGAGGTACCCTGATTCACCTGGGGTTCTGAACGTACCCCAGCTATCGTCTCCCCTTGAAGTAAAGAACCTCCCATGCCTGTCAGTCACTGGCTCTGGGCCGTGGGGCTGGGGGTTGTGGAACTTGTAGGTAACTTCTGGCTCCCTGCAAAGTGGCTCCGGTGCCCAAAGGGACCCTCTGAGGGTTGAGAGATGAGCCATTAGCAGAAAGGCATTTGAAGTTGGGGGATGGGCACAGTGAACTGATAAAAGGGCTCCAACAGAGTTCACCATTCGTGTTTATGCAAGGAGGCAGTAGATAATAAATACATTAATATTGAAGGACAGAAGTCGAGGCAGCAATGGTAAGTAAGCAAGCATCGTGTTTTCCTTTGCATTCAGCTTATGCCGCTGATAGCGAGGTTATTAACATCCATTGGTTTGTAATAATCGGTTTGATTCCCTGTTGCAAAAGCTGAGGTACAACTGATAGGCATACTGCCCTTAGACTGGTGCTAGCTCTTGAGGCCAGGTGCCATCCAGCGTGGCCTGGATTGAGGGGCGAGAGTGGAATGTAGCTGAAACGGGGACCGTGGGTGAATAGCAGGATTAGTTCTTGGCATCTTAGGGCCAGTTTTAAGATAGGAGAAAAGCAAGAGATCTAGATGCCTTGGGACAGATCAAGAAATGAAGAGCAAAAGGGAACAAAAGACACCACAAGGAATGCCTTGGCTGAAACTTATGAGAAAGGAGAGGAAACCATGGTGCCAGTAATCCAGATGATGAGTAGTTGGAAATTAAATTACATTTGACATTTAAAGTTATGTTTATGTTCATATTTACGAATGGCTGTGCCTGATATAATGGGAGTTCTGCCAAACCAGGGAACCCTGGAATGGCAGCATATCTTGGAGATGGAAAACTCAGAATCTCCCCCATCCTTCCTGGTGGCCCAGCTCCATCCTACTCTCCCATCTGTGTTGAGAATTACCTTTTGGACTTAAATGAGCTTGCTTCTTGGTGGACTTAACCATGCTGTTAAGAATGGGAGAAAAAAACTTAACATTTTAGATAAAACAAGAGACTCTCAAACCCTTTTTTATAGTAACTATTGAGCTGATTTTAAAAATTCAGAGTGAAACTAAATATAGATGCTAGTGATGTCAACAAAGAGTACCTTTGGTGAAGCGAGGTCCTAAAGGTTCACCTGCTGAATATTTAAAATTTTATCGTCAGTGACTTTATTTATTTCTAGGGAGAATCTAGTGCTCATCTAACTGATCCACTTTCAGTTCATCGTACCTATATACCTTGGTCCTTGCTGGTCCCTCTGCCAGGAAAGTCTCTTCTTCCTTATCTTATTCCATTATTTAGTTCCTTCAAATGTGGCATTTTCTTCATAATTTCTCCCCACTTGCGCAGAATTAATTATTCTCCTATGATACGTTACCATAGCATAATTAGAGCACATTTTTTTAGGACTTACTGTATTGTATTATGGTTTCTAGTTTAAGAGTTTTTTTTTTCTCCCTCCATCCAAACTGTGAGTTCATCAAGGGCAAGGAAGATGTCTTATTTATCTTTGGGTTCACAGCGCTTGTGATTCAGGGCAGTGCCACAACTGTCTCATAAAAGCTCACGAGAGCTCATTGTACATAACTTCCCAACTCTGTGGTCAGTGATGTCATGTTGGTAGTTCACAATGTCCGGTTATTGACACCACAGAAATCAGCAAATGCTAACTTTAGGGTTCCCCCATCCAACAGTCAATTGTTAAAAATTTACCAGCTCTACACTGTCGGTGACATTCTGCTATATAGAAGATACTCCAAACCCAAATTTTGTTAAAACAAAAAAGAAAAAAGAAAAAAAAAACCCCAATTGTTGAAATTGGGGCTCTTCTGATATAGAAAGGGAGATTGGCCTTCTCTCTTCCAGGAGTCTCATCGTCATTATCGTGGGATTCCTGGGAGTACTGTTAATTATTGTAGGTTGTTATCACCGCAGACTGTTGACAATGAGCATTTATGTTTGGATCAGCAACTAAAAATATGAACTTTTTTTGTTTCCTGGTTATTTGGCTTGCAGGGTGGAGTTTTAGTAAAAATTACTGAAGCGTGCCCTCCTTTGAACTGCTCAGAGAAGGATCACATTCTCCCAGAGAATCAGTGCTGCAGTGTCTGCAGAGGTAAGAGGGCTTGGCGATGGGGCTTTGGGTGGGGATGGAGGGCAGGGATTGAAGGTTTAATGACTAGTGTGATGACAATAACAATTGTCCAAAACTCTGCTACTTAGATATGTGTATATGCTATTTACCGTCCTCAGTTCTAGTCTTACCAATTGTAAAAAGGGGATAATAATCCTATCTACTTCATAAGACTGCTGTAAGGATTAAATGGGATAATGCATAAGCACCTAGCATCATGCCTACCACGTGATAAATATTCAGTGAACGATGGTTCCTATAATAATGATAGTTCCTGCATCATTATTGCATTTTTTTCTCATGAGTGGGATTGGGAAACATTCTTATCAGCTCTTTCCATGGGCCAGTTCCCCTATCTGCCAGAGGATGACAGACACTGAATCCTTACTCATAGATTTATATACAGCTTTTTTACTTCCTGCAAGGAAAAAATCTTCCAGTAAGTAACACTTAACTGCTAATTAATGCACGAGCAGAAATTATTTTGCTTCCTATTCCTGAAATTCCCCTCTTTTCCAAATTTATTCTTATTTCTTCAAATCCTCTGGATCAAATATCACTTCCTCTCTGAAACTTCTCACCCAGGCAGAATTAAATAGATTAGGAGAATCTAAAATTGATTTAAAATCTTACCAAAAAAATCCAGTTAAACTCATTGCTATTATTTTAAACCTCTACCCACCATACAGTCTTCTCCACATTCTCACATATCCAGTGAGTTAGATTCTTTTTGGTTTACCTTGGAAGCTTCTAGAGTTAAGAAGCCAGGAGCATAGCAGTTTAGCTCAGGTTATATCCTATCTTACTTTTTTCTGTCTTTTCTCTAACACAAGCGTTGGCAGATATTTTCTGTAAAGGGCCGCAAAGTAGATACTCTAGGCTTTCAGGGGCCAGAAGGTTTCCATTGTAACTACTCACCCCTGCTGTTGTATTGCCAAAGTGGCAGAGGTGATAGGTAAATAAATTAGTGGCTGTGTTTCATTAAAATTTCATTTTGAGAAACGGGTGGCAGCTCGTAATTCACTGACCCCTCCTCTAGTACCTTCTGATATATAAAAGTATATATTTGATCATGGCATGTTTTCAGCTTGGGCTGAGATTTCTCTTTGTGGTTAGTCATAAGAGAGCTGTGTTTTGGTAAAAATTCCCAGGAAAACTTAGTACCTGAATAGCCATGAATGGCTGTTAGAATTCGTGGTATGCCGTCAGAGTATCTCCCCTTATTTATCTGCTTTCATGGCTACAAGTGTATTTGCAGCTCAGATGCTTTAGAAAGACTAAAGATTGACTGGAATTTCAGAGGGATGCATTTATTGGTAACTGATAGGGTTGTTAGGTAGGTCTTATAATTTAATGCAAAATCCATCACTTGATATTTGTTAAGGTGCCAAGTGGGACTCAGTGTATGTAAATCCTTTCTGATTTATGGTTTCATTCGAGCAGGATCATTGATTATCCCACAGAAATTCAAGAAGATTTTCATTGCTCTGACCCGGTTTACAACAGATTGTGTACCACAGCTTCTGCTAGCACTTCTTGGGGATGCAGAAACTTTTTTTTTTTTACAAATGAAGATGCTGAGAGATGTGACATCTCATTGAAAAGTTGACTCATTTAAGGCTCCTGTTGCTAGCGAGTTGGTGGCTTTTACCAAAGTTAAGTCAGCTTTGAGGGAAAAGTGGGAGGCAGGAATAGGGCTTCATAGATGCGATCATAGCCAGGGCCAATCTGTACAGTTGAGGATTTTCTTCTTCCTCCCACCTGCGTCCTTCTCAGCTGGGAAACTACCAGCTCTTTTATTTAGCAGCTGATGGTTTTTCTTGGAGGTGCGTGTGAGTGAGGGAGTTATTTATGTCCCTTGAGAAGTCTATGTTTTAACAGGAACCAATGTATGTCTTTAGAAGAGATAGGGAAAAGGTGGGGAGGCTCTTTTCCTGGGAAGCGGGTTGAATGAAACCATTTGGGTATATGGATTCTCTTAGGTTTCTCCTATTTATTCCTATCTCAGAATCCAGACCCTAGAATGAAAAAAGCATTATTTTTGACTGAAGCCCTTGTCAGCACCGTTTACTGCCATTACCTCCTTTCCTGTTGACCCATAGCAGAGAGAGCCCAGAACATTCAGTCCACTTGTGCACATACTGAGACTTGCTCTGCACATTGGACAATCAGAAAATGAAAAGGAGATTTGTCTGGGCAGTGGGGTGTTCTCTTTTTCATAAAAATGTAAAATTTATGTGATGATGAACAAAAAAATCCATCCAGATGAGCTCAAAGGTCCATTGTCTTGACCTATGCTCTCCATGAATTTTGCTCTGTGTCTCTTAATTCCAGTTTGTTTCCCAAAGCATCCTTAAAAGTAGCCTAAGAGTTTCTCACAATATTGTGGAAGATATTTTTCCCCTTTAACTTCTATTTGTCTTTTACCTTTTCCTTTGTGCTCGTGTTTTCTGAGTGGAGTCTTGGAAGATGAGGGGGGTTGGACGATTTTGATTCTAATTAGACTGGGAAAGCCCGCTGGGCCTCTTCTAAGGCACGTTATTCAGTTCTCCTTCCCCCTCCTCCTTGCCCCTCTCAAAACCAGAAAGTAATGAAAAGATGAGAAACGCTCAATTTCTATGTAAACTAATTTTTATCCTGCATATGGAGAGGCTGTACCTTTTGCTTTGTGGATTGAGACTGTCTCCTGATTGGCAGGCAGCGAGCGAGCGGAGAGGTAAGACTGATGACCTGAAATGCTTATTTCAGGGATGAGCACAGCGGTGTGATTTCAGCTGTGTGGTTTCTGCCACCCTGATATTATTGATTACAGACACGGAAGTGGTTGTAGCCTCTTTCAGTACCTGAGCTGAAGGTCCTTCAATTAGCATATTTATCACCTCTCTCTGTCTTACTGGGAGTGTCAGGTCTTTAGTCTGAGGGAAATCACCCCTCAGTATCATCGCTCAGAAATCTGAGTCAAAACCTTTCTCTTGCCTGCTTGGGGATTTGAAGTTTTCCAAGGTTTATTTTCATTAGGTTTAGACTGGAATTTGAGAAAGCACAGAAGGTGCTTTTTGCTTTCTGACCCCTGTTGGTTGATTAAATAGTATCCATAAAGCTCTCCAACTTGGAAAAAATAACGCTTGTTTTAATGATTACATTTTATGAATCGATACTTCGAATGTAGGAGAAAAGGGAGGGATGAAGATATGTTCCTACCATATAGAATAGTCCTGTCGTTTTCATGTCAATGACTGAATGAAATTATTTTCAGTACCAGCTGAAGGCTCTGTTTCATCTGTGAAATAGTGTTAAGACCCATTTTGCAGAGTTATAACTTGTTTGCTCAAGACCTATTCTGTTGGCTTGATTATGAAGCTAATTTTTTTTGTTGTTGTTTTACTGAGTCATGCCCATTTTCTGATACGGTGGTATGGTGATACAGCTCCCCCGCCCACCCCCCCCACCCCCCCCCCGCCTTGCTTCCATTCAAGGAGAGAGGTGCAGATTATAGCTTTATACTGGGTTTTTCTCTTTGTGGGAATCAGACCTAAGACCTTCGAGTTAAGAATACCAGGCTCTGGCTGATTTATACTGTTCATTGTATCAGCAGAACTGATATCCAGACTTGGTGCTTGGACACCTTGCCTCTTCAAATCTTGGGTAATGACAAATGCTGTAACTAATTTCTCTACCCTTCAGAGAAAAATGAAGGTAATCAGCTGAGCAGGTAGTTATATCCACAGGGCTACTGGTGCAGCCAGGATGCTGTTAGGGACAGAACTGCAGGACGGTTAGGGAAGACACATGCAAAAAGAATCAAGATGTTAGACGTTGGCAGGGAGAAGCCACTTTGCAATTGCTGGGGTCCAAGGTCTCAGTCACCAGCGGCACTACCCAGAACAGCCCTAATCGCTGGTACAGTTTGTTTCTGATGCCTCAGGACAGTTTGTGCTGGCAGCATGCAATTTGTTTACCCTCATCATTACCTTGAGGTAATGGCTATAGCAGGAGCCCATCCACTTAAGCGTAAGGCCATGAGGGTGGAGAAAGGGGAGCGGACACCGGAATGACATCTATGCTTCTGCCTTGGAAGAAGTAATAAAAGTGTGGCTGTAGTGTAGATTGAACCCAGCAGAAAAAGATTGCTCATAAATTGCCGGTGCTGTCAGTTGAAGGGGGAAAAAAAGCCAACTTGACTGTGTATTCTCAGGATCGCTCCAGGAAGACACACCAATAATTTGGTTCATCCCAGAATTCTTGCTATACTCCTTAAGGTTTTATTCCCTTCATAATTGGCTCTAATTTTATCTTCAGTGTTGCCAATGACTTTGGAGGGTTTGGCTGCATGTTTAAGATTTTCAGTGTTGAGGAAAAAGTTCTTTCCGACATCTGTTCCCAATGTGTGTATCTGTAATTTTAATTCATGCCCACTTGCCTTGTCATCTGGCCTGGGCTGAAATTAGTTGAGATTATTTGTACTACTTAAGATTTTATGCCCTTCAGTGAAATCCTCCCAAAGAGTCTTGGTGTGGCAAGATTTTCTTTTTTTCTAGCCCTCATCATCATCTTAGATGAGTTTGTAATTGAAATGGTTTTAGAGGATTTCAGCGTATTTGAGATGAAAAGAGACCTGTAAAATAGGCACTTAATCAGAAGGTAAGCTAGTACCTATATAGAGGAACACATAGTTTATAGATGGGTCAGGTCCTCTGCATATTGATAGATGGAATCTGATCAAAATACGTGCAGCCGTGGGCCACAGTGGGCACTGGAATGACAGGCCTATATGCTCAACTGTTGAGGTTGGGAACAGAGGGCATTTGGAGAAGAGTACAGTCTCAGGGAGCCCTTGAATTCTGTGTTCCTGAAAGTGCCACAATGGATCCAGGCCCTGGGAGCCTTGGGAAGGAGGCACCTTGCCCCAGAGAGAAGACCTGAAACTAAGTCCAGGCTGCCTTGGGCTGGAAGACCCCTAAGTGTTGACTATTGTAGAAAAACCAATTGCTTTCTAAGACAGAACCTGTGAGAATCCAGAGCTCTGTCTCTAGTAGGCCCATCCTGATGTTACAACCCTCTGTCCACAGGAGCTAAAGGAATGTCCTCACCCCTCCAGGGCCCAGGCTTCTGTGGTGTGTATGTTGGTTGTGGAGTACATTAGGGCATCCTGTTCCCATAAAGGATCTTTGGGCCGTATCCCTCCTATAGGGCCAGTCCATGGGTGGAGCTGTCTCCATACCAACTAGGCACATGGAATATATTGTACTCAGTTTACCTTTGCTCCTTGTGACTTTCAAGCTTGGGCAAGCAGCAGTGATATGAGGAGTATTGGCTTTCTAGGATTTGAGTTAGTGTAGAGAAATCTGAGGTGCATTTTCAGATTGTCATTTCAAAGGTAACCTGCTTGACCTCTGGGGGATGCATTAGGGGCAGGAGATTGAGGGCAAGCAGTGGTGCTCTATGTGGAATCAAACTTTATCTTAGAGAAACTAACTCCTGCCCAAGGGTAGTGACCCATTCATTCCTTGCTGTGGAAGAAGTCACAGTAGCAAACCGTAAAGATGCTTATCCATCGTTGGTTGGAGAAACCAGAGATGAAGCAGAATGGGTGGATGGTTTGCTGTAATCATAAAAAGGTACAGAGTGGGATCTGGAGAGTGGCAGTGTGAGGGCTTCGTTACGATGGGCAGGGTTTATTATATGCAGATTAGGCCAATGGATTTAAAGAAAGCAAAGAGTTTTACAAGTGTTATTGATCTTTCACTGGCAATAGAACTCTAGATTCAGGACCACGAAGGGGAGTCCAAATTTTAGACCGCTCCCAATGAGAGAAGAAAATATGACCCCAACACTTAACGTTTCTTCTTTAGTTTCCTTGATCATGTCGTGGACACATGCTGCTCCCTGTGTTTGGAACTCTTATGCTTTGTCCAGTCAACCTCACTCGTCCCTCAAATCTCCTTTTGATACCTAGTGTTAGGACCCTTCTCTGTGATACATAGCGGAAGTACCTTGCTCCTCTCCATCACAATACTTCCTGTAACCCAACACTCAAGGGTAGCCATCCCTGCTAGAGTGTTAGATGAATGAGGGCATGTTTATGATGTTTGTGGCATTTTTGTTATATCCCTATTGTCTAGCACAGCGGCTGGGCACACAGCAGGGGCTTAATATTTGTCAAATGAATGAATGGTACCTCTGCCAGGAGCTAAAATTAAGGAGGTGGTTGGAATAAAACCTGGAATCCCATTTCAGCAGATTGTGTGTCTTCCTCTGAACATCTGCTCATTTCCACCACTCGAGTGTAAATAAGCTCCAAGTGGGTCTTACTCATCTTGGTGTCTCATCCATGGATGGTGTTCTGTTGTGTGATGTTATTTTTCTTCAAACTTTATCTTAGAGATAAAGCAGCAAGAAATAATGGACTGTGTCCTGGAGAAAGAAATAAGGTTTGTTCCTTTGGAAAGATTCAAGGCATGTCAGGGACTAGAAATTGCTAAAGACTGATGGAGTACTGGTCTCTTCAGGCCAGGGTTGGCATTCCTTGAATGTCCCTTAATGATTAAAATTATGGCTGGGAGGTCGTGTAGAGTGGTGGAGAGAGACTGGGTATTAGAATCATATTTGTGTTTATATCTGTCTTTCACCCATCGCCTGCTAGCTATGTGACCACAAGGAAGGTAATTAACATCTTTGAGCCTTGGTTTATTCATCTTTAAAACACTCTTTTAATTCTAGTTTTGGAAGACTGAGGATTTTGTCATTAGCTCTACAAATATTGGAGTGTTTATAATGTGTTGGATATTGCCTTAGGCACAAGGGAAACAAACTCACAGGGTCCTTTCCCTTGAAGAAGTGAGCTTCTAATGTGAAGATAGACATTCAACAAATAAACACAGAAATTAACATGTAATTACTAATTGTGATACCTGTTATAAACAAGAAGAATAGGGTGGTATGGGAGAGAGTAATGGGATTTTCTTTAGACCTGAGGGACAAGAAAGCCTTCTCTGAATAGATTATATTTAAGCTGGGACTTGACGACTGAGTAGAAATTATTCTGGCAGGGATGTTTCATAATGTTCTGAGTTGGTGGGATAAGCTTGCAAAGACCCTGAATCAGGAAAGAGACTGGAGTACTAGAGGAATTAAAACAAAGGCCGATACAATTGGAGGGAAATGACTGAGGGAGAGGAGAGCCTTGTTTGTTGTTTCAAATCAAACTTAAGGATTTTGTATCTTTTCTTAAGTAAAATGGGAAGCCCTTACAAGATTTTTAAGGGAGATTGTGACGTGACCCAATCTATGTTTTATTTATTTATTTAGGCTGTGCTGGGTCTTAGTTGCAGCATGCGGACTCTTAGTTGTGGCATGCGGGACCTAGTTCCCTGACCAGAGATTGAACCCAGGTCCCCTGCATTGGGAGCACGGAGTCTTACCCACTGGTCCACCAGGGAAGTCCTCCAATCTATGTTTTAAAAGGATTTGTTTGTGAGGAAAATGGATTCGAGACAGGCAAAAAGGGGAACAGGAAGGCAATTAAGGTGCTATCCATTTGAGAGATGATAGTTTGGAGTAGGATGAGTTTTTCTTCTTGCTGTGGAGTTGGGGAGAAAGAGATAGATTCCAGAGATATTCATGAAATAAAATTAATAGAACTTGGCAAGGGCCAGTATTTGAGGAGAGAGGACAAAGATGACTCCAAAAAAAAAAAAAAAAAAGAAAGAAAGAAAAAGATGGTTTAAGTGGATACAGGTCCTGCAGATGGTTATGGAGAACTTGGAGAGCATGGATTTTGGAATTAAGATCAAGAGTTCAGTTTCAGATGGGTGAGCTGCGAGACAACTGTGAGGACATCCAAATGAAATGTCAAGTGGGCTATGGCTATAGTGACACAAAATACAATATGTAAAGTGGGACATGCAAGACAGTGTTATTTCCTATGCTTTTAGAGGGCGTTGTGAGCCTTTATTATTGCTTCTAGAGAAGCGTGGATGTTCTCAGCCAGAGGCCAGAAGAGATTGAGCACAAGAATTGGCCTAGTCTCAATTTTTCTTAAGAACAGATTGGCAGAGCCTACAGTTGGGTCCTAAATGGGCCTATTTAAAAAAAATTTATAGGGCATAGCAGGAGTTGAGATCCACAAACATCATCAGAGAATAATCATTAGTAGAAGTCTATGCCCCAAAGTATTTAAATCATAGAATAATAATTTTCTTAGTGGTCTTAACAAGAACTTGAGTCAAATCATAACTCTCCCACTTCCTGGATGTGTTACCTTGGATAAGCTAGTCCCAACCACATTTTCCTAATCTGTGACGTGAGGATAATAGTAATCTTTAGGGTTGCTGTGAGGGTTTCCCTTACTTACCTAGCTGAGGTGTGTAACATGCTTAGCTCTGTGCCTGGCAAGTTGGAAAAACTCAATAAATAGCAGCTTTTATAATAAAAGTGTTCTCTGTATTTGGACCAGTACTAGTTAAATGATGTCACTGTGTGCTTCTAATTACAGGACGATAATTCCACAGACTCTAGAGCTACTTATTAAAAATATTCAAGTAAGATAACATGAATATTGAGTAGGTGTGTGCACATGTGTGTGTGTATTCTACAATCTGGTCACAGCTTCTGATTCTGGGAAAAAAAGACAGTGATTTAAGAAAGAGGGTGACATTGAAGATTCTCATGTATCAGTCTGTGTTGATAACCAGCTGCTGAAGAAAAAAATTGTACCAAGAGCTAGCTAGAGGACTTGAGAAAAAGACTGTAGGTAGCAGCTCAAGACAAATATCTGGAAGGGAAGGATCTGTATCTTAAACGCCGTGCTATTCAGACTCATCAGATAAGAAAGACAAAACCTTTAGAAGGATTTTGAAATGTGGAAAGTTAATTGAGGATTTATGACTTGGCAGCCAACTATGCTGGGGTGGGTTTTGAAGAATGAAGATGACCAGCTGGGGTGATGAAAGTGTACTAAAACTGAATTGTGGTGATTGCTGTATGACAGTGTAAATTTACTAAAACTCATCAAACTTTGTCTTCACAATAGGTGAATTTTATGGTATGTAAATTATACTTCAGTAAAAATGTCTAAAGAAAGAAAAATGGCGACTAGCAAACCAGTCACATTAGCCTTCTAGTTGCTTAAGAGGGGACATTAAATGCCAATGTAGATTCATTCATATCTTTATTCACTCATTAATTTAACTACCCATATTTCTGCCTGTCCATTTTTCCATCCATCTATAAGCCATCCATCCATACATACAGCTACCCTTGTGTGGGAAACTCTTCATTGAAAGAAAAGAGTCAGACATAGACCTGACTTAAAGAAGTTGGAGTGATTAGAGTTAGGATTTTTAAAGAATATTTGGAATTGCCCAGCCGAATATATGCGTATGTATGTATGTATGTATTGGGTTGGCCAAAACGTTCGTTCGGGTTTTTCCTTAACATCTTATGAAATATCTTCATATATATATATATATATATATATATATATATATATATATATATATGGCTCAGTGTACTTTCACAAGTGCACTAACTTCTCTGATCTTCAATTGCTACATCTGTGAAATAGGGATAATAATTCCAGTTTCATAGGGTTGACAGAATTAAATGGGATAATGCATCTGAAACACTTCACTGAGTGCCTAGCATATATTACATGCTCAGTAACTGTTAATCATTATTATTACAACTCTGCCAGATTTGAGGTTCTTTAAACTTACCCTTTGTCCTCAAGAGTTGGAGTTCCATTCCTCCCACTAGGATCTGTGTCTTGCCCCTTTTCAGGTTTCTACCTGTGATGAATCAAAGGTCAAGTTTTGCGTCATCTAGAAGGGATTTCTTCTTCTCTTACACGCTATGATAATTTGTACTGCTCACATCTTACTTAACTACCCCTGTATTTAGCTTATATCCCCTTAGAGTTTCTAATTTCCTTGTGGTCAGGGAATGTCTCAAACATTTTGACATTGCCCCCAGGAGCTTGCATAGTGCTGCAGTCCACAGAGTAGGTGCCCCATACAAATTCAGTGGATGATTATTCACTCATGCATAAAGGCAAGCGGGCACTGAATAAATATTGCTTGAATGAAGGCCTGCATTGATTTAAAAAAAAAACACACACGTGATTTTGGCACAATGGTGAGGCCCAACCAAAGTGGATTTGTCCATAAGCTTGGTTTGTCTCACAGGGGCCCTTCATTGTCCTTGAAATACAATTGACCCAACTCTCTGCATTGTGAATTGATATGGCACATGCTTGATAGAGAGATATGCATTGGAAAATCAACAATGTTTGAGGGGCTTTATTCTAGCCGGTCAAATGCATGTGGAAGGAGAAGGACAGTTGCAGTCTTGGGAAAGAAAAAAAAAAAAACATAGCCATGTAACAAAGGATGCACATATGACATTGAGTCAAGCATTATAATGAAAGAAAATGTGATAACTTAATTATTGATCAATTCTGACATGGGGAGGGAAGGCCAGGCACTTCCTCTGGCAAAGAAAGCTATGATGCCTAAAAATTGTCCCTTTGCTAGCAAAAATATCACGTACTTTTAATGGTTATTATAAGCTTTTCAAGTCCTTGTAGAAGGGTTCTTGACTGACACAGGTTTCACATTTCCAACAAATTCTTCCTCTGATTTTGACTGGGGCAATCTCCAGTTAACAGGTCAGATAGTGAGGCTGGATGTGATACCACGCTCCCCTAAGCCTGTGGATCTACTCTAACGTCACAAGGAGCATCTACATCTTTCACTTTTTTTTTTTTTTTTTTGCTAGGTTTGCTCTGTGAGAGGATACAGGAAAAGTACATGGGCCTTGGAGCTTACCAGACTTAATTTAGAATCTTAGCATCTCCACTTACTAGATATTAATGAGTTTGGGCTTTTCTTATCTTGAAGCTGAGGATAACAGTGTTATCAACTTATTTGAACTTCTATTGTCATTGTCAATATTATCATAATCATTATCATTCTCATCACAGTGGCTAACATTTAGTGACCACGTAGTATGTATCAAGAATTGCTCTAAGTGCTTTATATGGATTACCGCATTTAACTCTTTCCACACATATTAATAAAGTATATTATTATCCCCATTTAAAACATCTAGTGTAATGCCAGACATATTATAGGTACATGAATGTTATTATTTAATAAGAGTTGTTATCTTTTAGACTAAGTATGGTCTAAAGAGTGTTGGTTTAAAATTCTGTTTCAAAGGAAAAACATTCTAGAATGTTATCACCAAAAGGAATTAAACTTGGAGTTGATATAGTTCAGTGTTTTCTATATTTTTTAAAGCCAGAAACTGTTGTTCATATGATCACTATATCAAAAATATCAAAGCAAAGCTATTCTATTTGAATCAGGGGTGGGGGACTTGAGCCCTATCTGACAACTCATCTGTGCCCAGGATTCTGAGGAACAGTGTGAAAACCACTGATGTTGTCCTTTCCCGGTATACGTACCTAGACATGCAAAGCGATTTATTTTGTTTATTGGTATAGACCCTGAATTATAAATTAGATCTCCTCTTCAAGAACAGTTGTTTTTTATGAGACTGCAATATGTGATGTAGCAGTATAATTATTATTTGCTAAAATGTACTGAGTTAAAGATGATAAAGCACCTTCATATACCTTGTTATATTTGAACTTCACAATTCCTGTGGTGGGCATAACCTATTACTTCTTGTTCACCTAAAAATGCTGCGTAACATATAAATTTTTTGGGGGGGGGGCGGGGGGAAATTGGTGCAGTTGGTAATAGAGGTGGGAGAAAAAAATATCAGAGACCAGAAATGTTGGAAAAGGGTGATTCTGTTGAGATAAGTTAACACACTGGAGTTGGCATTTGCCTAGAGGGCAGAACAGTAGAATCTGGCTTCTAATGGACACTGTTTAAGTAGACAGGAGACAAAGCCTGGGGCTGGTGTGAGATGCATAAATCAAGAACCTTGAAGGGTAAATCCTCAGTGGGTGACTAGGAAAAATCCACTCTGCAAGTGGAGACTTGCCTATCAGTCTTGACTCTAGGTAGCGAGTATGGCAGAGAATAGTTTGCATTCCTGAAAGCTTAGGGCCTAAATTTATTCTACCTATGTGGTTCAATCCTTATGCCCCAGGGCAAAATATAATTTAAAGTGATTGTGGGTTGATAGTTCCCTCAGGCACCTGACAAAAGCAAACACAGATGCTCTCTGAAGAAATACAATTTTACAGCCCAAACCTCAAATAATTTCCACAGATTAAATCCTAAAAAATATGAGCTCACAAATAAAAGACTCACTCAAAACACAAGAAAAGAAGTCCTCATGCATGATACTCAGCAAAACAACAAACTGTAAATTCAGATGCTGATTTTACTTTAGTAAAGTTGGAAGACTGAAGATACTGGAGTTATTTGTATAAAATATGTCTAATATGTTTTTAAAAAAGGAAATTAAAAGATGAAAGAATAAGAGACCACAAATTTGATCAAAGAGACTGAAAAAGAAAGCAATTGAATTCTAGAAAATAAAAATGTAAGTAAAATAAAAATGATATGGATGACTGAAACAACATGACACAACTTGAGAGAATTAATAAACCAAAAGATACATCCAAAGTTAAACAGAATTCAGCATAGAAAAAAACAAGGGGAATATTAAAGCAAGTCTAAGAAACATGGAGGAGAGCTTGACAAGGAAGGAATAATATTTATCTAATTAAAATTCCAGAAAGAGAGAATAGATAAAATGGTGAAAAGAGAATGTTTGAAGAGAAAATACCTGATAATTTTGCAAATTGATAAAAGATTTAATCTTTAGATTCAAGAATCCCAAGGAATCCTAGGAAGAATAAATAAAAATAAATTCACACCTAAATACCTTAAAGTTAATGAATACAAACAAACAAACCCCCTTCCCCATCAACCAACCAACCAAATAAAATAGATCTTAAAAGCCACAGAGAAAGTGTTTGTCACATACTAAGAAATGACTATTAGGTTAACAACTGACTTCTCAACAGTGATAATAGAAGCCAGAAAACAATGGAATATCTTCAAAATGTTGAGGCAAAATAATTCTATACCCAAAAAAGCTATTTTTCAATTAGGAGGGTGGTCAAAGTACATATTTAGATAAATTGAAATTGAGCACAGTTACTATCAAAATATCTTCATTAAAGGAACTTATAAAGGATACATTAAGAAAAATAACTATCCTAGAAGGAATGTCTGAGATTCAAGAAGACTCTTGGGCAAAGAAATGTTAAACATGTGGTTAAAAAAATATGCCTCGGGCTTCCCTGGTGGCGCAGTGGTTGAGAATCCTCCTGCCAGTGCAGGGGACACGGGTTCGAGCCCTGGTCCCGGAAGATCCCACATGCTGTTGAGCAACTGGGCCCGTAAGCCACAACTACTGAGCCTGCGCTCTAGAGCCCGTGAGCCACAACTACTGAGCCTGTGTGCTGCAACTGCTGAAGCCCACGTGCCTAGAGCCCATGCTCCACAACAAGAGAAGCCACCGCAGTGAGAGGCCCGCGGACCGCAACGAGGAGTGGCCCCTGCTCGACGCAACTAGAGAAGGCCCATGCACAGGAACGAAGACCCAACGCAGCCAAAAATAAATAAATAAAAAATAAATAAATAAATTAATTAAAAAAAGACAATACCTTGTTAAATAAGGTCTATTTAAAAAAAAAATAGTATGCCTCAGGAAGCATGTTCAAGAACATTTCTTGCAGCATTTTTTGTAATTCAAAACCTGCAAATAACTCAAATGTCAACGTGTAGTATAATGGATAAATTTTGGAATATTCATGCTATGGAATATTATACACCATTGACAAATAAATGAAAGATAGCTATAGGCATTAACATTGATGAATAGAAAAAAAAACACCATGGAAGATATTACAGTATGATTTCACACGTGAAGTTCAAAATGGGCAAAACTAAATAATCTATAATTTAGAAATACATACCTATGTATGGTAAAACTATAAAAATATGTAAGGGAGTGATTAACACAAAAATTAAGAGAGTTGTCTGATGGCTGGGAGGAGGATTCATTGGGGACCTGTAATAAAGGGGTACTGATAATATTGTATTCATTTTATTTATATATTCATATATATTTATTTTATGTGTCTTATGTATCATAAATTTTGCAATAAAACAATTATAGAAAGACGTCATATAAGAAGGCAGTAGAAGATTCAGGATCAACATGGATAAAAGCCTTCAAGAAGGAATAACTTTAGCAAGTTTGTATATTAGGGGGAAAAATGTGAAGCATGGGATGGTCCAAAGTTTCCTAGTCCTACTCTTCTACCCCCTTGCCAGCTTACCTTTGCATATTGCCAAGGCGTGTTCTCATGTATACTGACATATAATAAAAATGTCTCATGCTTTATTATTTCGAAGTCTTTTATTCTTTTCTTTCCTGTTCTAAAATTTTATTTGCTTCTTCTAGGTCATAACTTTTGCGCTGAAGGACCTAAATGTGGTGAAAACTCAGAGTGCAAAAACTGGAATACCAAAGCTACTTGTGAGTGCAAGAATGGTTACATCTCTGTCCAGGGAGACTCTGCCTACTGTGAAGGTAAGTGAGCTATTTAATAAAGTCAACTTGTGAGAAATGTGTTCCTGGTAGACGTGGTTGAAGAATGAAAGCCTTCACTTGGTTCTGGTCCTATGGGATCCTATAAAAAATTATACCAACAATCTAGGATATTCTCTTCTTCTGACTTATCCAGGCTGCTTAGTAGCATGTAAAAGCAAGACCTTTCAATCACCAGCAAAACCATAAACACCTCATTTTATGTTGTCTTATTTGGGCAGATTGTCTTCTACAATTTCAGTTAAATGTTACATGGTGGATCCTCTCTTTGAATGGATGCTTTGATACTAGCTTATACCCAATTGCCATCATCTTCACCTGCCAAGGGCAGAGTTTTTTTTTCAGTTGTGTTTCCTAATGACTGATTCATGTGTTGCTAATTCCCAAACTCTACTAAAAGTCCCAGTGACAGATGGACTCATAACTTTGGCACATGGATTGGTATAGTAGGTTGGTGGCCTCAAGCATCAGTGACCCCCTTTTCTACTTTATAGAGCAGAGCAACTCCACTGTCTTATGTGAACCCCTCTTTCCATGCTCAGCATGCTGGGGCAAGCATTGCATACTCCTGTTCCTTTAATATACCAGAGGATCAGGGATTAGTTCTGACCCTGGATTTACATGTACAGTGCCCTAAAATCTGAGCCCATCCATTTCTCCAGTGCTCACTGGCTCTCTCCCATCAGTTTAGAGAAATTCTTATAGGCAAAGTGATGGCTAGGCTGTTCTTCCGTCCTGGTTGGACCCAATTATTCCTGTCATCTTTACTAATATATTGAACCTTGGTGTTCTGTTAATTAGGAAGGTAGATGTCTTGACTGGAATAAATGCTGCAAAATCTTGGTCACTTTCCTCCTACTGATTTGGTTCTCAAGTGGGTCAGGTATTGTCAAGGTAAAGAAAATTGATGACAATAATGGTAAATTCCTTTCCATTCTTCTGTTTTATGTTGTTGACCCCTGCTTAACTTTTTGGCTTTGACTAAAGACCTCTTCAGTTGTTAAGGAAATGTTTCTAATTACTGTTAGTGTTCAGAACCTGGTAGGAAACCTCTGTTTTTCATTTCTTCTGGAAGACTTTCTTTATTACTGCTTTGGTTCTCATTAGCAATATAAGTCTAACTAATAGTTAACCCCCGACACACACACTTTTTTCTACACTTTTTTTTCCCTTTTGCTTACCTGTATAGATTTGAACTTGATTTGGGAGACATGCCACTTGGGAGGATGAAGTTGCCCTTTAGTTATGAACCTTTTCATCTATCCATTAACATCATGTTACTTATTTGTCAATTTTGAGGAAGAGGGCTATTAATTTCAATACTTCACATTAACATTTATTTTTTATATCTTACCTTATGCTATTTTGTATTTTTTGTCAGAAAATTACTGTAATTTTAAAAATAAAAAATGTGAACACTTTCCTCTCCATTCATCATGAAAAAATCCCACAAGCCAGGTAATGGTCTAAAAAATTGGCTTTCTTACCTTCTGCTATATGTGGGGATAGACTATGAACAATTATAAAAATGATAGAAGGAACCTCAAAATAATTTGAATCTTGATTCTACCATTGGCAGGTGTTTTAGTTGTCTATTGGAAGCAGTACACCCACCATTCCTGGCTCCCCTTAGCTGTTGAGACCTGGCAGAACCTGGGAGGAAATTGCTGGTACAAATGCTGTTTTGGGACTCTCTGATTCTCTCCTCATTTTTTGTTACGTAGAATCAATTTTATGAGGTACCATTTGTGGTATTATGCCTACCCTTTGTGTGTGAGGCCTTATTTTATTGATTATGTTGAGTGATTTTAGGTCTGAATCCCTGTTTTCTTGAACATACTTCTCAACTTGTTGTGTGCGCGGGGCCTTGGGTCAGTGTATACTGTGGTACCACCTTGAGTCATGGTAATGTCCTCGGGCTTTAGTCATTTTTCTGTGATCATGGGGACATTCCGCAATTCCAGAGGGGGCATGTTCGTAATGAGAAAGATAGCACTTAAGGAGAAATGACTAAACATTAGAGCCCATTTACAGTCTAAGAATAGAACTCAGGGACTAAGATAGGGGTCAAATACTGGGCATCTGGATGGGAGGCACTGAGAACCAAGTAGAGTGAATATCAACATTTAGAGCAGACGCCCTCCTCTCTTTTCACTCAGCCATCCTCAGCACACTTGGGCTTTGGGCTTATTTTCCTGTGGTCGCTTGGTGGCTGCCATAGCCCCAGACATGGTGTCCTCCTACCAGCATCCCAAAGAAGGAAGGAAGGGGCAGGGATTAAAAATCTTCTCTGTGTGAGGTTCTGTGTTATTTTTTTTTGTGTGTGATGATCATATGGTTTTTATTCTTCAATTTGTTAATATGGTGTATCACATTTATTGATTTGCATATATTGAAGAATCCTTGCATCCCTGGGATAAATTCTACTGGATCATGGTGTATGATCCTTTTAATGTGTTTTTGGATTCTGTTTGCTAGTATTTTGTTGAGGATTTTTGCATCTATATTCAGCAGTGATATTGGTCTGTAATTTTCTTTTTTTGTAGTATCTTTGTCTGATTTTGGTATCAGGGTGATGGTGGCCTCGTAGAATGAGTTTGGGAGTGTTCCTTGTGCTGCAATTTTTTGGAAGAGTTTGAGAAGGGTAGGTGTTAGCTCTTCTCTAAATGTTTGATAGAATTCACCTGTGAAGCCATCTGGTCCTGGACTTTTGTTTGTTGGAAGATTTTTTTTTTTTTTTTTAAATGTTCCTTTGTCAGCATTTATTATTTTGAAGGTTCATTCACACCAACCTATAACCAGACGCTTTTTTTTTTTTTTTTAATTTATTTATTTATCGCTGTGTTGGGTCTTCGTTTCTGTGCGAGGGCTTTCTCCAGTTGCGGCAAGTGGGGGCCACTCTTCATCGCGGTGTGCGGGCCTCTCATTATCGCGGCCTCTCGTTGCGGAGCACAGGCTCCAGACGCGCAGGCTCAGTAGTTGTGGCTCACGGGCCTAGTTGCTCCGTGGCATGTGGGATCTTCCCAGACCAGGGCTCGAACCCGTGTCCCCTGCATTGGCAGGCAAATTCTCAACCACTGCGCCACCAGGGAAGCCCCTGTTGGAAGATTTTTAATCACAGTTTCAATTTCATTACTTGTGATTGGTCTGTTCATATTTTCTATTTCTTCCTGGTTCAGCCTTGGAAAGTTATACCTTTCTAAGAATTTGTCTATTTCTTCCAGGTGGTCCATTTTATTGGCATAGAGTTGCTTGTAGTAGTCTCTTAGGATGCCTTCTATTTCTGCAGTGTCTGTTTAACTTCTCCTTTTTCATTTCTAATTTTATTGATTTCAGTCCTCTCCCTCTTTTTCTTGATGAGTCTGGCTAATGGTTTATCAATTTTGTTTACCTTCTCAAAGAACCAGCTTTTAGTTTTATTGATCTTTGCTATTGTTTTCTTTGTTTCTATTTCATTTATTTCTGCTCTGATCTTTATGATTTCTTTCCTTCTACTAACTTCGGGTTTTGTTTATTCTTCTTTCTCTAGTTCCTTTAGGTGTAAGGTTAGATTGTTTGTTTGAGATTTTTCTTGTTTCTTGAGGTAGGCTTGTATAGCTATAAACTTCCCTCTTAGAACTGCTTTTGCTGCATCCCATAGGTTTTGGATTGTCGTGTTTTCATTGTCATTTGCCTCTGGGTATTTTTTGATTTCCTCTTTGATTTCTTCAGTGATCTCTTGGTTATTTAGTAATGTATTGTTTAGCCTCCATGTGTTTGTGTTTTTTCTGGTTTCTTTACCTGTAATTCATTTCTAATCTCACAGCGTTGTGGTTAGAAAAGATGCTTGATATGATTTCAATTTTCTTAAATTTACTGGGGCTTGATTTGTACCCAAGATGTGATCTATCCTGGAGAATGTTCCATGTGCACTTGAGAAGAAAGTGTGATCTGCTGTTTTTGGATAGAATGTCTTATAAATATCAATTAAATCTATCTGGTCTATTGTGTCATTTAAACTTCCTTTTAATAAGTTTTTAATAAGTTTCCTTATTAATTTTCTGTTTGGATGATCTGTCCCTTGGCGTAAATGGGGTGTTAAAGTCCCCCACTATTATTGTGTTACTGTCGATTTCCTCTTTTAAAGCTGTTAGTTGCCTTATGTATTGAGGTGCTCCTATATTGGGTGTATATATATTTATAATTGTTATATCTTCTTCTTGGATTGTTCCCTTGAGCATTATGTAGTGTCCTTCTTTGTCTCTTGTAACATTCTTTATTTTGCAGTCTATTTTATCTGATATGAGTATTGCTACTCCAGCTTTCTTTTGATTTCCATTTGCATGGAATATCTTTTTCCATCCCCTCACTTTCAGTCTGTATGTGTCCCTAGGTCTGAAGTGGGTCTCTTGTAGACAGCATATATATGTGTCTTGTTTTTGTATCCATTCAGTGAACCTGTGTCTTTTGGTTGGAGCATTTAATCCATTCACACTTAAGGTAGTTATTGATATGTATGTTCCTATTACCATTTTCTTAATTGTTATGGGTTTGTTTTTGTAGGTCCTTTTCTTCTTTTGTGTTTCCCACTTAGAGAAGTACCTTTAGCATTTGTTGTAGAGCTGGTTTGGTGGTGCTGAATTCTCTTAGCTTTTGCTTGTCTGTAAAGCTTTTGATTTCTCTGTTGAATCTGAATGAGTTCCTTGCCGGGTAGAGTAATCTTGGTTGTAGGTTCTTCCCTTTCATCACTTTAAATATATCATGCCACTCCCTTCTGGCTTGTAGAATTTCTGCTGAGAAATCAGCTGTTAACCTTATGGGAGTTCCCTTGTATGCTATTTGTCGTTTTTCTCTTGTTGCTTTTAATAATTTTTCTTTGTCTTTAATTTTTGTCAGTTTGATTACTCTGTGTCTCGGTGTGTTTCTCCTTGGGTTTATCCTGCCTGGGACTCTCTGCACTTCTTGGACTTGGGTGGCTATTTCCTTTCCCATGTTAGGGAAGCTTTCGCCTATAATCTCTTCAAATATTTTCTTGGGACGTTTCTCTCTCTCTTCTCCTTCTGGGACCCCTATAATGTGAATGTTGGTGCATTTAATGTTGTCCCAGAGGTCTCTTAGGCTGTCTTCATTTCTTTTCATTCTTTTTTCTTTATTCTGTTCCACAGCAGTGAACTCCACCATTCTGTCTTCCAGGTCACTTATCTGTTCTTCTGCCTCAGTTATTCTGCTATTGATTCCTTCTAGTGTAGTTTTCATTTCAGTTATTGTATTGTTCATCTCTGTTTGTTTGTTCTTTAATTCTTCTAGGTGTTTGTTCTTTAATTCTTCTAGGTCTTTGTTACAACATTTCTTACATCTTCTCGATCTTTGCCTCCATTCTTTTTGCAAGGTCCTGGATCATCTTCACTATCATTATTCTGAATTCTTTTTCTGGAAGGTTGCCTATCTCTACTTCATTTAGTTGTTTTTCTGGGGTTATATCTTGTTCCTTCATCTGGTACATAGTCCTCTGCCTTTTCATTTTGTCTATCTTTTTGTGCACGTGGTTTTCCTTCCACAGGCTGCAGAATTGTAGTTTTTCTTGCTTCTGCTGTCTGCCCTCTCAGGTTCTGTGTTTTTAAGTTTGAAGAAAGTCCTTCCTAGAAGGTCCCTTGTAACTTCCTTGCCTCTCTCTCCATGCAGAAGACTTCTGCTTATTTTTTGGACCAGGATTACATCCTCTCCACCCTTAGACCAATGAGATGACTGTCATTGGCTTGGGCTAATTGTGTCCAACCCCCAGATTTGGAGTAGGGGGTTTGCCTTCCCTGAGACTAAATGATCTTTGCCCTTTGTCTGAACTAATTAGAGTTGTAGCAATAGGAGGCAGGTGTATGGGTGGTTTTGGGTGGGCAGAAAGCTATGTATACTACATTCTTTTATGGTAAGATTAAGTTTATGGCCATTTACCCACCTCTGTCTTCATAATTATCCTCTGGCATGCTCACCACATGCCTGCCTGGGTACTAGAGACTCTCAGAGGCTGAGTTCATTGTTTCACTATAGCATAGAGAGGAGTAGATAACTTATGAACTGCTTCAGGCAAGTTATTTTTTACTCTGAGTAAGTGGAGTGAAAATGACCCATATTTCCCAAACCACAATGAACAAGACTGGCTTGCAAATTAAAACAAAATATTACACACATTGTCCAGGCTAACTTGAAAAACCTATTCAGGCTCTCAGTGGAAAAAGAAGCACAAAAGACTTTCAATTTTCTTAACTTCCTAGGGTAGTAGCAGAGATATAGTGTATTAAGGACTCCTGCTCTGCAGAGATTGCCATAGAAATTGCCATAGAGAAGATATCGGAACTCCTGGCCAATCAATAGAAGATAATAAGACCCTTTGTCAGCTATGATACAATTCACAGGAGTTCGTTTCGTTTTGCCTCGTCTGACTTGAGTAGGAACATTCCCCATTTTGAGAATTTCTGTAGTTGGACTTTGGTGTTTTATGAATTTGGTCTACTGAGGCTTTTTTACCTTTGGGATGACATTTTCAATGGGTTGGTCTTAAATGGTTTCTGATTCATTAGCTTCAATTAGAGGTGGTGTCTGAGGAAAGTACAGCAGTTGGGGTCTATTCATGATCTTCTTGAATTTGGAGTCTATATAGAGTCTCATAAACTTTTTCTTCCTGTAGTAAAAAGTTATGTTGAAGAATAAAGAACAATGTGATGCGTATACATCATGCAATCTGCCAGGCATAGAGAGTACTACAAGTAGCATTAAATAATACCTCCTACTTACAGAGTGCTCTGAATTTTTCAAACTCCTTTTATATATATTGTACTCTTTGAGCCTTCAGTAAATCTCTGCGGAAAATGGTAGCATTGGCCACATGAACTCCATTTTGCAAGTGCGGACAGAAAGACTCAGAGAAATGAAGTAAAGATAATACTCAACTCATTTCTCCTCCAGGGCTTTATGCCCTGACTTATGCTGCTCCCTTCCTCCCCATCCCCCGCCCTGTTCCAATGTGGTATTGTTCAAAATATTTGCTATCTCCTTCATCTAATGAAATCTGAATGGATGTGAGATGTGTACCATTTCATAGTAGAAAATCTAAGAGCTATTACAGGGTTCCACCTCTTTCTCATAAACCTGCATTGTTCCAGAGCAGGGCCTCTCCTTTAGCTAGGGTCCCAGAATGAAGTCTACACAGAGCTGTGTGACAGCTGACAGGTGATGAACATGTGGCATGAGTGAGAAATAATTGTGTAAATCACTGAAACTTTGGAGGGTGCAATTATCTGTTACCTTTGCGTGACTTAGCCTAAGCCTGTTGGTACACCTGCCTGAATTAGTTGACCCAAATCTTGTAGTTTCAGAAGGATACCTCCAACTCAGCGCTCATGACTGGAAGTAATTTTTTATGGAGCAAGCCTTGAGAGTTACTAGAAAAAGTATGAATCGTATGGATCATTAATAGTCTGCTCTGGCCCTGCTGCCAGGTAATAGATATTTTGCAGACAGCAAGTTGTAAATCAGTGCTTTATTATGACCAATTCCAACGTGGGAAATTGGATTTCCCTATTAAGATGATGATGAGACAATGCAGGTCAAAAATTTAGCAAATTGTCTGGTATTTACGAGTGATTTAGTGGGTCACAACGGTTATCATCATCAGCTTATATCAGTGTTTATGAGGATCTTTCTTGGAATTGGAAGAGTGTGTACTCATTGAGACCAATACTTTGAGAAAGTGGGCTTCTCATGTCTGCATCTTTTGGGAGAATTGGAAGGTAGCAGGGGAGAGTGTTCTTAGATGGAAGGACCAGGCTTTATCAGTCCCGCCAGGAGCATATTTTTAGCAGTGAGGTACCAAGTATAGTAATTTATAAAGATGAAGTTATTCCTTCCTTGGAAAAACACAAGTGGAGCTGAATTCAAGGATAATATGTCGTGGAACAAAATGACTTTTATTGGTTTGAATTTAATAATTTCATGTAACAAAACTACTGAGATGTCTGAAACAGCAACTGATTAGCAAGGTGATTTATAACTTCTTTCGCATGACTGGCAGTGATGACAAAGGGTCTGACCCTTAGAGTGTTAAGAGGCTGGGAAAGTGGCAGAAAGGTCAGAGTTCAAGCAGAGAGAAGGTTCAGAAGAACTAAGGGGGTAGATATTTTTTGGATGCAGAGGCTAGCATGAGTGCACTGCCATAGAAACAAGCCCCTGTGAATTCCTGATGAAGAGAATGCATGGGAAAATGGTGAGTATGCTTAGTTATACTTCTAATTCTCCAAGGATTAATCAGGTAACCCTTGTTTTGAAATTTTATAAAATGCACACACCTCATGATCCATGTAGCCTAGTTTATGCTCAAATCTGGGCTTCAGTCTCCTGCTTTGGACAGCACAGGGATCAAAAGCGTCTTTTGGATTATTCATGTTAGTAGAACCTTAACTCTAAGCTCCTGCTCAAATTTATTTCCAGGGGTTCAGAATGTTTGAGATAAGAATACCTCGGGGTATCCTTTTTTTCCCCTTCTTATTTAGCCTGCATGACTAATGGAGAGATCTTCTGGTATTCAGATATCTGGCAACAATCTCACTGCCACCACCGCCCTCACCTCCCCCGTCAGCCTTCCCAGGACACAGAGATCTCTAGCCATTGCTTTGCTTATGATAACCCACTTGCCACTTTCCTCCTAGCAGGAGATAGAGATGAGCTTTCTTCCTGGGCCTGGCTTTTCTTCGCCTCTGCTTCTTTATTCCCAAGGCTGCTTTACAAATGCATCTACTCCCGCTCTCCCACCTACTTAAACTCTTGCCTCTTCTTAACGACATCCCCCCACCCCCATCCCTATAACTTTCTTTTTGGAATTAAAACAGCAAAAAATATAGCCCAAGTCCAAACCTTGGTTATTGCACTTGGGTTGAACCACAGGGTTATTTTCAGCTCATTACTTAGGAAGGAGCCCCAGTCAAACCAACTGGGGCAGTGGTCAGGACTAGAGGTTAAAGTAGCACTTGTTTTTTTTGTTGTTTTGCTGTTGTTCTTGTTTTTCAATTTAACCATGTTTTGAAAGATCATTTATAAGATATTTGGAATTTTTAGTTATTTCTTCATGATAAAAATGTCCTAAGTGTTGATTAGTTTTCTAAGCTAGCACATAGAAGCCAAGTGAACTCATCATGTAGCTGAACTATTGTACTACAGAGCTCTCCTGAGTTCCAGGGTCCTGAGAACAGAGGACCATGTATTGGGTTGGCCAAAAGTTCTTTTGGGTTTTCCAGTAAGATTTTATGGAAAAACCCGAATGATCTTTTTGGCCATCCCAAATACTTTTCTCCCAATCTCAGTTAATGACACTTTCATCCATCCTGTTGCTGAGGTCACTAGATGGAGAAGTCATCATCAATTCCATGCTGCCTTCACCCACAACATCTGCTACATCAGGAAGTCTTGGTAGTTTTACTTGGAAAATGAATCACGAATTGACCCATGTCTTGCTCCGACTCTAGTCCAAGCCTCCTTTATCTCATGGCTTGTGATTGCAATGGTGTCCACTCTTGCCCCCCATAATCCATTCTCCAAACATCAATCAGAGTGAGCTCTTAAAATGGTAAGTCATATTATGCCACTCTTCTGTTTCAAATCATCTGATGGCTTCCATGCATCTTAGAATAATGTCCAGGATTGGTCCTGTGTAAGGCACTGTGTGAACCAGACCCTGCCTACTTCTCTGTGTTTGTCTCATACCACTCTTTCCTGTGTTCTCTCTTCTCCCATCAGGCTCTAACTCCTTGTATTCCTCCAATAGGCTTGTGCAATAGTTCTTACTTGGCCCTGGGATGCCCTTCACCTAGATCTTTGCAAATCCGCTTTCCAGTCATCATTTAAGTTGTAGCTCAAATGTCACTCTTTAGAAAGGTCTCCCCTAACTACCCTCACATAATTAGCTCTGTTCCTACCCTCAGCTCCTCTATACCATTTTCATTTTATGTGATTATTTTATTTTCTTCATAGCACTTTCTGAAATTGTTTTTTTTGTTTGTGTTTTCCTGTTTAAAGGTTTATGATCTGACTTTTCCCTTTAGAATAAAAGCTGCAGGAAGGCAGTGATTTTGTTTTATTCACTGTATCTCCAGCACTAGAAAAGTGCTTAGGATGTGATGGGCACACCAAACTGTTTAAAGAACAAATGAATGAATGAAAGTCTCTCCCCGATTCGTACCTTTCTGTATCTGACACTGCTTTCTTGAGTCCGATTTGTCTTGTTAGTGTTGATCAAGGGCTACCACTTAGAATCTGGGGCTGATTTTGGGGGCTGATTCTTCTGTTTTTTTGCTAATACCCCACCCATGTAATGTTCTGACGCTGACTGTTCACTTCATTCCATGTAAACTGCACTTCCATTATTTGCTATAGATTGACTTTCTTCACCACATAGCAAGAGAGAAATTGTAGCTCTTTCTTAATTTTGATAAGAAGAGCATCATTTAAAAAATTGTTTTAGTCAGTTGCTTATAGAAGAAAAAAAACATTCTCTGGGATTCAACAAAATAGAAGCTTTTGTTTCTATTCCTATAGGCTTTGAAATGGATGCCCCTGGTTGGCAGGTGTCTTTTCTCAAAGCAGTGATTCAGGGACCCAGGCTCCTCCTCTCTTTGGCTCCGCCATGTGCAACGTGGCTTCCAGTGTTTCCATGGTAGGGGAAAGGGAATGGAAGGTGATGGCCGGGAGGTTTTTATGGACCAGTCCTGGCCACATTCCACTTGTCTCAGACTTAGTCACTGGCCTTACCTAACTGCAGGAGAGGCTGGTAAATATTGTCCAGCTGTGTGCCTAGGAAGAAAAAGAATCTGTTTAGGTCAATAGTTTTCCAGTTTTGCCACAGTTACTAAGTGATTAAAAAAAATCTCCCCCATTAATTTTATGCCTCTTACTTTTTGTTTATTTCCTGAATCCCCCCAAAGGTACCTCTGGTTTCAACTGATGGTAGGAAAACTTGCTCACTTGGAAACCAGATAGGATTTCACTATCTTGCTTCCCCTTTCTTGTTTGTGTTATCTCCAGACTTCCCCACGGCCCTCACTGTATCACCTCATCTGGAATTGCTCTATCCCCAGTACACTTCATGTCCCAAAGTGACCCATCTCTTCTTCCTTCCAAACAAAATTTACAGCTTCTCATGTGCTACAGTTCTGAGGTTTATGCTAGGAGGAAAACAATTCATGAAACAAGTTTACACACATTTGTAAATGATTGATATCCATATAACATTTCCAGAGGTAAATGTATTCTTAAAAAAGGATGCCTATTAATTAAGAAAACCCCCAAACTGTTAAATTTCAAGTAGTATAGCAAAAGAAAGTGAAAAATTAAAGTCACTTGAATGTGGGAGAGAGAGCTCTTGGCAGGAGAACTAAGCAGGTTGTCCGTGCCTGGGAGTTTGCCTTGGTAGTCAGCTATCCTCAAATATTCCTGCTTTGTAGAATTTTCCTTGACTCCATTTTTTTTTTTTTTCTTCTTTTTTCTTGACAACTCCCAGGGCAGTGATATAGTGAAAGAACATGAACTAAGGATAAGGAGATCTTGAGTGATCCTGGCTCTACCACTTACCAGCTGGGTGATCTTGGAAAGTCACCCAGTTCTTTTGTATTTTGATTTTCTCATGGTCCAAACAAGACTTTTAAACATCTGCTAAATAGTACTGGTTGCTTGTGCAGGTTAAATAAGGTGTTGAATGTGAAAGTATTCAATATTTTGTTAACGCTAGAGCAGTGTAGCTCTGTACTGTAACTTATTGATGATGATAATTACATAATTATACAGTATGTGATTATTCATCATTATAGTAACAATAAATATTTTCATCTTTGGCAGTGCTTGGACTAGAACTTGGCCTTCAGGTATTTAGGGTTGAGATATACTTACACACACACATGCGTGTGCACACACACATACACACACACACACAGATTATATATCTAACTGTGATGGTTAATTTTATGTGTTAATTTGGCTGTGCTAAGGGAAGGCCGGATAGCTGGTAAAACATGATTTCTGAGTGCGTCTATGGGGGTGTTTCTGGAAGAGATTAGCATTTGACTCCCCTTACCAATATGGGCAGGAGTCATCTAATTCATTGAGGTCCCGGATAGCACAAAAGAGCAAAAGAAGGATAGATTCCTTCTTTCCCTTCTTGAGCTAGGACATCCATCCTTTTCTGCCCTGGGACAGTAGAGCTCCTGGTTCTCAGGCCTTCAGACTCCAGGACTTATAACAGCAGCCTCCTGGTGTACATGTCTTTGGACCTGGACTCAGTTATACCACCCACTCTCCTGGTTCTCCAGTTTGTAGATGGCATATTGTGGGACATCTAAACATCCATAACATAACATATTATATGTGTTACAATGTTTGTATGAGGTATTGAGCCAATACCTATAATAAATCTCCTTTTATGTATAAATCTACATGAGAATGGAGGTATGGCTGGTGGTCAGATGGTGAAAAGCATTGTAAGCATGCTAAGGAGTCTGAGTTTTATCCTGTCGGCCAGTGTACACCCATGTAGGATGCAGACATAACAGCAGGTGAGAAATTGGATCCATTGGGGTATGGAAAAAATATTAGAACTTTCATTTAAGTTTATTTTCATCTCATCCTTTAAATTTCTATTTTGGTGTAAGTTTTATAATGTACATCATATATTAGTATAATAATACATATATGTATTTTATTAAATAAATATTTTCATATAGGAGGTACATGCCCCAAATTGGTATCAGTGAAGATACATGATTAAAAACAGAGATCACCGCTGTAGGCCACAGAGAATTTAGTGGGGGATCTGAGGTGGGGAGGACATTATTGAATTGATATGTTAGGAAAGTCAATCTCATAGCCACATGGAGGCAACATTGGCTGGGGAGATGCTGGGGGCAGAGAGCCAGGTTAGGTAATAGTGCTTCCATAGTGGTGTCTTCATGGGTTCTCAGACTTGGCCACAATGGATGCCGAGGAAATAAAGCATCATTAAATTAAAGAAATAAGCTTGTCTGGCCTTGCTTGGTGTCTTTCCTCAAATCCTCGCAGACATGTTCCATCTGATTCTTGACCATGACTTCCTCTGAGAGCTGGGTGCTCCAGTGTCTGGCATTTTCCCAGGTGAATCTTCCTTGCTGTGCTCTTTGGTGAATCTATCAGAGGGGCTGGATGGTACACAGGCAAAGCCTGCAAGGATGGTCTTAGATTATTTTCCAATGATGTACTTTCACCTTTGGCTTACTGTGCAGTAATTTAAGACTTCAGAGTGTCTCCTTGAAAGACGTTATGCATATATTATGTTATGTACAGTCCTTAGCATTTTTATGTAGCAAAAAAAAAAAAAAAAAAAAAAAGCAGAAAAAAGAAAGGAAGGGGAAAAAAAAATCTCTGCTCACTTTCCAGGGACAAGTCAAAGTTTTAGAGCTTTAAATGGAAATGGGAATTTAGTAGACTTAAACATTTTTGGTTGTTTAAAAAATATATACCTCTTTTTTTAAAAAATTTATTTATTTATTTATGGCTGTGTTGGGTCTTCGTTTCTGTGCGAGGGCTTTCTCTAGTTGTGGCAAGTGGGGGCCACTCCTCATTGCTGTGCCCGGGCCTCTCACTATCGCTGCCTCTCTTGTTGCGGAGCACAGGCTTTAGACGCGCAGGCCCAGCAATTGTGGCGCGCAGGCCCAGCAATTGTGGCGCACGGGCCCAGCCGCTCAGCGGCATGTGGGATCCTCCCAGATCAGGACTCGAACCCGTGTCCCCTGCATTGGCAGGCAGATTCTCAACCACCGCGCCACCAGGGAAGCCTCTAAAAAATATATACCTCTTGTTCGCTTTGTTATGGAGTGGAGACTGGAACACCATTGTAGAGCAATTATACTCCAATGGAGATGTTGAAAAAAGAAAAAAAAAGAAAATAAAACATTAAAAAATATATATACATATATATACCTCTTGGCTATCTCCAAGATGCCTAATATCTAGACAGGACTGAGAAGAATTCAAATCATTGAGTTTTAATTGGGCCCTTGGTATTGTGGCTGGTATAATGCCTACTGTGTCTTCTGCTTTGTTATGAAGCTTGCCTGGGAAAACAAGAATTGTACACTCAGAATAATTAGGGAAGAATAGCAGGGGAATAATAGAAAGATTTGACTTAGATTAAGGGCACTTGAATTAGAAATCCTGGCTTTACCATTATTTTTGTGAACTTAGGCAGGGAACTTCATCATTCTCCATTCCACTTTGTAAAATTAGTGTGCCAATTTTTACCTTATTAGTCTCTTTTAAGAATTGTTATAGGAACTCAAGTGAGCAAAAAGGTCTAAGGTAGGATCCAGTACAAAATCGGATTTTAGTTAAATGTTATGTTTAAGTGTGATAAATGCTCAATTAGACATAATTCAGTCTTACAATCTATGGTTCAGGATATGCGTCAGTGAGTAGTAAGGAAGAGGAGGTCTAATTCCTGGAACTAGCAGGAAAGATGCCATAAGAGAGGGGTTTTGCGAGGTTGGGATTGACTGGGAAGCTAAGTAGGTGGTGCTATGGGACATTCAAGCAGAGACATTAGGATGAGATTCAGTTAGTGAAACCAGAGGGAGGGTAAGAAGTAGATCAGTGTGAGAGTTGGGAACAACATCTTTCAAGATCTGGAGGTACAAGAGAGGAAAGGCACACTTTGTTTGGAACCCAGGGTGGGCTCCTCCCGACCTCAGATCCCCCACTAAATTCTCTGTGGCCTACAGCAGTGATCTCTGTTTTTAATCATGTATCTTCACTGATACCAATTTGGGGCATGTACCTCCTATATGGCTGCAGTGGGGGACAGAATATAACAGCAAGGCAGGGACTCCAGTTGTCAGTCTGTTGGAGTCATCTAGGCAAGGTGTCGTGGTGGACGTGGATGTGGAAAAAAGGGCAGGAGGTGAAATTAGCAGGATTGGTTGATGGAGTGGATGTGAGGGGTAGATTGGATATTATCTGAAAAGTGGAATTAGAATCAGTTCTCTGGCTGCTTCATCTATAGCACAGCAAACTCTAATGGCTGACTTAGTGGCTTCCTCCTCCTCCGGGCTCTGATAGTATTTTGTTCAGACTTGTATTAGAGTGCCTGTCACACAGGATCGTAATTACTTTTTTTTTTTTTTTTAAACAATAAACTTTATTGCAGAAGTACACTTCTAAATTTGGGTGGGGAGTAGAAGAGAAAAAGGGATGGTGAATGCTGAGGAAAATAAAAGAGGAAAAGAGGAAGAGCCCACCCCTCTTAATTACTTTTTAACATATTTTCTAGGTAAGGAGCTATTCAAAGTTCAGGGCTATGTCTGATTCATCTTTGTATCCCCAAGACCCAGCCTAGGGCTGGAACATGCTAAATATACAGGGAATACTTTCTGAATGAACCGATGAATAAATGGAGTCATGATTCCCCATGAATAAACTTCAGTGCTCTATGGCGTCTTTCCGTGAAGGTGTTTAGCATCTCATAGAGAGATCTTGTTAATTTCTTTGCCAGTTTTAAAGTGGACAACGCGACTTTGACATGTGTTCCAATTGTAGCTTGCACATCTTTACAAGAGCCTTCCCCTCCTTTTATAGTATTGAAAAGATTTGCAGAAAGCCCAGTGCTAGCTAACAGTGTCTGAGGAGCTGCTGCAGAGATTCAGGGACTTCTTCCCATTCACTTCTGGCTATTTATCACTTTTCTTGCTGCTGCTGAAATGCTGACTTTGTCTTTTGATGTTGACACCTGGCTCCTCAAAAATCTAATGGGAGCTTTTCTGAGCCAAACAAAAGGAATTTGGTGTAGCAGATAGATCAGAGTTTACCTGTCAATGCCTCTAGCGCTGTGCAAACTTAGGTTTTGCATTTGACAGACAAGGTAATAAATTTATTTGTTTAGGGTTGGGAAGAAAGAAGGGAAATGAGCATTCAGAATGTAAGGTTCATGAGGGCTGGAATTGTTGCTTGTTTTGTTCACTGCTGTTTCCCTAGCACCTAGGACAGTGTCTGGAACAGAGTGGCTACTCAGTTAAGTATTTATTGAATAAATGAACGATTGGTGGTAGGAAATGGGACCCTCTCAAGTATTTCATAGTTTTTCTTTGTCCAGAAAAGCTTAGCATTTGTGCTAGGCAGGTCTTTATACTTGTTATCTTATTTAATCCGAACTGTCTCTACTTGGTTAATAAAGAAACCCAACATCACACATCACTGCTCTGTAGTAAATGACAGAGACGGGACTTAATCTCGGGTCCTCCTGACACAAAAAGTAATGCATAGCCCGATGGAATGATCCAGAGGAAAAATAACTCCAGTTGATTCCTGTTATACTTTTTTTAAATTTGCCAAGATACATCTGACCAGGTGTCCATTTTCTCCAGTTCTAGTCTGTGCCAAATTTCTTACACAGAAGTAATATTTATATTTCTGACACACCAGCACAGCATTTTGTGGTGGGCAGGGTAAACAGAGCATCCTTTCTCAATTGCAGACAAGCTGTTATAAATAGCGATTCTCAGGATGCTTGGGGATCTTTAGTTAGCTCTCCCTTCCTGGGCTACTCTTCTGCAAATCCATAGGAGACTGGGCAATTCCTCTCACATCCAGGTTTTATTGGTCTGGGGTGTAGGCAGTCAAAGGGAATCTATTTAATGTGAAGTTGGAAATGCTTACATTTCAAAAAGGTAAGTGGAAAAAAAAAAAAAAGGTAAGTGGTTTTAGTACTTTTTCTGTTCCCAATATCTCAATATACTTCAACAAAGTGGATTTTTTTTCAAAGCCTTTTTGATGAGCTGCAACTCATTAGTAGTGAATGATTATCTACTATTATTCACTAATGCTGTTCCCATAGGTGATCAAAATTAGGGGCTTCTTTGAGTATTCTTGGATATATCTCAGTGCATTGCCCTCCTTCTTCCCCAATCCATTGTTCAGAGCTGGGCCTCCCCTGAGGATGCAATTGAAATCCACCACTTATTATGTAATCAGTTCTGGTATAGCTTCAAAAGTAGACTTTTCTTGTTAGCAGTTATGGATATTACATTTGAAAGTGAAAAACTCAGCCTGAACACTATACACACACACACACACACACAGTGTTCACGTTGTTTTTTTTCACTTTTGAACATAATTTATAATGTATTTTAGTATAGACAATAAATATCCATGACATACCGTAATTGGCCAAAGCGCACTGGAATTTAACGGGCTACCTAGTGACAGGCGGGCAGTTTGGTTTCTACATCCCCACCCAGCTTTGTGGTTATCCACTGGTCACTGAGTATTGAACCCCTCTTGTTGAAGATCTGGAGGGATCATCCCAGTGTTGCAGTTGTGCTTACTGAGGCATTTGTAAAGTTTATTCCACTTGTCCTAAGAAGGGAGGGAAAAATGATTCCTTTGTTCATATATGTTTCAAACATGTTGCATACCAGAGATTAAAATTGCATTCAATGCTTTAAAAAGCCCTTAGAAAACTGTGTTTAACCTAGCATCTGTTCAACTTATTTGTACGTGAAATCATCTTAACACATGAAATCTCTTATCATTCCATGAAACTAGTGTTTTATGGAACACATTTTGGAAAATGGTCCTTAATGTGTTTTACTACCTAAATTATAGGCTCTACTAATGTTTACAAATCTGGGGATTCCCAGAAATTTCTGGATATTTATATTACAAATGTCAAGATTTCATATTATGACTCCAGTGAGTTGTAAAAGTTTAAGAAAACTTCTTTAATGTGAACTCCTACAAAATCTGTTTTTTCTCTTTAGGAATTTGTCTAACCTATGCATTACGAATCTATTTTTTTCAGAATAATAATTAAGAAAATGGTTCATCCTGTTCTTTTCCCTCATTTGGTAAAGTTTGGGTTTGATATTGCTGAATATGTGACCATTAAGCGTATGTATGAGTAGAATAAATATAACAAATATTTGTATAGTGCATTGTAGTTTATCAAGTGCTTTAATATATTTTATTTCCTTAGTCTTCTATCAAATCCTGTACAATATGGATTGTCATTTTAAGACTATTTTATAAATGAGAAACTAGGATCCTCTCTTAAAACATACTCAAATTGCTTTTTGAATACTTACTGGACACAAGGCACTCTTATTAGCATGGAGAGTAGACTCCAAGAGGTCAGGGGTTTTTGTCTGCTTCTTTCACTGCTGAGTTTCTAACATCATGCCTCACCTGGAATGTAGAAGCTAATCTGTTGTAATGGTTGGGTGCATCAATGAATGAATAAATCGTAGTATTCATTGCTGCTAATATTTATTAATATATTTTATATAATTACATGCTTTTTCATCTTTTTCATATTATACCCTAATAAAAATATTGATATTCTCATTTTACAGATAAGGACCTAAGGCTAGGAAAAGTCAAGTGGCTTGCCTGAGGTTACCCCATTAGTTAAGTAGTGGAGTTAGATCGCTTAGCTTCTATAATCCTAGTTCTTATCTCTGCAAGAGGGAATTGAGGCTCAGACGTTATAATTAAACCTGTATCTTTTTATACCTAAGCCAGCTGTTTTTATACAAAACCACATCATTAGATCGAATTCAGCCCCATGGTAAACAAATAATGATGCTTCTGTTGCCACTGCTGCCAATTACCATGTTCTCAGCATCTATTCAGTGACAGTCCGTGTGCTTAGCATCTTACATGCATTATTTCACTTAATTCTCACAACTCTACAAGCTAAGGTACTACTTTTATTTTCATAAAACCACAGCTTGGAGAGGATAAATGAGTTACCCAAGGTTACACTGTTAATAAATGGTATGCCCGCAACCCTAATCTCAGACTGTATTTGTCTCCATGACAAAAACAACAAAACAACAACAGCGACAACAACAAAAAAACAGAAGAAACAATTAGAGGAACTCAATGAGGTGTTTTATCTGTTTTTACTTTCTCTTCTTATAGTGGGCCCCGGGAGCATAATTTGGATACCTTAGGTAGGAAACAGTTTGGGCAGTTTTTATTTCACAGTCCTAGACCACACAGCTAAGGAACACCCTCCTGGATTTCCTAGATCCCTTTCCTAGTCTCTCCCAAATGGAGAACTTCACGGAAGAACCTAGATGAATAGCAGACCTGGACCTATCACCTTCCTGCTCTCATGCTCTCATGCTCTCATTCCCTTCCTCCATCCATCTCCTCCAAGACCCAGGAGTCCTCCCCTCGGCTTCCTTCCTTTCTCCTTAGGTTATCCTGCAAAATCAGCTCCTCTCGTTTAGCTGTCTGCTCCATTTCCCTTCTCTTTCTAATCCCGCCAGTTTCCTCATTTTCTAATTATTATCCACATTATTGATGCTTAGTGCGTAGTGTAATAGGACATTTTGTTTATAATGGCCACAGGTAGTTACACTTCAAAATGAATGAATGGGATTCGGCAGGCCCCCCCATCATATTTACTGGAGGAAGACAAAGGATTTAAATTAACGGATTAATTGGAAGCCTCTTAGGTGCACTTAGTTTCTGGTTGACTGAACCAAGTTCTTCTCTTAAAAGGTCAATGAGTTTTTCCATAATTTTTAGCTGCTCTGAGAAAGGAACTGTAAATCTTTCTGTTTATTTGCTCTATAAATCTTCCTTCAGCTCATTTAGTACAGGGCCGAACATCATAAATCCATGGCTTTCTTCTAGAAAAAGAAAAACCAGCCATGTTAACCTAAAAGGAAACCTGGTCTACTAAAACTATAAGAAACTGTAAATGTCAACTCTTCCTGACTGGAAGATATAAGAGAGAGTGTGTGTGTGTGTTTGTGTCCACACACACATACACATGTATATACATATATATGTTTTGAAAAGTCATACCACTGGGCCTGCTGGTGTTATGTAAATAGCATATTTTACCATATTTTCCAAGGGAATGAAATAATCTTTTTGTTGAAATAATATCTGCTTTAACCCAGGCACCTTAGAGTTGGAAATAATAGAAAACATGGTCAGACTAGTTAATGATGTGCTTGGAGACTTGGAATTTTTGATTATCTGAGGGGAAATCTCGGGAACCCTTGTGTGCCCCTTTGTTGTTGGAAACTCTTTCAATTCCTGAATCCCTTTTCTGGCCTTGGAGTGCATGAGGCTGTGCTCCTTATTGATTTCTGCTTGGTGACTGAGGATACTCACAAGGCCCCCAGCTATTCTTGGGCATCGATTCTCAGCCTCTTCTTGTTTATCATGCTAGGTGTGTATGGTCAGGTTGAGGCTTATTGCCTCTAGTCATGTGTACATGGAAACACAACTTTGGAGGTGGTTTTTGTGCCCTATTGTTAGCATTTGGGTTTTTTCTCCTAAAGTGGTACCCAGCAAAAGAAGAATGGGATCTTCTTAAAGTCAGAGAGGGTGTCTTGTTCATTGATGCATCTCCAACACCTAGTACTGTTCATGGCACACTGGTTAGAAACTGTTTTTTCTAAGTATTTGATGCCTTAAAATAGATGTGTTTGAATCACTGAGGTTTTAAGTATTTTGGATAGCTGACCTCTCTTCTTCCCTCCCTTCCTTTCTCTGAGTTTACTGAGCGCTTCTTGTTCTCAGATACGTTGCGGGTACCAAGACTACCAAGAAAGGAGATCAGCGTCTCCTGACCTCCTCTCTCACATTAGACATTGGTTGCTTTTACACATGTCCTCTTATCTAATGGTCACAGTACACTATACAGTAGATTTTATATTCCTCATTTTTAAAGATGAAGGTATAAATTCCAGAAAGATTATAGCTAGGATCGACATTTAGGTCAGCCTGTGTATACCCATTCATTTAGCCCTGGGGTTCCTGAATGCTGCTGAATAGCAGAATCTCCTGGGAAGTTTGGTGAAGATTCAGTTTCTGGGGACCCTTCCTGGACCCAGAGTCCGTGCAAAATCTTTAGAGACCCTAACCGCTGAGAGGTTTATGATGTATCCCTCATAGATAAGTCATTATTTTTGAAAATAAAATTATAAAGTAGGTATAAAGAGGTCCTATAAAGTTCTTAACTTTTCTTGGGCTGACTAATGTATAACTTAAGAAAGATTACATATCAATTTATCTTTAAATTTCATACTCTTGCATGTACTCTCTCTCTCTTTTTCTCTTTCTTTCACTCCTTTTGCTTTCCTTGTGCCTTACCCCATAGTCTGACTATTGGATAACTCAGCAATTCCCAGACCATGGGATTCTGATGCACAACTATGGAACAGTTCACTAAATATTTTGGGTTCTACGCACTTCTAGGCACTAAACATTTGCCATGGGACATGTTGTTCTGGCCAAGGAGTTTTAAGCCGAAGTCATGTGTGTTGCTTCCAAGCCAGAGTATTTAATTACTGGGTAAGAACCTCCCAAACCCCTTGGCAACAGCAGTCCCAGATAAGGGCAGTTTTGTTAGCCTAGATTCCTGAGTATTACAGTAATCTGCACCCACCTCCTCTGACCTGCACTGGACATGTAATTTGAGTTAAATTAACTTTTGTTGTTTTTAAGCTACTGAGCTATGGGATCGTTTGTTATCCCAGCGAAACCTGTGGTAGCCATATGTGGAAACTACCATTCTATATTATACAAGACACTTGAAAGTGAGTTTTAAAGGCTGAGTAGTATTTTACCAGGCAGATAGGGAGGAAAAAGGATATCAGCCAGAGGAAATGCAGATGTATTTTGACACCTTTATTTATCAAATTCTTAATTTTTGTCATTTTAGAAGTGATTTTAGAGGATTGTGTAGAAGTTGAAAAAATAATTTTAGTAGGGACCATGAATTCTCAGCTGTGGGTATCATAAGGTCCATCAAAGGCATTTGGGTATGACAGAAAATAGGCTGGAGAGAGGGCACGATGTGATGGTGAAATGCAGTTGAGTAGTTTATTATACCTAGAACATGAATTAAATGTGGGGAAGTGGTAGAAAATGAAGCAATTTAAGTTAATAGTGGCCTAGAATACAGCCACTATGGAAAACAGTATGGAGATGCCTCAAAAAATTAAAAATAGAACTACTGCATGACCTAGAAATTCCACTCCTAGGTATTAATCTGAAGAAAATAAAAACACTAATTTGAGTGGATATATGCAGGGCTATGTTCATTACAGCGTTATTTACCGTTGCTAAGATATGGAAGCAACCTAAATGTCCATCAGTGAATGAATGGATAAAGAAGATGTGGTGTAATATGTATATACACACACACAATGCAATATTATTCAGCCATTTAAAAAGAATGAAATCTTGCTATTTGCAACAACATGGACCTTGAAGACATTATGCTAAGTGAAATAAGTCAGACAAAGATGAATACCGTATGATCTCACTAATTTGTGGAATATTAACAAAAGAAGAAAGCAAGCTCATTGGTGGTTGCAGAGATGGGAGATGGGCAAAATGGGTGAAGGGAGTCAAAGGTATAAACTTCCAGTTATAAATTAAATATGTCATGGAGACGTAATGTACAGCGTGGTGACCGTAGCTAACACTTGTATTGCATATTGTAAAGTTGCCGAGAAAATAAATCTTAAAAGTTCTCATCACCAGAAAAAATTTTTTTGTTAACTATGTATGGTGATGGATGTTAGCTTAGACTTATTGTGGTGATCATTTTGAAATACACACAAACGTTGAATCATGATGCTGTACATCTGAAACTAAAATAATGTTGTATTTTAATTGCACCTCAATTTTAAAAGTGTAAAAGAAACAAAACAAAATAAAAACCAGTGCCTAGGAGGCATCCCTCTTCTTCTGAGCAGAGCAGTGCCACATTAGGACTATTGTCTTAATTTTGCGAATAGTTGGCAAAAATCATCAGACCTTTGACAAACTCAATTAAGCTTAAGACGTTTGACTTGGCCCTATTCCTATTTCTCTCACCTCTGGTTTCCCTTAATAATAAGCTAAGCAAATGTAGGTATGTGTTAGATTCAGAGTTTCTAGCCAGAAAATTTCCCCCTGAAAAAGCAAGGAAATAAGAATCCAGTAATGATGTATAAGTGTGCTCGTTGTATGACTAGATTTCTTTGATATACAAATAGCAGAAATCCAAACCCAAAATGGCTTAAGCAGAGAAAATTTATGGACTGAAATAATTGAAAGTAGCCTTCGGGCAAGGATGGATCCGGGGCTCAAACAATCTCACCAGGACTCTGTCTCTTTATCTCTGGCTTTTGTTGGTTTTATTTACAGGCAAATCTATTCTACTGCTACCCTCAGCTTCAAGCTTGCTTGCTAACTAGGTAATCCCGGTCATTTTAGCAAGGATCATAGAATTGAGTCTAATTAGTCTGGTTTAGGTCCAGTACTTGGCCCTGAACCACTCATGGTATCCTTGAAGCTATAACATACTGATTAGCCAGTCCTGGGGTACAGTCCCATGCTTGGAGAGTGACAGCAAAGGTCATCTCTACTCAGTCTATGTGGAGAGGAGAGGTGGTTCCTTAAAGGAAACTCAAGGTGTTATATCAGAAGAAATGAGGGATAGATTTTTGGGTAGGAAAAGACAATAGCTATCCTCTACTGTGATGTCTTTCAAATTTGCTGATGAGGTTGCTGTAAAAATGATGGTATGGTTGATAATGATTACTCGGAGAAAGCCCTGAATTGAGATTTAGGAGAACTGGATTTAAATCCCCATTTTCTACTCTCTGGCTATGTGATCCAATCTCTGTGTACCTTAGTTGCCTTACCTGTGGAGCGGATGAAACGATACTCTGCACGATGTTGCTATGCAGGCAGTAAGATAGGATATTGCCCACGTGGTATCTTTAGAGATTGTCCAGCCCCTTCATTCTGCAGGTGAAGAGGGTTAAATGACTTGATCAAGGTTGTATAGTCACTAAGGGCAGAATCAGAAGTGGAGTCTCTGTCTCTCAGTGTTAAAGCCAGGATTTTAATAACAGTTGTGAATGTGCTCTGGAAGATTTTAAAAATTATGTGTATGTGATTTCCTCTTTCTAAAAAGTTGTTTGTATGTGGAATTTTTGTTAATGAAATAATTTTAAAAGGCAGAGCTTACTACTTTAAAGGATTTCTATAGTTAAATCATTTAGAATCTTCTTGTTAAGTGAAAAAAAACCTCCACCCATTTTACCTTTGTTTTGGTAAATATTATATTTTTTACATACCACCTTTACTTCGAGTAAGGTCAGATCTGCTAACTCTGTTGTTTTAAGATGACATCTTGATTTTCATTGTTTTTAGCATAACGTAGTGGGGAGAGAACAATCTTAGGCAGCAGAAAGACTTTGGCTCCAATTCTGCTTTAGCTCCTATTAAGCTCTGTGACAGTGGCAAGTTACGGAGCTGCCGGTCTTCATCCTTTGTGGTGTGTATTATTGCTCACGGTAGCATTCAAAGCTATTCAATTCCCACCCCACCTGTACCTTCTTAAAACACATACTCTAATGTGATGCAATATTCTGGAATTCTTGCTCCCTCTCGGGCTCACTTCCATTCTCCAGCTGTTAAGCGATGGAGCTCCGCAAGGCTTGATCCTGGACATTGTCTCATTGTCACTCCGTGTTCCTTGTCACTGCCCCACCCATCTATATCAGTGCTTCGCTTAGCTCTGATGGATGATTGACTAACAGCTTTATACTGGACCCCCAGCTGAGACCTCTCATCTAAGCTCCATGCCTTCGAGTCTAATTGCGTATTTGACAGCTACTTAGATGTCTCAAAGGCACCTCAAATGCAGTGTGGCCAAAACAGATGTCCCGTGTTCCTCTGGAACACCTGCTCTTCTCCTAGTATTTCCTCTATCTGTGAGTGATAGCACCAACCATCTTGTTACACAAGGCACAGATTTATGAGACATCCTTAATGTTTTCCTTTCCTTCACCCCAGTATCCAATCCATCGTCAAGTTTGCTTGATTTTATCTCCTGAGTATCTTATCAGTCCATCTGTTTCCATCCACATTCCCTGCCTCCCTTTAGTCGCAGCTTTCCTTGTCTCTTATCTCGACTGTGGCAGTGGCTTCTTAATTTCCTTCCTTCTGGCTCTTTCCAGCGGGTTTTGCATGCTGCACAGAGAGCCATCTTCTCAAAATGCAAAACTTATCATGCCATCCCCCTTGCCATAGTGCATGGATTCCCAGTGCTTTAAGGAAAAAGATGCACCCTTATCATGGGCCATAAGGCCCTTTAGGATCTCTCTTCTGGTCTCACTTTGCACCATGCTCCCTCTTTCTATTCACATGAGCAGTCCCTCACTAACAATCTGTAGCATCCTTTCCCCATTCCTTGTAACTTCTCCTTTGTTATCTTCCACCTTTTCTTCAGATCTCAGATCAGTTACTTCTCAGGTGACTTCACCATCAGGGTCAAATTTTCAATATACACTCTCTTACGACCCTATATATCTCCTTTTTATGTACCCTCACAATGCTAATTGTATGTTTGCATAATTTCTTGATTCTTCCAGTGATTTTGCCCTTGAACATTATATCCCTAGCACCTAAGAAAGTGTTGGACATTTTAAGTGAGTAAAAAATATTCGACCCTCTTATTTTCACCCACTTTTTGTGAAAATGCATGACCTCTGAAGCCAGACAGATGTGAATTTATATCCTGGGTTTGCTTCTTACTTGTTACCTGACTTGAGTGAATGACTTGAGTTCTCTGGGTTCTCGGTTCCCTCATCTGCAATGTGTGCTAGTAATTCCACTGTATACGTTGGAATCAGATGAGATAACATAGTAACCCACCCAGTAGGGGGCCTGATGCATGGTAGAAACTAAGAAAATGTTCATTCCCTTTCTTCTCCCCTCCAGCTCTCCTTAGAATATAATAGGTTTTTTTTTTGTTTGTTTGTTTGTTTTTTACAAATGTCACGATGCTCTTCTCTTTACATTTTTCTGATCTTTACAGCCATCTCCTTTTTTCGCCTGGGCTGGGCATCTGCATGACTCTTATGGATTCTGTTCAGTTCATTAGTGATGAGTCATCACCATCTCGCGTCCTCTCAGTGGTCCATGCAGAATCACATGGCACCTTAATAGCCAACATTTATGATGATGGGCCATTTGCAGGGAGATGGGAGTAATTTGCTTAGTTTTAAAGGTACATTAACTCGCTTTGGTCACTAAGACTCGAGGATTAAATTTTTTCTGAGTCCCCAGATGGCATCTCTACTTGGGTCCTCTTTGATTTCAATGAATTTTTAAAAATCCATGTTGTACTGACCGAGTTATTGGTTCCCTCCCAGTTATGTTGATTCCTTCAAGGATCTGGGTTGATTAGGTCAGCTCTGTTTGCTGAAAAAATTACTAATATAACTTTTTGATCTGATTTACCTGGTCAACTCACCAGAATGATCAAACTAGTTGTCTTGAGTACCTGTGAACAAGAAGAATGGACGAGCCATTAGGATGATGAGGTCAAATAAAGTTACTCTTCGTTAGGTATATCCTGCTCTGTTCCATAAAGTGTTTGAGGTGGCTTACAAGAATATAAATGAACGGTAAAATAGTAGAAATAAATGTAAAATGAAAGTCCCACTAGGCAATGAAATCATGGCTAGACTAGAAATATAGAAGGAAATTTTTATACCTGAATTTGTTGGCAATAAGCCTTATATAATTAGTAAAATTGGGCTGCACATATTTTGCTGAGCAAAAGAGGAACCCTGATTAGTTAGAAGATTCACACTGTAGCAAAAATTAGGGCATTTCAATGGAAGAAGGAGCCTTTCGGATTCAGGGCCAGGCTACTGCTGCCACTGTCTTGTGAGGCTTTGCTTAGGAACTTTCACCTCTTTGATCTCTGTTTTCTTCTTTGTTATGGGGCAGTTGGACTCAGATTCAGAAGTCACACGTTGGCATCCTAGGTGCCATATTTGGCCTGCACATGTTTCTCTCTGGCTTGCAGGGCACTTTGGAGACTTTATGTGATGCCTCTTGACAAGGTTTGCAGGCCTCCAGTTTGCCACATTCCTCTTCACTCCCTCTTGTGATACACCTGGTTCTCTTCTCTGGAAGCCGGGAAGCCCCCGCCGGAAAGCAGACCAGGTGATGCCTCAGGCTAGTCTCGAAGGAGTAGATGTTTGATCAGGACTTTTCAGGGTCCCAGGACCCTCCTTTCCCATTCTGCCATTTTACAGTCCTGTCCCAGGTCCACTTCTCTCCCCAGACGTTGACTGTCCATGTTCCAGATGGGGATGAGAGGGAGATTGTCTGGAAAGGTGGCCCATGTCAGCTGGCCACTCTCCCCTTCATCCCTAATTTGAAGATGCTTATCCTGTCAGTCTCCTTTCTCCCCAGGAGCTCTGGGCAACTGTAATCTTCACCTTCTCAAGGACCCTGAAGGATCGGGTTTTACCACGTGCTCGTGGCTCATGAACTTCATCCTGCATCAGTATCACCTGGAGTCAGATGGCCAGGCCCCATCCCCAGAGTTTCTGATTCATTAGGTCTGGGGTGGGGCTTGGTAATTTGATATTTTGACATGTCCCCAGATGATGCAGTATCCTCCCTCATTCCGGATGGCAAAAATATGCTTTGAGAACCACTGTTCTATACATTTGGGCACCTTTTTACCTATCTTAAGTCCACATCAATAAAACAAATGGCTGTAGACATCATGTATGCCTTACCCTGCAATGATGGGAAGTTATCTCCCTCTCTAAGAGAATCAGAGAACAAAGCTGTGGCCAGGTGGCTCTTCTTTTCTTTCCCCTCAATTTTATAACCGTCGCTTACATAACATTATGTAAGAAATCATGTAAATAAACTTCAAAAATTACAAAAATATTTGTTATTATTCAACTGGATTGAAGGGTTAAAGAATTAATCCAGGAGAAAACTACTGAACATATAATGCAATATTTGCGTAGTACAAACTCTGGCATACGGTAGGCAATAATCAAAATGGCTTTTTTAATAGATAAGAAAGAAACCCCACAGGGCTGAAACATTGCCTAATTCTGATGAAAAAGGTCAAAGCCATTTTAACTAGATTTTGCTCTAGATACATCCTACTTAATTTATTATTCTCCCTTTGTAACCCTCCTCAACTAATTTGAGCTCAGTTGTTATGATCTAGTAAAAATCTGTATGGCATCTGCTCTGGAGCCAGACCGCCCAGGTTTAAATCCCTTCTCTACCACTTACTAGCTGTAGATACTGAGCAAGTTACCTAACTTCTTTGTGCCTTGTTTTAACTCATCTGGATAATGGGGATAATAATAGCTCTTACATCATACCATTGCTCTAAGGATAAAATGAGTTAATATATGTAAAGGGTTTGGAACGATTCTTCACACATATGTATGTCAATGTTATAATGGTATTCTTGCTTTCTCCAGGGCATGGTATATTTTGTGGAGATTACTTCTCGATTTTGATATATTGTTTTCCACTTAATAAAAGAGAAAACTAAGGCACAAAAAAGACTGGAATTTGTCTGTGTTTACAAAGACTAGTTACCATCCCCAGCTCAGCCTCCTGGGTTGAGCTGCACTTACACCTTCCATCAGGGAAGGCAAATGTGATGTGGTGTTTTCACTCTGCTATTTGGTAGTTGGAATCTCCTGTTGTTTCAAGAAATACCGTTTCCTTGATTTAATACATTCCCCTTGCTTTTCCTGCTATTTTATCACATAGGGATGGACTGCACTTCAGACTTAAGATTCCTTCTTCTGAGCAGATGTTACACTAGTTATCTGAGTCAGAATTGAACCACCTCTCATGGTAAATAATAGCTGTGAATGTAATCCCACAAGCCCTATTATCATCTGCTTGTAGATAATAATGGCAACATCTTATGCTCATAATACTTCGATGGGTTTTCCAAAGCTTTTTCCTCAGGGAGGGTTGTTATTTTTTCACCTTGCTACCACACAAAGATTTGGAATCAGACAGGTCTGAGCTCTTCAGCTGCCTCCCCGACTAGCTAACTGTTTAGCTTCAGGCAAAGTGCTTAACCTCTCTGAGCCTCAGTTTTTCCACCTTCATGGTGTTGAAGTACCTCAAAGTTGAGCCACTGGCCTTCACTCTTCCAGCCAACCAGTCTCAGAGCTGGGTATAAATCCAGGTCTGTGCGACACAGAATGCTCTCTTATTTATTGTTGGTTTTTTTTCCCCCTGTAATTGCTGAAGAGCAAGATGGTTTGTGGTTTCTGGTCCTGAGCCTCTGTGGGATGAAGGAGCCTGGGGCACTTGACCAGGAACTCTCGTTCCAGCAGTTTGGTTGTAGCTGATAAGCTTAGGTGGGCCTTTCCCTCTGGGTAAGGCATCTTCCCAACTCTGTGCTGGAAAATCAAGCCTGTTCACTCACTCATTACAAAAAGGGTGATGGATACAAACCAGGCCTGGGCATTGAAACTTTTTTATTGTTTTGATTTCTCCACTTTGCTCTTATTATCCTCTCTATTCCACTGCCTTAGTTTCTTGACATTGACCTTCTTTCTAGTCCTCGAACTCATCTAGTATCACATAGCAGACTTTGATGTTGGTCTGTTGAATGGTCTGAAGTCATTTGGGGTATAAAGCAAGAAGCAGCTTTATTTGTCTTCAATCACTGCCATCAGTTGTTTCCTTAACAACATCCTGGGCTGATTCTACCACTTTCTAGTGACTTCTGTATATAAAAAGTCCAGTCTAGTTTGAGACTTCAGTTTCATATCCAATTTAATGCTCATCTTCTCCCTTCCCTTTGAGCACTGCCCAAGCTTTGGCCTGAAGGCTTGCAGTGGGGATGGAGTGTAATCCAGTTTTTCATTCTGCCTCTTCTTGGGCAGCCAAATACACGTCCTTTCATGGGTCAGTGTGGAAAGTCTGTGGCAGGTCCTGTGGGAACTCCCGTGGCACCTCCCATGGCATGTGTCCCAAACATGGAGATTGACTCTGGCCTGGCCTTTCATATCTAACCACCCCTCCTTTTATTTCCCTTTCTCAGCAATGTACTCCAACAGTCCCTTGCTGCTGGGATCTCCTTATTCAAGTGGCAATTCTTTTGGATATTGACCTGGAAAAATAGCTCGAATTCTGGTTAGCCTTCAGTGTTCACTTGACACATAGGAAACATGCATTCTTTTTTTTTTTTTTTTTTTTAGAAGTCCCTGCAACCATTTTTTTTTTTTTTAAATAGCTACTTTATTTATTTATTTCTTTATTTTTGGCTGTGTTGGGTCTTCGGTTCGTGCGAGGGCTTTCTCTAGTTACGGCAAGTGGGGGCCACTCTTCATCGCGGTGCAGGGACCGCTCTTCATCGCGGTGCGCGGGCCTTTCACTATCGCGGCCCCTCCCGTTGCGGGGCACAGGCTCCAGACGCGTAGGCTCAGTAGTTGTGGCTCACGGGCCCAGCTGGTCCGTGGCATGTGGGATCTTCCCAGACCAGGGCTCGAACCCGCATCCCCCGCATTAGCAGGCAGATTCTCAACCACTGCGCCACCAGGGAAGCCCCAAAACATGCATTCTTGACATGCCAATACCAGGGGTGCAGGCCACTGCTCTGCAAACCTCTCTTTCTGTTGGCCACTTCTCTCTAATACTCTTTTCCTTCTGTTCTGACACAGAGAAGATCAATAGGTTCATTGCCTAAGCAGATATCCATCCAGCTGAATAGCATCTCGATTTCTCCTTCTTGCTGGCACCCCCAATCCTTTGGAACCATCCTTCTGTGACCAAGACATTCCTCCCAAGCTAATGACTCTTGGCATTTTATCCTGTCTCCCTGCTCCATAATCTTCTGCTTGTGTAGACAGGGGAGGGGAACGGACTTGCAATGCTTTGGTTAGCAGAGCCTGCTGAAGGTGTCGGGCACTCAATTGCTTTTAACTTGCTTTAGAATTTGGTACTTGACTCCTTTCTGTCCTCAGCTTTGAGACCGAGTCTGGCCCTCAGGAGAAGTCCTGGTCCACATCCGATGACACTTGCTTCTCTGTGTCTTGACCCCAGCAGCTTCCCTGGCCATGCCCTGTGGCTGTCTTCTGGTTCTTCCTACTCCTGGATTTCTCAGCTCCCTATTTTCCTGACTAGCCCCAATCCCTGAAAACCAATTGTGGTGTTTGCCCAGAAGATCCAGCTTTGTCAGATGTGTTCCAGCTCCTAGGTGAGGAGATTATCCAAAGGAACTATCCAGGGAGGGTCAGAGTGGCCACCATGGCCTGGTGAGAAAGCGTGGAGCCATAGGCCATCACCAGGGAGGGGAAGTTTGCCTACTGAGGGCACACATGCCCAAGAATGTCTTTCCCCTGTCTAGGTACTTCCATCTCTGATACCAACATTTCTGGCAACACATGATTTTGTTGTAGTATGTTGTCTTTGTTCCTGTAGCTCAGTGGGCTGGGCTGACTGCAGAAATCCACCATTTAACTGCTACTGAGATTTCTAAGGTGTATTTTCAACAAGGGAAAATCATGAATCTTTATTTTCTAAACTTCATACACATGCTGTCATTTAATTTTCCCAATGACTTTTGTGTGGTAGGTGACCTTATTCCCATTTGAAAGAGGCGTACACTGAGGCCCTGAGAGACATACATCCCATGCCCAGTCTGGCTAGAGCCTGTGCTGGAGTTAAAAATCCAAAAAGTTCTGATTCCAAAACCCTTAGCTCTTTCCCCTACATAACAATGAAAAGATAGCTGAGGAGGCATTCCGGGCCAGGCCAGCACACGCACCTCCCTTGGGTTGGCTGTTTACATAAACTGGCACAGGTTTCAGTAACCACCTCCTGGCGGTGATGCTGAGCTCTTCGGAGGACATGCCTGGCCAGTTCTCGGCCTGAGAAGTGGCTGCCCTTGAACCAGAACCTGCTCTGGGGACCATGCTTGCTCGTCCACACTAGCGTCCCATTCTCCAGGCTTATCCTTATGCCCATTCCTCGCAGCAGCAGAGGACGTTAATTTGGCAGAAGGAAATTAAACTCGTCTCTTATTCTTCATTCCCCCAGAAGTATTGTACTTGAGGAAAATCACATCCCCAAGGTGAGAGGTATTGTGCAAAAAAGGCACAGCAACCCCTCTCCTTCCTTTGTTCCTTCAAAGCCTGTGTAGGCTGAAGGAAAAAAATGTGGAAAATATTGTTATTTAACCCAATAACATTTTTATGAAGACAAAGATATTTACGTGCAAGGTCAGCGTTGCAGGCTGCTGAATATGTAACTAAGAACAGTTCCTGGGGCAGCTCTGTATACAGGGCTTTGCAGATGAGGGGGCTGGGCAGGAGACTGTTTCTATTTAAATGTGATCTCCATCACCTCACACGTGCCTGACAAATAAGACTGGGTTTCTGTATTTCTTGCTTCGTCTGTGATTTTAATTTCTGGCCTTGCCTTTAAATTGGATTCTTTACATATTTCGTTGCTGTCCAGGGTGCTGGAGGCTAGGATTTGCAGTCTGCAGTACTTTCTGGAAATTTTAATCTTTGGAAACTATTTGGCTCAACCTGAACATCTTATAGATTAGGAAGGGCAATCCAAAGAGATTGAGAACCTGGGTTTTAGTTGTATTTTCTGTCACTTACAAGTCAGTGACCTCTCTGTCCTGGTGTGGGTCAAGGTCAGGTGAATAGTGATTGGTAACAGCCTGGAGCAGAACCTCTGTCTTCTGATCCAAGTCTTGGCCTCTTGCCACTGGATCAGAATGACTGCTATTCCCCCAGCCCAAAGTATCATTTTTGACCACTTTCTAGAAACTTGGAGTTTGATGGTGCTCATCACTGCCTTGCTGTGCTTACAGCTTTTAGTGAAGTGGGTGTCTCTCTGCCTAGAATGCCCTCCTCTCGCTTGTGTGCCTGACAGACTCTTCCATAATATTCCTGGCTGCGTTGAGACACTACTTCCAGGAAGCCTTCCTTGACTTCCTCCAGGCAGACTTCGATATTCTCTCTACTCTGTTTCCATTTTACATGTTCTCTTTGTTACAATTCCACTTATCGTAATCGTGATGGCGCGACTGATGAGTGACGCGTTATTCCCTGCAGTGTTTCTCCAGGGCAGGCGCTAGCCTAGGGTTGGTGTACCATACCTGTTTGTTGACTAAGTGAACACACAGCAGCGCTGGGCTGTGGTAGGTCTGTTGGTGAGACTTTTGCTGCAGCAAGCAGGGAGGTTGCCATCACTTCTCACTTAGACAAGGCAACAGTGGACCGCTTTTGGCTAGTGTCCATTAGCTTGGCCAGCAAACAGAATCTTAATGAATATATTTAAATGTGCTTTTTTGTTGCGAATGAAAGAAAGAATATATTTGGTCTCTGCCCCCATCCCCTTTCCTGGCACTGTTGGCACAAAGCTCCTAGAACCCCTGGAAACATCTGAAGTGATGCAGGTCTTTTTTATGCTAATGAGATGACTGGCGCCTGGGGGTAGGGACTGGTTGCCAGGGAAACTAGTCCTGTGATTGGAGAGTTAGCCCTACCCCTGACCTCTAGGGAGGGAAGAGGGGCTGGAGGTTGAAGCCCCCATAAAAACCCTAACCTAAGGGGTCCAGAGGCCTTCTGGGTTGGTGAACAACAATATATCCTTGTGCCAGGAGAGTAGCACACTCCAGACTCCACAGGGGCAGAAGCTCCTGTGCTCAGGACCCTTCCAGACTTCACTGTATGTATCTCTTCACTGGACTGTTCATATGTATCCTTTAAAATAGCCCTTGTAATAAACCATTAATAGTAAGTAAACTGCTTTCCTGAGTTCTGTGAGCTGTAGTAGCAAATAATAGAAATTGAGGCAGGAGTCATGGGAAGCCAGTCAGAAGTACGGTGACCCAGATTTGCAATTGGCATCTGAAGTTGGGGCGGTCTTTTGGGACTGAGCCCTTAACTTGTGGGTCCTGACACTACCTCTGGGTGGATAGTGGCAGAATTGAATTGTAGGACACCCAGCTGGTGTTTATTTATTTATTTATTTTTAGGACTTTATTTAATTAAAAAATTTTTGGCCACATTGGGTCTTTGTTGCTGCGCGCGGGCTTTCTCTAGCTGCAGCTAGCAGGGGCTACTCTTCGTTGTGGTGCGCAGGCTTCTCATTGCGGTGGCTTCTCTTGTTGCAGAGCACGGGCTCTAAGTGCGCGGGCTTCAGTAGTTGTGGCACGCGGGCTCTAGAGCACAGGCTCAGTAGTTGTGGTGCACGGGCTTAGTTCCTCCGCGGCATGTGGGATCTTCCCAGACCAGGGATCGAACCCGTGTCCCCTGCATTGGCAGGCGGATTCTTAACCACTGCGCCACCAAGGAAGTTCCCCAGCTGGTGTTTAGAGAGTCAGTTGATGTGGGAATAATCCCACACATCTGGAGTCAGAAGTATTTTGTGAGTAGAGGAAACAAGAGGGGTTTTCCTTTAGTAAGAGTTTCTCTTTTAGCATCACCATTTTCTGTATCCTCAATGAAATTTGATAGCAAAATAAATGTGATTTCTATATTCTTCCATATCTTCAAAGACAATAATGTAAAGATAAAACTGGGATCATCATATAATCACTATCTAGCTTACAGATAATGTCCTAGTTAATTAAACCAACTTTTGAGGAATCTAACTTACTTTAATTTTTTGAAGCATATACAGATTTGGGGGTGTCATATTTTGTAGCTATTAAGTCATTGTTGTTTAGGATTTGGATGTTGGATTTGGAGACACATGCACCCGTTTCCCCCACGTACCGCACGCTATCAAAAACAATCATGATATGAACTTAGCAGGCCAATTTTGAAATAAGCACTGAGCATTGTCATGAAAAAACATGAAGATTCCCTGAGCCACCAAATGCTGCAATAAAGGAAATATGATGAAACCTATGTGAAATCTAACAGTTAGAAATAGCTGCAGTGCATCAATGCCTGTACAGGCTCACAACAGCATGACTTTTTATGATCCAGTGTATTGTTCACTGTGAACAGAGAGCCATCAGCTGAAAGCTATGCTTTCTAAACATTCACAATTAAAAGTGAGAAAGGACAGCAACAGCATTGGTAACGAACAGAAATTTTTACATTGAAAATGTAAAACCAAGCAGTGGAAACTTATGAGGAAAATATAAATTATACATGTCCCCAAAGTGGTAAAGAAATATTCATACTCGTACTCGTAGTAGGTAGATTGTCCACATTTTCCAAATCTGCCATTATACTTACAAGTGAATTAGTTTAAATTTTATATTACAAGTGCCAGGCCTTAGAAGAGCTAAGCTAAAATTATTCGTTGTCCCCTGGAGTTACTCTAGTTATTTTGGTGTAATACCCTGCTGAGATTTATATGAAAATGAATTTTAATTTCTAATAAAGTAACCATATGCTTTGGAGGATGTTGCAATAAAGTGTCATAAATAATTATTGTTTCTAACAAATTCAACCTTGCGACAATCAGATCTTATGTGAACAACTACGTTAGACGTGGATTTTAGCCATCTCCATATTTCTACCACACTTTCCTCAAAATCTTGAGATCTCAACAGGAGCGGTAGCCTGGTGGAAACCTTTTTCTTTCTCCTTTCTCCTCACTTACGTAATGTTATTTTATTTTAGAATTGCAAGTGTCTCAAAGGAGACAGGTCTCCCATAGACTTCATGTTTTTTTTTTTTTTTTTAGACTTCATGTTTATTTTGGTTTTGTTATTTCTCTTAATTGCTGCAAAGAAAATGGATCACCTTAGGTTGCAGTGTGCATGATTTGTGCAGAGGAATTAACTTGGCTCATCCTTTTCCTATGATTAATAGTTATTAATTTTGGTAACTGTGAATAACTAAGAGTCAGAGGGAGCGAAAAAAAACCCCAAAAAACCAGCTTCCATTTATAGTTTTACTTTCCACATCCCAGAAGAGCTCAATGGTTCCATTTCTTAACTCCTTTCTTCCCTTTGTTATCCCTTCACCGGCTTTCTTTGCCTTACTTTACTCTGTGTTAATCACTAAGTCAATTAGCACATATTTATGTGCTGCCCTGGTTCATGATGGGCAGTGTAGGGCATCGAAGAGTAAGACAGGATTTTTATCTTCTGTAAATCACCTCCTTAGAGCTAATCAGGCTACCTGGCATGCTACTGAGTTTAAGTGGAGGAGGAATTCAGAGAAATGTTAGGTCAGTGGGGGCTGAACTAGACAGGGGTTTCATGAAGAGGATGGGAGCTGAAGAATGAACAGGATTTAGATGGAAGGACGGAGGAAGGGAAACATTTTGTGCTCATTCCACAAAGGCTTATTTTTACTTAATATTTTAATACTCAGGTATCAGGTATATTAATACTCAGAAATCAATACCCTACAATTCAGTATATAAGAATTTATTCTCTTCAGCCTGATCTAATTCCCTTGCCTTCTTCTCAATAAAAGAAGTGGGGAAGTGTCCAATTAGCGTTCCTTGGGTCTCTCTTAGTTTGAAACTCTTATTTGGATGAACTCGGTCTCATTTAGGTAAGCCTAAGTGTTCAGTCTGTTCAAAGTTTCAAGCTTACTCACAGCTTTTGGAGATTTCCCCTTTCCCTTTGTTTTCTCAAGATGATACTGACATGTCCTTATGGCAGAGGGGCCAGGGTGTCTGGTCTAAGCATTATTCTTCCAAGCTGCTTTGCTCTATCTACCCTTGGATGAGGTATAATTCATCTTACCCAGTCTTTGGGTGGTAGTCTCCGTTCTTCTGTGTCCTATGGGGGTTTCCATGCATGATGAGTGCTCCCAGGGAGCCTTTCCATCTTGATGACCATGGTTCCCACCTCTGCTGTCAGGGGGCTGTTGATTCTCTGAGACCTGATTGCAGCTCCCATTTGCTCTCCTGTTAGCCCCTCCCTGGTGACCTCCCTAGCTGGCATGCTCAGGAACCTTGTCATGGTGGGGACCCAGGAAACTCTGAAATCCTTCCTGCCCATACCCAGGGTCCTGAGAACCACTGATCTTCTCTCTGCATAAGTGTGCCACGCCACCATTTCTGTTCAGTTGCAACTTCCCCCTGTTGGTGTGGTAGCACCCTGTTGGAGGGTCTCCTTCCAGACTTCCAGATGGCAAGTTGACTAGCAAATTCTTTGTTTTTAAATTTATTTATTTATTTATTTATTTATTTATTTATTTATTTTTGGCTGTGTTGGATCTTCGTTTCTGTGCGAGGGCTTTCTCTAGTTGTGGCGAGCGGGGGTCACTCTTCATCGCGGTGTGCGGGCCTTTTTACTGTCGCGGCCTCTCTTGCTGCGGAGCACAGGCTCCAGACACGCAGGCTCAGTAGTTGTGGCTCACGGGCCCAGTTGCTCCGCGGCATGTGGGATCTTCCCAGACCAGGGCTCGAACCCGTGTCCCCTGCATTGGCAGGCGGATTCTCAACCACTGCACCACCAGGGAAGCCCAAATTCTTTGTTTTTATATCCTCCTCTGCCCTCTCTGGGATTTTTATCTTCTTGATGCCTCTGCCCCCATAAAACTAAAGAGCTGGGGATGTTAGGTCCTTAACACCTTCATTCTTCATATAGCCTCTTAGAATCTCCTCCATCTCCATGCTGCCCTCACTGGAAAGTCTTCAACTTCCTCGTTCTATCTAGTAGGAACTTCTATATCATATTCTTTTTCCCTACCCAGTGGGCATACCTTCCATTTTTCTTTGGCCAAAAAACCCTTTATCCTTAATGATGAGAAAAGCTATAGGGGAGAACCCTGACCCCCACCACTAGATTATCAAGAGGAAAATACGCCAAGAAATATTTCTCTAATAATTAGTCACACCACTCAGAATAGCCATCATCAAAAAATCTACAAACAGTTAATGTTGGAGAGGGTATGGAAAAAACGGAACCCTCTTGCACTGTTGGTGGGAATGTAAATTGATGCAGCCACTATGGAGAACAGTATGGAGGTTGCTTAAAAAACTAAAAATAGAATTACCATATGACCCAGCAATCCCACTTCTGGGCATATACCCAGAGAAAACCATAATTCAAAAAGACACATGCACCCCAATGTTCATTGCAGCACTATTTACAGTAGCCAGGACATGGAAGCAACTTAAATGTCCATCAACAGAGGAATGGATAAAGAAATTGTGCTACATATATACAATGGAATATTAGCCATAAAAAGGAACGAAATTAGGTCATTTGTAGAGACATGGATGGGCCTAGACAGTGTCATGCAGAGTGAAGTAAGTCAGAAAAAGGAAAACAAATATCACATATTAACGCATATATGTGGAATTTAGAAACATGTTATAGATGATCTCATTTGCAAAGTAGAAATAGTGACATAGATGTAGAGAACAAATGTATGGATACTAAGGGGGAAAGGGGGGGTGGGAGGAATTGGGAGGTTGAGATTGACATATATACACTATCGATACCATTTATAAAATACATAACTAATGAGAACATATACAGTATAGCACAGGGAACTCTACTTAATGCACTGTGGTGACCTAAATGGGAAGGAAATACAAAAAAGAGGGGATATATGTATATGTATAGCTGATTCATTATGCTGTACAGTAGAAACTAACACAACATTGTAAAGCAACTACACTCCAATAAAAATTAATTAAAAAATAAAATGCAAAAAGAAATATTTCACAAAATCTACCAATAAATACAATGTATGATCAAATGAGCCCAACACGGTTTTTCTGATTCACGATTCAATGAAATAGCGAAAGGTGATGGCTACTCTGGATTTAAGATTTCAAGGTTCCTGACACCAAGTCAGTCGCATGGATGGGACATGACAAGCCCAGGTGTTGGGCATCATCAGGAGCTACAGGGTGAGACATGAGGCTCAAGGCTTCCCTTATACTTTACAACCCGGAGAACTGGGAGCAGATTTGGAGTCCACCTCCCCAAACCAGGCTGAAAAAGAGAGTAATGCTAAATGCAACATGTTACCCTTGATGGAACCTGGAACAGAAAAAAAGACATTAGTGCAAAAACCAGTGAAATGTGAAGTCTGGAGTTTAGTTAACAGGAATGTACCAATGTTGATTTCCTAGTTTTGACAAATGCGCCATGGTAATGTAAGATGTTAACATTAGGGGAAACTGGATTACGATATTCAGGCTCTCACTGTACTACCTCTGCAACTTCTTTGTGAATTTAACACAACAGAACGTTTATTCAAAATGAATTACTTATCTGTGGACAGAGCCAGAAAGCAAGAAGCAAAATGCAAACTATTATTCGTTGTTACAATCTTGTTTCTTTATTCTTTTTTTTCTGTCCTTATATTTTAGCATGGTTTTAAAAATCATGAATGTTAAACAGTTTCTTTGGTGCCATATATATGTGTATATATATATAATGTATGTATATATATATATGTGTGTGTGTGTGTGTATGTGTGTGTGTATATATATATATATATATACACATATAGTTTACATGGGCTGTTTTCAATAAATAGTCATTTAGATACATGGAAAAAAAGAGAAAGATGCCTCTTTTCCAGCACTTTTGATAGATGGATCCTCTATGAGAATGCAAGCCACCCTGCATTTCAGGGATTTAGTTTAGATACCAGAAGTTTGTTTTTCTTTTAGTCACAGCTGATTTTGTTGTTGTTGTTACTGCTTCTGAAGTTTCTTTTGTAAGGAGATATTTTTGCACTTTCAGTTTACAATCTTTTTTTTTTTTTTTTTTTTACACTGATGGTGGTGACAATTTTCATTAAGCACCTCACACATTGCCTTCTATCATCTTTAGGTACCTCCGGTCCTGTTATTACCAAAATTAATCTTCTTCCTAGGTGTGTAAGCACCTCGACACAAAACACATCTTGCAGGCTATTGAGCCGAAGCAGCAGCTAATTTACCAGCTTTGGCTTGGTCAATAATGTTGACCAGTAGGGAAACTTCGACTGTCTTTCATCCTCCCGCTGGTCAGCATTATTAACTCGATCGTCTAACGAGTGTGCTTGAAAATTGCCATCCACGTTTGCCTCTGTATAAGGGAAGATTGGATTAAATTCAATCTGTACAATGTCAAGGATGATGAAAATTGCATGTCTTGCCTATTTATAAAGGCTACTTTTATGGAAATCTTTCTTCTTTCTATAAACTCAGCTTTTTTTTTTTTTAAATGAAATACACCTTTTCAATAGGAACTTATTTTCAATAGGAATAGAATAGGATGACACCTATTACTTGATGAGCAACAAATGTAATTTGGCAGATTACATTAAATGAGATTCCTATTACACATTAGGCTAAACTCATTATGCAAAAAGACTCATGGCATCCAAGTTCGGAATACGTGATGGTTTGTAATATTTTGTGTTGTATGCCATGCTCCTACTCTAGGTCAGGGATAGATGTCAAATGCCAGGGTTAGGGAGCCATGCCTGTAAGACTGGCACAACCCTGTTATGGCAGAATACTGTACATAAAATATATATGGCAACTTGCTGCTTCGTTTTTTGTTTCTGTGCTTTGCTTTCTTGCCCATCATAGTTGGCTCTTTCCTAACAGCTGGGGCTTCATCATATTTTAATGTGATGCTACTATGTCATCCTGTTGCAGTCTGTCCACAGCTGTGCTACTTGTTAGTTCTTGGGTTCCTGGCAACACTCTATCTGGTGTATGATATTTTTTGTGTTGATAACACAGATGACCCCAAATAATCAACTGGTCCCTTAGACTTTCCATCCTAAAAATTTGTGCCCCAGCTTGAATTTCCTTTGGTTTCATGCTACTATATTTATATTTCTAAGGCAAGAGTTTGAAGCTTTTAAGGGAAGCTGAAGGGCATCCATTGAATTCACCCTCCAAAATTAGTACCCCTTACCCTGGTGGCTAGATTGGTACTAATACAAGTCCATCAATAATGATGGAATTGAAAACAGGCGATTTTTAAAAGAGTTACATGCTTACTAATATTTTTCCTCTGGACCTTGTTTTATTTTGTTTTCTTTTAAAAAACTCATTGATAAAAACTTTGACCCCCGTGTAAAAAGTCCCAACTTCCGTTACTTGAACTTTTCCCTCAACTTTAATGGGCATGGGCTTTTCTTATTTTGAGTTTTAAGCTGTTTTAACTGGAAATGTGTCTCAGCTTCAAATTAGGTGGATTCTGTTGTTCTTTTGTTCATTATGGTATCAAAGGTTTAGCTTCTAATCTGCCACCTGCTCTGTAAAGAACATGGATACTCCAGAGTGTTCTTGCTAATTATATTTGATTACTTGAAAGGTCGTGTGAAGGCTTTGAGTGTGTTTGGGTGGAGATGTTTAGAGTGTTGATAGATGATGTCCCTCAGATCCAGAAAGGGCTAATAAATGGGGTTGGACAAAAGGTGTTGGCAGTGATTAACTAAATCATGGTGAAAGATGTGGATCTGCCCTTGGGAAACTTTTCTCTCCTAATCAGCTGGTATTCATAGTTGTTGCTTGACCTTGAACGAGAACCTTAATCTAGTTTCCTATGCCACTGAGGGGTAGTGGGATTCAAGATCATTGTGAAATGCTTGAGTGTAACTACTTAAGAGCACCTTCTTGAACTGTCCAGTCATCCTAATCATGCCTTTTGGGGCCCAGAGATAGAACCTCAGAATTGTTGGCTGTTGATCTTTAGCCAGAATCTAAAGTGATGGTGTTAGGCTCTTATTATCCTTTCTCCTAGCAATTATGGACAAATATACATTTTAAAAAGCTAAAGAACATCTAGGAAAGACAAAGACAGCTCTTAGGAACTTTTAACATCTTCTTATGTTTTTGAAGTCATGGGAGACTCCATAGGTGAAGTATTTTTGAGACTCCATGGGAGAAAACACTGTAATGCCTCCAATTCATCCTGATGGAGTACCTTTGACAGGGGTTTATATAGGTCAGATATCTTGCTTTTTTATAAGCCACAGCAGAATGTGAGGCTTTTGATAGCCATTATTTTTGGACTTAAATGTTCTTTATGTAGCATGATGTTAAAATTGGACTCTTTCTGTCCTGTGGAGAACAGCTCAGAGGCATAGAACAGAACAACAGGTGGCAACAACTTCCTCATTCCGAAGCGAGATGCTGGACCACTTAAGTAGGACTTACAAAGAGGTGCCTAAGAACTCTGGGCCATCCACTTCATCCTACTGAGAAGGTCAGAGAGAGAAGAGAAGGATGGACAATTGGAGAGAGCATTTCTCTGGATGTAAATAAACTCTTCCCACCGTTGGGAGAGGGAGAGAATGCCCTCCTCCCCATTCAGCCCGATGAAAAGAACTTCATGGATACTCCTGGAGACTTTGTGTTTTGGGAGGTTTTGAAGGGCAAATGATTTATTGGGGAGGATGGGAATGCCTATTAAAAATGAAGTGAAAGGAAGTAGCTTTGTGCAGGGAAAGCCCCAGACCACATGCACACCTGATAAGGGCTTGGCCCATCAGTGGGGAGCGCCCCAAAAAAGAGGAGTCCCATGTGAGGCACAGATGGCCTGGGCTTGGTACTTCTGCAGGGCTCAGTTACTCGCTGGGGACAGCCTGGGGAGAATGTGGCCTCAGCTCTGGTGCTGTGGCACGGGGATGCAGACGGGGGCTGTCAGCTATCTGTGCTTTTCACAACCAAACAGTAAGGTCTTTCTTGAAGAGAGATCCGAGCCGCATATCTCCATGGCTACCAGGAATGGCAAACGACTTCTCCATGTGTTTCCCGACGGTTCCAGCATCTCTGCAATGTAACATTTCTGAGGAGGACCTAAGTACCGATCAGGGGTCATAAAAGGCTTTAGACTAGAATATAGAGGCTCCTAGAATATGGAGGCCGGGCAAAGATATTCTATAACAATTACCTACATTGATTAATGAACAAAGGGAAAGACTATGTGGATATTTGGGTATTCTGGCCATTTTGTCTTTGATAAACGTTGTATCCATAGCATTTCATTTCACATTTCATGAATGTGAAATGCTGAGGGTCGAGGGATAGATGGAGTGGAAAGTCTTCCTGCTTGTCTGGACTGTCTATTCCATTCTATTTAGAAAGCTTTAATCTTCGTAAGTAAAGAGTAGCGGGATGCTGCAGAGCAAGAGGTAGGTATATTTGTCTGGAACTTCCTCAACTGGAAAAGTCTTCCTGGATTTGCACCAAATCTGCCTCCCACATTCCTCCCTCCCCCCAAACATCCCTGTCTCCTGCTCCATCCAAAAAGTATGGCCTTCAGTCTGGCAGAAGGTGTTACTGCCCAAGGGCTGCTTGCCAGAGAACTGCCCAATTCTGTGGCTCTCAGCCAGTGCAAAATTTTCCTCCTCTGCTAAGTCACCTTAGTGAGGCACACTGCCCTTAAACTTAGACTCTTCTCCTAATCCTCTTCCCCCCTGCAGCTGTCACATGCTGTCTCCTGCCACTTCACTTGCAATGGATTTTCTTCTGCAACCTTTGGCTATCCTAGGAGTGATCTTGAACGCTAAGGATTTCTTCTAATGCCCCCAGTTCCTCTGCCCCTGAGGTGTTGTGCTGACTCCTTAAAAGCATGATTGCAATTTTTAACCACTAATAGAATGAGTATTAAATTAATATTTCATTCGCTAATGGAGTTGATAATTTCTGTATTCTTAAATGTGTTTTCTATTCTCATTCATTAACTAATTGATCATTAATTGAACAAGCATTTGCAGAGCATATCCTATGTTCCAGGCTCTGTGCTAAATTTTGGAATAAAGTCATTTAGACTTGGTTCCTGACTTCAGAAGGTTCAGGGTCTTTACATTTTCCTATAAATCATGCTTATAAACATAGAACTATTTTTTTTCTTTTAGCTTTACTGAAAGATCCCTGGTTCTTTGACAGAGTGGGGATGTGTCTGGTGGGCCAGCTACCACTACATCGAGATATGATATAAGCCTATATGATGAGAACAAGCCTAAAGAACATCAACAATGAAGTGATCACTAAGACTCCATTGTTCTATTATGTCACATTAATCTCGTGTGTTGGAAAGTTGAGGCTGGCAGGAACACTACAGACCATCTAGCTCAGACTCTAGTTTATTGGCCCAGAGACCACAGCTTGGAGAGGGAAAGTGACTTGCCCAAGGTCAGATCCCATAAATGAGAGATCTGGAACCCTGCCTCTTTCTCCACACTCTTTGCTTTCTTCTGACATGTGTTGGTGCAGAGACCAATGGCCCTTGTGCCAGGGAAGCTGGAAGAGGTTTTGCCACCATGTAAGCTACAGGATGGGTTAAATCCAGGATCCTTAGCTCGGAGGGTCTCTGACTCCAAGAAATAAACTGCTAGAATTAATGCCAAATTACTTTTTGTGTTGTACATAAATTATGAAAGCAGGTGTTTCTAAACTCTGAAGGCTCAAATTTTTTTTAGCTGTTGTCATGTTTCCTTGTTATTGATTTATTATGATTGTGATTTATTATGGTCATCCACAAGGGTTGAAAATGTGGAGAAAGCAGCATTTAGAACTTCCCCAGCGTCGATGATATGAGCTTTTGCTTTGACCACAAATGGCATTTTGAACATTTAAGTAGCTGCTTGTTGTTTTTTCCATGTCTGATCCCCTCACTCGAGAGCAGGCACAGGATCCTCCGGACCTTCGTCCCCAAGCCTGACCTCAGTCCCACATGAAAGATGTTACCGATTTGGATGGTTGGCATGGTTTCTTGATAAGCAAGTCATCCCAGTAATGAAACTATGTAGCTCATCAGAGCTGAGCTTTTGAAACAAAGCCATGTAGGCTCAGATTTTAAGGTGAAGAAGTGTTTAAATACAAAATACAGATGAAAATTTCCCCTGGACTTTTGTGGAGTGATGGATGTGAGAAAAATAGAAGGACCCGTGTATATTCTTTTTGAGTTGCCTTTGCCTTAGAATCCCTTCCTCAGCTTCTCTGCCTGGAAACCTTGTATTCATCCTTCTATCACTAGTGCTGTGTGCTCCCACCTGAAGAACTGTCTTCCTGTCTGCTTCCCCATTGCACTTTATGATGACCATTATAGCGCTTGTGACACTGAAGTTTCGTTGTCCATCAGTGTCTTTCTCACTGGCTGTGCTGTGAATTTCAGTGGCAGGGAATCGCCATATTCCTCTCTATGTCTCTAAAGCCTATCACAGATGCTGGTACATAATAGGTGTTCAATATATATTAATTGAAATAATAGATAATAAAATCTAATAATTAGAATGACTTAGGCTAAGTTTACATAATAATATGTATAGTAATAAACATGAATGCAGATCTTTTTTGATTACAAAGTATTTTTATTTAAATTAATTAATTTCTTTATTTATGGCTGTGTTGGGTCTTCGTTTCTGTGCGAGGGCTTTCTCTAGTTGCGGCAAGCGGGGGCCACTCTTCATCGCGGTGCGCGGGCCTCTCACTATCGCGGCCTCTCTTGTTGCGGAGCACAGGCTCCAGATGCGCAGGCTCAGTAATTGTGGCTCACGGGCCCAGTTGCTCCGCAGCACGTGGGATCTTCCCAGACCAGGGCTCGAACCCGTGTCCCTGCATTGGCAGGCAGATTCTCAACCACTGCGCCACCAGGGAAGCCCCCAAAGTGTTTTTGTTTATTGCCTTACTTGATTCTAATATCAACCCGAGGAAAGAGGTATTAGTATTCCCATTGTTCCAGGAAGGCACAGAATCAGAGGAGTCGTTTTTATCTAATAAGAAAATTGAGATTCCAGCCCAGGAATCCTGGCTCCAAACCACATGCCCTAACTTCTCCATGGAGATTTTCAAATACCAGGCATGGACTGGTGCCTGTTTGATGGTTTGCACATATCCATGATAAAATGAGTAAAATAAGAGTAATGAATGAGTTTTTTATAATGCTGAATTTAAAATAAAGAACCATCCTTTATGTTGTTTTAAAGTGTCCTTTTTAAAATAAAACGATAGTGGTAGCACATGGTATATTAAACATCTATACTGTCCAAAAAGAATATTGGCTACAGTTTGTAAGATAAACATTATTACCAAAAAAATTTTTTTGAAGTGTTGCCAGTTTGCTAAACTCCAAAGCCTAGGAACCACAGCTACCTTGGTGAAATACCTCAACTAGTTAATTTTTTCCACGCCTGTCTCCTGGAAGCAAATGATGAGGAAACAAGCACGTATCAGAAATTTAATTAAGACCACATCCATCCCAAAGTCATCTAGGGCGTGTCCTGGAATCAGAATATACCAAATCTAATTTCTCATATTTGCCTTAGCTACATCCCTGGAAAGTGAGGACTCATATTCAGAATAATAACTGTAGTCACATTATTCTTAGGAGCTTGTATTTCATTATGACGGTATTCATTGACGCTTAGGCGTGGGTAAAAACGTCTGTATGATGACTGTCCACACTAAGACTTAAAACGAGGTTCGTTGCTATTTCTCATTTAAGCCTCATCTTAAATTCGTATTCTATTATTTCCAGAGCATGCTGGACAATTGCCTTTTTTCCCCTGTGTTTACAAATTGGATAACACAACAGATTTCCCCACTTTTCAATCCAGAAGCTGATACTGGGTGCATAAAGTCTGCTCCACCAGGTTTAGTGTGGTTTTTGGCCCGGGCTGCATTCCCACCCAGTGGCTATTGAACTGGACTCTTTTTTTTTTTTTTTAAATTAATTAATTAATTAATTAATTAATTTTTGGCTGTGTTGGGTCTTTGTTGCTGGGCGTGGGCTTTCTCTAGTTGCAGTGGGCGGGGGCTACTCTTCGCTGCCGTGCGCGGGCTTCTCACTGTGGTGGCTTCTCTTGTTGTGGAGCACAGGCTCTAGGCACGTGGGCTTCAGTAGTTGTGGCACTTGGGCTCAGTAGTTGTGGCTCGCGGGCTCTAGAGCACTGTCTCAGTAGTTGTGGTGTATGGGCTCAGTAGCTGTGGTGCACGGGCTTAGTTGCTCCGCGGCATGTGGGATCTTCCCAGACCAGGGCTCGAACCCGTGTCCCCTGTTTTGGCAGGCGGATTCTTAACCACTGCGCCACGAGGGAAGCCCTGAACTGGACTCATTGACAGAGTTTTTGCTGGGCAAAGAACGTGGACGGTCCATCACACTGGTGGCATTTGGAGCCCACGTCACTGCTCAGGGGTGCTGCTGCCTGATCACTGGCATTTTGCTGCCTCTTGGCCCTTGTCTTTATGAATGAGTAGCATGTATTTCCAATCTCTTCTTGATAAACACAGTGTTTGTGAGCGTCAGCATTAACGGCGCACTTTTGCAGCCCCAAGGTTAAAAGCTTTCCGATGTCTCATTAACTCACAATGGCATTTCATTTTTAATATTGTCTAGGAACCCTTGCTTGACTCATCACCGTTCAAATGACTTTAATTTGCAGAGGCAAACTTAATGGTGATGGATGCTTTAGAGATGCAGACCAAAGTGGCAAAGTGGTGGGTGCCCCTTTGGTGGGCTTATTCTTGGTTAATAATTGTTAGGAACATAACGTGTGACACTAGTATAGCAAAGCGGCGATAAAGCCAGCTTTGGACTTAGACTAATTTGGGCTTGAATCCCACCTGTGTCTGTTGCCAGTAAGTCTTAGGCAACTCACTTAACCTGCGTCACAGTTTCTTTATAAAATAGATGCAATTATTAATCTCCTAGACTTCAGGGGAAGATTAAATAAGAAAAAAGTAAAAATTAAAAAAAATACATATCTAGTGTCTAGCTAAGTACTGGGATAAAGTCAGTCCTGTGTGTTACCTTCCTGGTGGCACACAAAGAACTTTTAAAATCAAATGCTTTGCCTGGGGTCACTAAGACTCAGAGTGACAGCAAGTGTAGACAATCAGAAGCCTTCCTACTCCCTCAGTAAGGTCTCTGAATGGCAGAATCTCCACCCTGTTGGGGGGGGGGGAATGCAAGATATGGAGGACCCTTCTCTCCAAGTCTTGTTTTTCTCAAGAAGGGGGACCATTAATATACCTGTGTCATATTGTACCTTAATGATTGAGCCCCATCTTCTAGCGGGTGCGGTCACCGTGCTTGATCTTCGCCCTTTTTCATCTTCCCTCCATGTGGTGAGTGACTCAGGCCTTGCTCCCTGAACAGACCCCACCCACTCTGGTCCTCAGTCCTGTCTTTGCTCTCCTCCCATCAGCGTTTATAGGTTCTCAGTGACAGGTCTGTTATGCAGGGTAAGATCCCAAGACTTCTCTTGGGATTGAAGCCACCAACTCCATCCCATTCATCGGAAAGCTTGGCGCTGGAGTTTTGGCCAGTGTGGTGCCTTATTTCCCCACTGTCATTGACCCTGACACTCTTTCTCTCTGACAGTTTCATAGGGAGGTCGGCTGGATGGGCCAAAGTGAATTCCTTGGCCTCTGAATGAAATAAACGTCTCTATCTGCCTCTAACACTGTGAATTCCTGGGAAAGCAAAACACAAAGTAAAAATCAGAGTTAACTTTTTATGGCTATCCGCCTGTGGGTGGAGTAGCAGGTGATATATTTACATATAACAATGCGAGGTGAAGGTGGGCTGATCTTGCTTTATTCTGGGGACTAGAACAGAAGGTCACAGACCTTTTTTCTTGAACAAGGCAGGATTCTATTCCAGGTGTCAACCTCCATCCTATCCCATAACTAGGGAAACAAGAGAAAGCAGTCAACTCACTTAGTATCTTTCCCATATCCTCTTATTGTCTGTTTACCAAAGCTGGGATGGAGACAGGCATTTCTGAAATTTACTGGGACCTTTAAACTTGTTACAACTATCAGTTCTTTGTGACATATTCTCCCTAGAAGACATAATAGCATGTGACATATTGTTAGGATTGGGGCATTCACAACCGGTGTGTATATATCAGGCATGGGGTGAGAAGCTGCAGAAATGATTGGGGTGAAAGTTATTGCTAGCCTGGGGCTGCTGTGTGCTGTAACTGCTGCAACTCTCGTCTGGAGCTTTTTGCACATGCATAGTTTACACCCCCTCCCCGCACCAGCCTTCCTGGCTGGCCTTCTCTTCCCTGTCTTGGAGAGCTCTCTGTTTTGTTAGAAACAAGTCAGCCAGCTTCCATCCTCTTGGTGTCTCAGTGCCAGGTTTGTGTGGGAGGGGTGCATGCTCATTCACACTCAGTTACAATTGTAGGTGCTATGCAATTATGATTTAACAGTGAGTAATTTTATCACATCCTTCAGTTCTCAAATTAAAGAACAGTGATCATAGGATCTAGATGCCCAGTTCAAAACAAGCAACTTTAAACATTAAAGTGTGGCCTGCTATCTAAGATGATTTCTGTAACTTCACATATGTAGTTAAAACGTCATATATGAAGTTCATGCCCGAACATGAAGCCTTCTATAACTTGTACAAGAGACATACCAAGGAGTTCAGAGCTGGAAATGACTTTATTAAATCATTGAAGACAACCCTCTTCTTTTACGGTAGGGGTAATAGATGCCCAAAGGAGTGAAGTAACTCGCCTAAGCCTCTTTAGTGGAAGAGGTTGAATTCACCAGCTCTCACTAACCTGCTCCCACTCACCTTCTCTCAACTCTGACAGTAATTATACCCTGAATCCCCGAGTAATTAGAAATTGGATCACATATTTTGAAACTTCTTACATTGCTTGCTTATTGTTTCATATGTGCAGACTTGTCTAACCTACTTCACTGAAAGTGTGTTGAGGGTAAGACCTGCAAGCTTTTCTGTCATGAAGGCTGGGTTGATGCTAATCGTTTAGCGGAAAGATTCAGTGAATATTCATTGATTGATTGAAAAAGCCAAGTATTTTGTCTACATGAGTCTATGTAAAAGAATACTAGGAAATTAAAAATGAGATCTGAACTTTTAGATTTCCTTCCAATAGATGGCATTTAGACTGTGAGTGTCTTGGGGAAAAGGTTGCATTAGAGTAATTTTTAGATTCACAGAGCCTGGTACATAGTAGATGCTGAAAAAAAGTTTGCAGAATAAATGAATGAGTAAATGAATGAAGAATGTGGGTAAAGAACTAATTAGGAAAAAAGCTATGGACAGAAGCTGAGAGAGAGGAGATTTATAAGGAAAAGCTAGCTTGTTGAGATCCCCATGCTTGCCCTCACGTATATCCTACACCAGCATGTGAGACAGGCAGACTTGAGAGGTCTCCCTCTGGGGGCCTGGGCCCTGGAGAACTTTCTGTTGTCTTGTAGTGCCAGCTCTTCTACTACCTCACTGACCTTGGGCACTTGAGAGGGCAAGTGGTAATTAACATGGAGGGGAAGGTGAAGTTCCTAAAATACTGTTGCTCTCAAGGCCCCATCAACGGAGGCAATTCAGAATACCAAGTAAGGTGCAAATGAGATAATTTGGTTGGTGGGAAGTGAATATTTATGAACACTCGGTTGTCCTATGGCCCGTGTCAATTTGATATGTTCCCAAACCTTTGTACTTCGTTTTACTATTGTCATCATTGCAAGTGCTGATGATGGGTCCCAGTAATGACCACCTCTGACTCACAGCTGCCACCAGCAAAATGCCTGGAACTCCAGTGCACCTGATTCAGCATCCTCCTTGCCTTTGAGCCCACAGTTGTCTCACATCAACTTCTAAGGAGCCTCATGGAATTTAGCATCACTCCATTCATTCATTCATTCATTCAAGTAACATTTATGGAAGGTCTTCTGCTTATTAGGTGGTGTGCAAAGTGCTGAGGATATGAAGATGGAAGGACCATTACCTGTGTTCCCAGTGCTCACTGTGATGTGGGAGGAGTAAAATAAGGCCCCAAGCCCTAATTTGACTTCCTAATATCTCATAGAACAAGCCTGGGGCTCACAGTGGAGCCGAGGGTTTCGCCAGCAGAGGTACGTGTGATAGGTTACCCAGAGATCACACTCAAGGTGGTGATTCCTCTGATGCAAATCGCTGCCTCCCAAGTCTGCCTCTTGCTGCCTCAGACATCTGATCTTGCCAGTTTGCTGAGAAGAGCTCCATCTCTGAGGGACAGGCTTATATTTGACATGCTCGTAGAACTTGATTATAGACAATATCTCAGAATGTCAATTCAGTAATTTACAGTAACTGTCAGGCAGGTCAGACATTTATCTCAGGCAGACCAGGATATTCTCACCTTGAAGGGAAAGAAAAAATGATCAGAGTGTTCCTTAACGAGCATGTGCTCAGAGGAAGGTTTTCATAGTAGCTGGCTCTGGTATGCTGGTCACTGCATCCGAACAGTACACAACCCCCGGTCAGGAGGTGGCTCTTCTTGAATGGCCACCAGAATCCCCTCTCCCCAGAATGGGCCCTCCTGACATCCCAGTTCTGTCCTTGCACTCTGGCAATGCGGCTGTTTACTATTCTGGCTTAATCGAGGTGTAAAGTATTCAGAGGAATGGATTGAGGGCATGTCTTTTCAAGACTGTGCTACAGGAATTTTTTTTTTCTCTTCATAGAGCATTGCACTTCATATTAATTTCATTTTTGTCAAAATACAGCCTTTGTATATTTTAAAGTGACATAGGGATCCACGGCTTATAATGGAAAAAACAGCAGTCTGCCACTCACCCCTTCCCACTCCTTCCCTAAGGAAGTTTCTTTCGAAATTTCTTCCATTGTTTATTTCCATTTGTTCTTATGGGTGTGTGTGTATGCTATCATTTACACAGTTTTGTTCATTTTCCATGGTGTTTCTCTTACAGTAAACAAGGATTCAGCTTGCTAACTACTCCCCACCCCGCCTTGTCTGCCCTTCCTTCTTTTCACCCTTCCGCTAGAACTAGGATTAACAGGAAGCTTCTGGTGAGGTTTGAAAAGGCTGAACTTGCCGAGTGTGCAGTTGTAATCTCCAAAGCCCAGGGCACAGCCAACCAGGGTTCACATCCCATGCTCTGCCCTAACAGTTAAGACTGCAGGCAAGTCATTTAAAATGTAGGACCCTGGGTTTCAACCTCCTCAGAATCAAAGTGGTAATACTTGCCATCTAGAAAGTGAAGGTAAATAATATATAATGTATGTAAAGTGCTTATAATTGCATACCTTAAGAACAGGCTAAGCTAAGGGTAGACCTGAGGGGCTCTTTTGAATGGTGAGGTGTCGCAGAGTGCTTGACTAGAAATACTTCTATACTGGAGAATTTAAAGCAGGTAGAAATATGCCCCTCCTCCTTTGCCTCAGATCCTGAAAAAAAAAAATCTCTGCAAACTGTCCTTAGCTTGGCCAGCTTTGAGCCATGTCACTCTGCAGTAATTTTCTACCTTTGGCTGCCCAACCCCCTTTCTGTTCAGTTTTTCTCTAAACAAGGTACAATGTCATTGATGAGGCTTCCTTCCGCTTAGTAAATTACAATCACAGGGCAGTTCTCATTCCTTGAAATGACTCCCAGATCACCTTGATTGGGATTTTCAGTGCTTCTGAATTCCTCAGTCACACATTTACAGACATTCCCTGGGTTTATTTCCCCAGATGGCTAATCTCACCCCATTGTATGTGGATTTTATGAGTTTAATTCTCAGGTGGCAACCTTGTTTCTCTTCGCTTTGCTTCCTTAAGATCTAATCATCCTCAGAAATTGATCTCAGAATTTTCTTTTTGGTGAAGCCTTTTTGAACTTCCTTTGCCATCCATGGATGGACCACACCCCTGTCCTCCTGTTACCAGTTGGGTTCTCCGGAAGCAGATGCTGCTGAGATGGAGTGTGGGCTACAAAATGTTTAGTAGGGATCAACACCTATGAAATGGAAGGAAGCAGGATTGGGCAGAGGGAGAAGTTATAATGCTGATACATCGAAGATCTGGAGTAAATACTGTATGTCAGAGTTGTCATGTATGTCACGTCAGACCAAGACACTCATGCCTTTAGATCTACTCTTGGTTCCACCCCCAGTGCAGGCTGCCCTGGGAAGAGCATGTCCTCAGAGCTGCAGCTAAGGTGGACCCGGAAAGAGCTGACAGCTGGGGGCTGCCTGCTGACTGCGCTCTGCAGCTGGGTGGCCAGTCCTTCCTGTGGGGTCGGTGGGGGGGCTGGGGGTGGCAGTCTTAGATGTCCATCTTTGTGTCTGTCACATATGCAGAGTACTTCTGTCAGTTTCTTGGTGAACACCCTTGATTGTAATTTATTGGTTATTGTCCGCCTTCTCCCTAGGACGGTAAGCTAAGCTCAGGAGCTCTGTCTCTGTTGGGCTCATCATCTCCAGCATGTAGTGGGCATGCAAAAAAAAGTCATAAAACCAGTGTTTGTCTTCAACGTCTGGAGTTATTTCTACCACTGTAGTCATCACTGTAATCTGAAGGGCAGAAAATGACTATTGCCTGAGCCCCTCTTGGAGGCCTGCTACTGCGCCAGCCTTACACCTGCAAACTGGTTTTATCTTCACAACCACTTTGTGAGATAAAAGCCATTGCTCCCACATTACAGTCGAAGAGCTGCGGCTCAGAGAAGTTGAGCAACTTTCTGACTCCAGGGCCTTAGCATTTTCCCATGCACTGAGCCAGCTGTGCCGCTGAGGCTGGGCTTCCGGGTACCACGATGAGAGCGCCTCTGAGTTAGGACCTGTGTCTCCTCTGGCTTCCATGTCGATGTTCGAGCCCAGAGGACATAGGCCACCCCACGTTGGGCACCACTTTAGCTGCTGTATTTTCCTGTTGATGCCACGCTAAGGTAAGTCGAGCACCCTCCTATAACCAGAATGCTCTGTTTCATACAGCAAGCATCCTGGAGCTGCGAATCTTCACGTGCTTTGCTCTGTCTTTTCCAACTCGGAGAGCGTATCCCAGATGTTGCCTGTGTGCTGTGTTCAGAGCTGTTCTCCCTGTCAGCCTTCCACTGAAGACCACAAAGTCTTCCCCAGGGGTGCCCTTTCTCTCTCCCCCATCTAGGAATTGTCTTGAGTTAGGGGCATGGGAAGCCCACTCACCCCCTCATCCTGGGGGAGTCTTGGCTGGCATCTCTTAGGACCTGCCCACCATTCTTGGTCTCTCCCATGATACTCATGGTGCCCTGATGCAGGCAGAGCCCTGGCCGTCCCCTGGGACTGCTGGCTTGTGCCCCATGTTGAAGTGGATACTCATCTGACCTAAGCCCTCCCTCTGGCCCCAGGGTATAACAGTGCTGAAGATATTAGCCCTGGACAGGTTAGAAAAACCTGGAGTTGGTTGGGAAGAGCCTAGGAAGATGCCAGTATGGTTTCTAATCTTGAGGCAAGGGGTGAACATAGATGGCCAGAGGATGGGGGTGGCGGAAATGGCAGCAAAGGAGGCAACCAGGCAGGAGAAAATCTCAGAGCCTGTGCCAGGAAAGCCCAGAAGCAGTGGTCTAGGCTGGAGAAAAGCCCTATCCCTGGAAGGGGTGAGTAGGAACAAAGCGCGTGCAGGTGAGAAAGCACTTGGAGTGCAGGATGTGGGGTCAGTACGGTGTGGTGGCTGAAAGCACAGTCTCTGAAATCAGACCATTTGGATCTGAATCCACTTGCCACCAGTCATGTGACCTCGAGCAAGTCACTTAACTACTCTCTGTCTTAGTTCTCGTCTTTGTAAAATGGAGATAATTACAACGGTTACAACATTGGGTTGCTGTGAGAATTAAGTAGGTCCAACATCATCTGCCAAGGATGTTTTTCCTCTCTCTTTTGTTCTTTAAATGAACTTTTGACTTTAGAACAGTTAGATTTACAGAAAGATTGCAAGGAGAGTGCAAGTTCTCAGTTTCCCTTATATTAGCATCTTCTCCAGCTGTGTGATGCATTTGTTACAATGAATGAACCAGAGTTGGTACATTGTAATCAATTAAAGCCCAGGACATTATTCAGACTTCCTTGGTTTTACCTAATGTTCTTTATCTGTGACAGTATCCCATCCAGAACACCACTTATATTTAGTCATCGTCTCCCCTTAGGCTCCCCTTGATGTGACAGTTTCCTTGTTTTTGATGACCTTGACAGTTCTGAGGTGTACTGGTCAGACGTTATGTAGAATGTCCATCAGTTGGGATTTGTCTGATTTTTTTCCTATTAGGCTGGGGTTATGTGTTTTGGGGAGGAAGACTCATAGATATTTATTTTGTACTTTGGGTTATAATCCAATACTACTTTATTTTGTACTAATTGTTAAAGCCTTGTCATGTGGGAGCTCCTTCAGTTGGCTCCTGGGAAGGGGATTTTCAGTTGGATTCAACTGTGTCAACTCAGTGACTTAGTTGGATTTGATACAGTAGGAAACCGGGGCCCTGAGCAGAAGCTGCCTGTGCTGTCACTTTAAGATTAGATTCTTTCAGTTGCCAGAATGTGTCTAACCAACCCCCGGGGCAGGTCTTCCTAACCTCCGAGATGGAAATTCTTGGAGTGGAATCAAGTTTGTACATTTTGTTACCTTATCTTCTCTCCCTGTTCACACTGTAAATTCTGTTTAAACAGCTGAGAAAGATCCTCCCTAGGACAGATTAATGAAGAAATGGAGTTTAATGTGCTATTATTTCCTCAGCCCTGCAATGCTGGCATTCTTTACAGTCTGAACTTTTTCTAAGCAAGCACTAGACAGGCTTATTTCCCAAGTAAGTTTTATATTCATGGGGCTGATGAAACCATAATTCAGTGAATGCACAACCCCTGGTTTGAGCACTTATATTTCTGTAATTATTTGCTTGTAGATTGCTCTAATCTCAGGACACTATGAAATCCTGGAAGACAGAGTATATTTTATGTATATTTGTGAATCCATTGCCTAGCACAATACTATATTAGAGGCTTAACAATGTTGATTAAATAAAGGAACACAGGACTGGAAAAGTAATTAATTTGTTTACTTATCTTGGTGAACTTGTTAATAAAATATTATTTAAAGAAAGTCAGAGACTGTGTCCCACCCACCCCCCATCTCCCCATTGTGATGGTTTTCTTACCAGCTTCTTAAACACTTTTGAAAAAATAGCCTTAATTTTCGCTCTTGTTTTCCTTAGCTGACCTTTCCCATGGCATTTGTCAGACATTTTGCCTCTTGGCTTTCACTTATCACTGAGCATACTTGTTCACTGACCTGAACTTTGTCCGTTTTTTTCAGATTTCTGTACCTTTTCTTGTTATGTCAACTCTTTTTCTTTAGGTAACCACCTTTTGACAATTTTTCTTCTGTTCACCAGTTTTATTTCTTTTTCCTTTTTTTCTTCCTTCTTCTGGAGGTGTGATGCTCAGTTTCCTTCAAGCTTTAACATCAAGGAGTTTGATGAATATATTAGTTTTGTTTATTGCTGGATGCCATTATAAAGAATGGACCCAAGTGTGAACGGAGCAAGGTTGTCAATGAAGGGCCCAGAAGAAGAAGAAGAGATTCATCCTTGCTGTTGAGCTTACTGCTGTGGGTACTGGGTATAAGCACATAGTGGGCTCAGGGTTTGCTCTGCAAACCAGCCTCCCATTTCTCTATGGTGAAAGCAGTTCCTACTTGGGAGTGACCTTGGGGATAAATGCCTTTCTGGGTTGTGTTGGCCTGACCGTATATTAGCCTTTGAAGGTCAAGCTTCTTTCTTCTTTCACAATTTGCTTTAACCTGTTACCCTCAGGTGACTGTTTTTTTTGCTCCACGGCTTTATTGTCCTGTGGCCGAATCAATGCTGTTGTGAAAAGGTCAGCAGCTCTGAAACACCTTTGGTTCATAATGGAACGTAAGGCCCATTTTCAAGTTCCTCCCCATCCCTTCTTTTTCCCCCTCCCACCAATAATTGATTCCAGAGCCCCATCTGTGCTTTTCCTCTAAATGGTTCTTCTTTACAGGTGTTAACATTGCATTTAAGTAAAACGTAACATTGCTCTCTTTTAAGCAGGCGCATCCTGTTAGAAACACAGTATGTTCTTCATTCCCACAAACAATGATCTTTGCACTGTCGCTGTTTCTGGGCAACTGTTTTGCTATATAAATGGCCATTTCAGCCTGGTTTATGGGGATCTGATGTATAGAGCTTTTTATATCTGAACACTGAGCTGCAGGATCCTATAGCATTTGCCGTCTGTGCTTCCCATATTGGCAGAAAGTAACTGCATCCTGCAGATCCTGCGGTGGAAAGAGGCTCTTCCATTGTGGTGCTTATTGGCATTACTGGCCACTAATGGAAGGATGCTAGATAATGAATATGTCGTTAACTAACCTTTCCATTTCCATTGTGTGTTTGGGCAGGCAGGAATATTCGGGTCAAGGTGAGTGCAATTACGTACCTTCTTTTTAATGACAAATCAGTTTTGGTTGAATTCACCCACTTTCTCCCTTCCAGTAGCTAAGAATAAACCAATTACCTAGAGAAGCCTTGAGATAAATCAGATAAACACATTGCTTATTTTTCCTTAGGCCATGGAAGCATTTGGTTGGGTGATCTTTGTAAACACAAACCAATCCTACTTTGAATACCCAGGAGGAGGTCTCCAAACCCCTGAGAAAGGCACATTAAGTGTGCCGTGATTTAGTTCCGCCATCTCTCTAGTTTCCTTTCTCCAGTCTCACCCACAGGCACTCTTTTTTTTTTCTAGCTGTAGTGAAGAAATCACAGGTCCCTGTAACAACCTATGCCTTTCACCTCTTGGTGCCTTTGTACATGTTGTACTTTTACCCTTAGTTACCTCTCCCTACTGGTTTCCCACTCATGCCCCATCATTGTTAAACCTTCAGTGACCCCCTTCCCCACCTGTAGAACTGACCATCCCTAACTTCATGCCCCACTTGTACTTGGTACATTGTTGTACCTATCATGACACCTGGCAGTTTTTGGTCAATGTGTCTGTCTAGACCAGTGCTGTCCAATAGAACTTTGTGCAGTGAAGGGAAATATGTTTAATAGAGTAGCCAGCAGCCACGTGCAGCTACTGAACACTTGAAATGTGGCTAGTGCAAGTGAGCACTGAAACTTTAATTTATGTAGTTGGTTGTTGCTACCATATTGGACAGCGCAGGTCCAGACCAGTGGTTTTCAGACGTTAGTATGTATCAGAATCACATGGAGGGCTTATTAAAACACAGATTTCTAGGGCCCACCCCCAGAGTTTCTGATTCAGTGGGCTTGTGTGGGGCCTGAGAATTTGCATTTCTAACAAGTCCCCAAGTGATGCTGATATTTCTTTTTTTTCTCTTTTTTTTTAAATTGGGGTGTAGTTGCTTTACAATGTTGTGTTAGTTTCTGCTGTACACAAAGTGAATCAGCTGTATGTATACATATATCCCCTCCCTCTTGCACCTCTCCACCCCTGCATCCCACCCATCTAGGTCATCACAGAGCACCGAGCTGAGCTCCCTGTGCTATACAGCAGGTTTCCACTATCTGTTTTACACGCGGTAGTATATATATGTCAGTCCCAATATCCCAGTTCATCCCATCCCCCTTCCCACCCCCACCCCGTGTCCACACGTCCATTTTCTACATCTGCATCTCTATTCCTGCCCTGCAAATAGGTTCATCTGTACCATTTTTCTAGATTCCGAGGATTCATGCTTTGGTTTAGTGGTCTAGACCGCTGCTGGCAAATTATAGCTTCCAGGCCAGATTTAACCAGCTACCTGTCTTTTTAAAAAAATTAATTAATTAATTTGGCTGCATCAGGTCTTAGTTGTGGCACGTGGGATCTTCGTTGCGGCATGCGGGATCTTTTGTTGCAGTGAGCGGGCTCTTCCTTGCGGTGTACGGGCTTCTCTCTAGCTGTGGTGTGTGGGTCCCAGAGCGTGCTGGCTCAGTAGTTGTAGCACATGGGCTTAGTTGCCCTCGGCATGTGGGATCTTAGTTCCCCGACCAGGTAACAAACCTGCATTGGAAGACGGATTCTTAACCACTGGACCACCAGGGAAGTCCCAGCCAGCTACCTGTCTTTGAATGTGTCTTATTGGAAACAGTCTGCCTATCCATTTACGTTGTCTGTGGAGGCTTTCACACCACAATGGCAGAGTCAGGTAATTGCAAGAGTAGATCATATGACTTGTAAAGCCAAAAATATTTGCTATCTGACCCTTTATAGAAAAAGTGTGCTGACCCTTGGTCTCTATGAATGTGACTTTGTTGTCTTTGTAGCTTTGGACCCTGCAACAGTGTGGGGTACAGAGTAGCCACTGAAGGAATGAATGAATGAATGAAATATTATAGAGGATTCCAGTTAGGTATAAATATTGGCTTTATTTACTATGGTAGATTGTTGTAGGCTTTTTACAAGTTTTGAAACAATCTATTTGAGTCATTTTTACTTGAGCCATGAGGCATTTAAAATTCATGTCCCGGGGCTTCCCTGGTGGTGCAGTGGTTGAGAATCTGCCTGCCAATGCAGGGGACACGGGTTCGAGCCCTGGTCTGGGAAGATCCCACATGCCGCGGAGCAACTGGGCCCGTGAGCCACAACTACTGAGCCTGCGTGTCTGGAGCCTGTGCTCCGCAGCAAGTGAGGCCACGATAGTGAGAGGCCTGCGCACCGCGATGAAGAGTGGCCCCCGCTTGCCACAACTAGAGAAAGCCCTCGCACAGAAACGAAGACCCAACACAGCCATAAATAAATAAAAAAAATTAAAAAAAAAAAAAGAGCTTTAAAAAAAAAAAAAATTCATGTCCCTTAGCAATTTGATCAAGGTGAAAGCTTTGAGTAAAGGACTGTGAAATGGAAAAGCCACATTAATCTGAATGGTAGGAATATTGGCTGTTGAATTTATTATTAGTAGTTGTAGTAATATTTTATAGAAATCTCATTGGAAAGCCATTTTATCCTAGGACTATTAGGGCAACATTCTCTTAAGACTGAGAAGAACAGCTTCAAGGATCTGATCCCAAAACCTCTGCTCTGCTTCCAGGGTTAAAATTAAGGGGGCTTTCACACTGCTTTGTCCTGGCACTTCCTCTAGGCCACTGAAGTCACAGGTGTGCTGAAAATGTTCAAGGTCCAGATACCAGTAACTTAAGAGCTTTTTGGAATTCCATTAAAGTGAGAATTATAGCCTTTAAGCTTTTTTTTTTCCTTCTTTTTTCCTGTTTCACGTGGCTTTTTTGGGGGACAAAAGAACAGTTTAGAATAGTTTAAATTTAGCAGCATCTAAATTTGTTATCCAATCTGAAACCTGCAAGTTATTCTTCATCTCTCCTTTTCCCTCATTTCTCATATCAGCATAGTGGTTAAATGGGTAAGCCTTGTAATCTGACTGCCTAGGTCCCAGATTCTGGCTTTACTTGTTATGAGCTGTGTGACCCTGAGCAAATTACTTAACCTCTCTGGTCTCAACGCTTAGGGGTTCTTGGGAATGTCATCCAAACTCTCCGTGCCTCAGTTTTTATGCTGGATTCTGTGTTGTTGACTGGGCACCACCACCACCACCACCAACCCCTTCTAAAGGCACCATTTACATCATATTACAGAGAAGCAGGAAAAAACGTTCCCAGGCTTTTCTTTCCTAAATGATTTCTGGTTAGTAGCAGCCAATGACAGGCCCTTGGACACGTGTTGGGAGGCAGGAGAGGAGAAGCCCCTGTTCTCCAGAAGCAGTTGCAGCCAGACACCTGGTGGATGTGGGCACCACAGCTGTTTTCCAGTGAGCTCTTAAGAATGACCTGTTTAAACTGCAGCTCCCAGCAGTGGTAGGAGGGTCCCAGAGATTCTTTAGATTTTTAGCGGCTTCCTGGTGAGCTCTCGAAATGACTGACTTCATTGCTACACTCTGAGATCACTAATGGTTGCTTCCCAGCATTTACTCTCCTGGTCCTTCCAAACATTATGAACAGCTTCAGTGTTCACCTTCTTTCCCATACCTGGAATCCATAGGTTGGCTTCTATGTTCCTAATCAAGCTCTGACTGATATAGTATTCTCATGAGTTAAATGCAGATGATAATAGTACCACCTTGTAGGATTAAATGAATTTTATACAGACACACACACACACTCTCACACACACACAGACATATATACCTGAAGCTCTTTTAACATATTTTATATTTATTCTTTATGTGTCTTCCCCATTCCCATTGGAATATGAGCTCCGCTCTATTTAGATTTTTTTGTTGGAAGCCTCCTCTGCTTACTTTTTTAAAATAATTAACTTTTTGGCTGCGTTGGGTCTCCGTTGCTGCACGCGAGCTTTCTCTAGTTGCGGCGAGCGGGAGCTACCCTTCGTTGCGGTGCACGGGCTTCTCACTGTGGTGGCTTCTCTTGTTGCGGAGCATGGGCTCTAGGCGTGCGGACTTCAGTAGTTGTGGCACGCAGGCTCTAGAGCGCAGGCTCAGTAGTTGTGGCGCACGGGCTTAGTTGCTCTGTGGCACGTGGGAATCTTCCTGGACCAGCGCTCGAACCCGTGTCCCCTGCATTGGCAGGTGGATTCTTAACCACTGCACCACCAGGGAAGTCCCCTCCTCTGCTTTCTGTCTAATTTGCATTATATGTCCATTCCTTATATTTCAAATGTATTGATATTTGTCAATGTAAATTTGATCATGTATCTTTTCTCCTAATCAGCAGTAACTCCTCATTATCTATGAGGTAAAGTAGAAACTAGTTCCATAGACTGGAAGATAAAGTTGGCCATGATTGATCACTTACCCACTCACAGTCTGTGCTGTAGCCCTACTGAAGTTTTGAGGATTCTGTAACTTACTTGAGTATTTCATATATCCGTGCCTTTGCACATTCTGTTCCATCTGCTGGGGAGATCCTTCCCTCTTTTATCTACCTGGTTAACTTCTCCATCTTTAATACTTTGCTTAAACATGATCCTTCTGCTTTCTGAGATCCTAGGCACAATTGGTCATTTATTTCTCCTTAGTCCTCTTACATTTTGAACTTATTTATCAGGCTTACCTCAAAGTATCCAAAGTAAATATTTGCATGTTTGTCTTTTCCTTAATTCTGTAATTTGCATCAAGAACCTTTTCTTATTCCTCCTGGTATCTGTAGCCCAGGGACTAGGATTGAATAGGATTTAGTAATATATGTGTAACATATGAGTGATCGAACACTTTCATACCTACCTCAGCCTTACAGCTTCCAAAGGAGTACACTCGGGGTCCACGGCGGGTTAGAGGCCATGGTGTTACAGATTCTGTCATTCTGTAAAAGCTATGTCTGAGTATACGGAACTGTGGGAGATATTTTGGCCGGTGGGCACAAAGACTGATCTGCTAAACCAATAACAACTGGGAACAAACTGTCGTCACTGTTGTAGCTCCAGGGGTGTCAGATGTTTGGGTTTGATCTCCCTGATTAGGAGAATATTCAGTTCTTCAGAGGATGCTGTTTTCCTCTCTGTCTGCCTGGTTCTTGTCACTGGCTGTTTCATTGTGGCAGGTACATTACATCATGGCTGTCTGGTAGGAAAAGAGGTTCTTGGCTGCAGATGTAAAGATGAAGCCAACATGTAATGTGCTGTTGTTTCCCCCCAAGCTGGTGCAAGAGAAGATGTATATTTTCAGTGACTCTTCAGCTGTACTTGGGAATTTTTAGCGAGTGGGTTTTTGCAGGAATGCTTAACTCTATTATTTACCAAATGGTACAAGTTAGAGATGGATGCGATGTGGCAGAATCCTTATTTGTTTTTCATTGGCACAGGCTGCTTCCCATTCAGCCCTTGTATGCTGCTTCATTTTAAGTATTCCTAATGTTTGGACATTTCCCACTCTCGCCTCAAGATGATTTAGTCATCAGAATGCAGTTGGGAAGTTTTCACCTTTCTTTCTGCTTTAATTGGTCTTGTGAAAGCTTTACTCCCCTTTGGGGTGCCAGGGAGCTATAATCAAGTTTGACATAAAAAGTCTGGGCTTGAGTCTTAGTTCTAACACAAGCCAGCTTTGTGACTTTGGATAAATCACCTAACCTGAGTCTCGTGTGCATGCTGTTTTAAATAGGAATGATTACATTTGCTCTTCTTACCTCCTAGGGTATATTAGTCTGATGAAGGGCATTCTAGTTCTAGGGCAAAACGAGGACCAGTACAGTTGACTCTTGAACAACGTGGATTTGAACACCTCAGGTCCACTTATACACGGAATTTTTTCAGTAGTAAATACTACAGTGCTCCACAGTCCACAGATGTTGAATCCGTGGATACAGAAATGTGGCTAAAGGAACCACTGATACAGAGGAGCTGCGTATACAGAAGGCTGACTGTAATTTACACATAGGGTTTCAACTGCACGGAGGGTTGCTGCCCCAGACCCTCGTGTTGTTCGAGGGTCATCTGGACTCCTTTTCCCCTAAATGAGTGATCTGTTACACAGGAAATGTAGACTCCCATGCAGTAAGATGCTGCTGAACTTTAACATTGCCTTCTGTCCTGCCAATATTCAGTGGCGGGAGAAAGGGTGACTATATGTGGCCCAAGAGGGGTTTAAGAGTTAGAGTGTCCCATCATTCCAGGTGAGTGTGGTTTACTCTGATGACAGAAAGGGAAGTGGGGTCATTGTACACTCTGAGTCTTGTCTTGTCTGGTTAGGGGCTACACGTATTTTCAGCTGGGGGTGATTTTGCCTCCAGAGGACATTTGGTAATGTCTGGAGACATTTTTGGTTTTCACAACTGGGATATGCTACTGGCATCTAGTGGGTAGAATCCAGGCATGCTGCTAAACATCCGCCAGTGCACAGGACAAACCCTCCACAGCAAGGAATTACCAGTTCCCAAATACCAGTAGCGCTGTGGTTGAGAAATACTGATGTGTTCTATTTAGTCCTGTCCCGGAGCTCCAGGACTAGTCGGGATAAGCAGCACCCATCTGGGTGCAGACAGCCCAGAGGAGGTGATTAGCACTCTGAGGGGCCTGCCTGAGGGCCATTTCTTGGTTTAGCCCTGGACCCAAATCCTGAATTCTGCTCCGGAATTTTTTAAATTTTATTTTTTTATTGAAGTATGGTTGATTTACAATATTATGTTAGTTTCAGGTGTACAGCAAAGTGATTCATTTATATATATATATCTTTTTCAGATTCCTTTCCCTTATAGGTTATTACAAAATATTGAGTACAGTTCCCTGTGCTATACAGTAGGTCCCTGTTAGTTATCTATTTTATATATAATAGTGTATATATGTTAATCTGAGCCCAGTACCTGCTTATGACGTGAACTTGCATTAGACTCTTCTCTGCCCATTGTTCACCCTGGAATAGTCTCTTGCATCAGTATAACCTAATGGTTAAGAATGTGGACTTAATAGATGGAATGCCTGCTTTGAATCCTGGCCTGTCATTTACTAGTCACGCGACCACAGACAACTCTCTGTGCCTTCACTTGCTTGACTCTAAAGTGGAGATATGAGTACCCATCTTACTCGGTTGTAGTCCAATTAGTATGTGGAAATAATACTATCATATGCCAACTACCAAGCACCTAGAATGGTGCTTGGCACTTAGTAAGCGCTTGAGAGATATTAACCATTATGTATCTGGCTATACTCCAGAGCCAATACACACCAATATAGCATCAGGATATGGTTCCCGTATAATTTCAATTCAGTTGGTCAAAACTTTATCTTATGCCCTATTTTGTGCAAGACACAGTGCTGGGCAGTAGGAAATAAAAAATGCCCTAAACATACATTTAAGTAAATGTATTAGTTTAGTCCAATGAATATAATAGAACTGTATATGTTCTCCTATAGCAGCTCCAAATTGGGAGTGGTTAATTCTATCTGAGGCTATCTGAGAAGAAAGTTCTTTTTTTTTTTTTTTAAAGGTTCATTTTTTAAAAGATGAAAAAGCAGATGGGGAGAAGGACTTTCCCAGTAGAAAGCAGAAACTTCGCCTTATTCTCTAAACTCAAGATGGTTTATCTCTTGAACCTTCTCCACATCTCAGCTGTTCAGTCTCCCTGCCTGGTATCACTTTGACTTTACCTCCCTGATCTGCAGTGACAGGAAGACATCACTCCTTCTTGTCTCTCTGTACTTTTTCTGCCTTGATAAATAGACTTGTGTCAGAAAAGACATCTTTGTGTGGGAGGGCCTCTGAACTCGCTCCTTTTATCCCTTTCCTGCTTGGAAGAGATACCACTGTCGGAGGCCCAAACTGGCCACTAATTTTGGGAGCCCATGCAGTAGACCAGCTGGACGTTGTACTGATCAGCAGTGATCTGTGAAGCTGTTTGAACTTGTTTACCCTCAGGATGAGCAGGAAGAAACCTCTCCCGGTAGGGATCTGCTGGCTGATAGTACAGAGAGAAACTTAGGAATAAAGAAAAAAAAAAATTCTCTTTCCTAAAGTTTTTAGACCTTCAGAAGGGTACCCAAACTACAAAGTGCCCTTTCTACAGAGAAAGAGGGATTATGTTTTGCTTGTAACTGTATTTTAATGAGCTACATTTGCCTTAAGAGTTGAGATAAATGTGTTTACTTATCCAGCCTTACAGCCAATCCTGAGCCAAGCTGCACAGACTGAAGGAAACACTGAATATTGAAGCTTGGCCTGATGGGGGTGAGGGAGGGGTGCAAATCTGAACAGAGCTTTCTAAATCTTTAATATCTCTTTCATGTTTATCTGAGAATGTGAAAATATGAGTGAATGATCAATTAATTATGGCCCGTACAGTTGAGGGTAATTGCTCATTCACGCTCAGAGAACTTTGGTTCCCCAAATAGTTGCTTCATTTTAGGCACAGGGCTTAAAAATTAAACTTATTTCATCATCAGAGCATGTCCTAGGGAAGGCAAGTCAGATGAAGGCTTTATTATTGCTAATTACAATTTTATACCTTTAGAGAAGCACCTGAGTTGATTGCATGCAAGCTTGCTGTTCTTTGAATGTATGCAGATTGCATTATGTACGCTGTACTTGGCCTCTTGATTCCTTACACAGGGAGTTGCCTCTGAGATGTGAGATGATACTTTCAGAGTGGTGATAAGCCCTTTTGAAATTTTGTTTCTAGTAATTAAACTATCAAAAGAATGTACCATTTCTCTTGAATTCCAAGGGGACTGATTTCAGTAGCACCATGGTTGGGCTGACCCAGGATAAAACCGTGAGAAGCATTTTGGGGGTTTCTCCACCTTGGCATAATTGCCAATTTTTTGTAGGGGCCTGTTCCGTGCATTGTAGGGTGTTTGGTAGCATATCTACCTTCTGCCCACTAGATCCCAACAGCATTCCCTCCCCGAGTTGTGACAACCAAAATGTCTCTAGACATTGCCAAGTGTTCTCTAGGAGGCAAAATTGCCCCTGGTTGAAAAACCACTGTACTATTCAATGCTTCATTTATACAGAAAAAAAAAGGAGTCTATTACACTGTGACCCTCAACTATATGCTGGACAATTCAGGAGGTTATTTGACCTTAACAGAGGACCACGTGTACTGATTTGCCTTGGCAAGTCCTGTTTTATACCTGTTGTCACACCGCAATTATTAATAGCACCCCCTTTCCCTTTCAAAAGTATACAGGTTTCAATGACAAATTTTAAAGACACCATAGGTTTGAGTAGAATACTTAGATCCTCCCAGTTGGAGAAAAGGAAATTAAGCTCTGAAATTCAAGTGATTTGCCAAAGGTCAGGAGCACAGCTACTAAGTTGGGTTGCTAAACCTTGAAATCAAGATGATTTAAGTCCAAAGTCCTCTTGGTTGTTTTGATATTTCTGTCTGATTTCCCCAGAGTGATCTGTAGTAACTCTTAACAATAAAAGGGTTTCAAGAACAGCCATGGCAAGACCCTGGAAGAGTTCATCCTTCTCAGTATCCAGAAGCAAGAAGAGTTTAGAATCGGACAGTCCTAGATGCAAATCTGAGTTTCACTACTTACTTTTCCATGACCTTGGGAATATGCCTCCTGTATCTCTGTGTCTATGAAATAGAGATAATAAACTGAATACAAGGCTATCCTAAGTGTTAAATTAGATAACGTATATGTATAATGTGGCACCTGGCATATATTAAACACTCAATAAAGAGTTGATATTATTAGTATTAACCCCAAGAGAAGACAGGAGGTGGTAGAGTTCAAGACATAAAGGAAAGCAGGCAGAATCCTAGGTTCTGTGATAGGCGAGAAGAGTCCTGGGCGAGGGGTGCCGTGAAGGGCTCTCAGGGCCCTCTGGCTCCCTTGAGGGGCTGCATCTGGAAAGAATACCCACTGAAATTTTGTAACTCAAAGCTTAAGCTCTTCCTCCCTTCCTAGGATATTGTGAATTTACAGGGCACTGTTGAAAAGCAAAATGCCGTAAAGACCCAAAGCCATGAATTTATAACAGCGGGATTTCACCTTGGAGAGTTGAGTACAGAGAGGGCCAAGCCTGGTGCTGGAAACACAGAAGTTCTAGTTCTGTTCAGACAAGCAACTGGGTGGTCCTGATCTCCTCCTTTAAATCTTTATTTTCTCACTATAAAAAGAATTGTAACTAAGCCCTAATATCTTCTTTCCCATAAAAAAAACCTCACAGAATGACTTTATAGCAGAGTTAAAAGAACAGTAAAAGAAACAGTCTAGTCAGCCACAAGACTGTCATCCCTCCAAGTCCCGTGTGCTAGTTTTACTTGTACTTTGATTTTGAAATTCTGGAATCTAAGGAGTTACCCCTGGGGAGTGGCAATACAGGTAACTTTTTTTTTTTTTTTTAATACAGGTAACTTTTATATTTTTTTGTGTTTACTTGTATTTTCTGAATGTTCTACCATGCGCATGTTATCACTTTGCAAATCAGAAAATATCTAATGCTGCTCATTTATTTTTTAAGGCTATGAGACTGCAGGTTGAATAGGCCAGTGGGGAAAAATACTCCCTACCTAGAAAAGAAAAAGTCCTTTGAGTATTAAGACTTAGAATATCGGTAGTGTGCAACCCTGCCGGGCCCGTGGACCATTACCTGAGAGATAATGTACCATGGAACATGCTAATAAACACAATGCATGATGCTGGCTCACACTCACCCCCATGTCCCAGCTGCATGGGCACGGGTGGCTGGTATGGCGTCTTTGTTCTGGCCCATCACTCCGGGGAAAACAGACGTGTTTGGCGTTCTGCTCAGTTGCTTCGATGGGTTTTAGTACACCACATTTTATTTTATTTCCATTTTGTGCATGTATTAATAATCACTAAGCATTTCTCTAAGGAGGTGCATCATTGCGTAGAAGCTGCTCTACCAAAACAGGTGCCAATGTTTTTCAAAAGCCTTCTTGCAAATAAAGATGGCTAATGAGTTTTCGAAACTAGTAACAATTCTCATCCTGTAGAGAGAAGAAAAAAGATCTAGAGATGTTTTGATGTTCCAAAGTAAGAACAAGCACATTCAGTTTCACTCAGAGATTAGGGTACTTTCAGAATGTGTGTGTTTTGTTCATTCATTCGTTTACAAATATCTGAACTATGAAACCAACTTAGAAAAATGGATTTGCTCAAAATCAAGTCAGTCAGGGGAATGATATTGATTATCATCTTTATCGTTAATTTGACTAAATTCTCTGTTCCATGGCTTTCTTTACCTAACAAGTTCTTTGGCGCTTGTCAGTGTTTGGACCTATGCGCTCATGTAGTCTCTACAGGACACACTGTAATAGCTAAGGGCTCAGTTCTGGAGTAGAGGTGCAAGTCCTGGCTCTGCTAAGTACTTAGTAGAGTTAGTTAAAATTGTATTGTCCCAACTTCTTCATCGATCAAGTGGGAATAATAATAGTATCTATCTTGGAGGATTCTTTTGAGGAGTAACTGAATGTAGATTGCTTTCAAGAGTGCCTGGCCCAAGTTAGAGCTCAATGACCATTCACTTTTATTTCTGATATTCATGAGTGAAGGAGATTGCATTCTGTGATTGACAAATGAGAACCAAAGAAATTTCCTTAATACAAAACTTAGCAAGGCGAAAGGATTCTCTGTTTAGATTCCAAGACTTACTCAGTAATCCCAATGCTATAGTCTTTTATAATCCAGACTCTTTTTTTTTCTCTTTCACCTTGCCTGTTTATGTAAATTGTGGTTCATTCAGTGGGAAAAATTTACCTAAAACGTTTTTCGCCATCTCATTGATGAAGTGTTCTCTGTCCATTTCAACTCCCCGGGATCTCTCTCTGCCACAAACTCTTAAGTGTTTCTTCACATCAGTCTCTTATTCATTCCTTCTTGAAGCACTTGAGTGCCCTGCTTGTCCCACTTGCTAATAAGACTGTATAAATCAAATGGAAAAGGCCACTTCTTTCAAAGAGCTTGTCTTGGAGACCATGGTCTATATAATGTTTTTGAACTTTTCATCTTTTGTTCTCTGCTAGATTTAATTCTGTTCTCAGTGCCTGAGACTGTGCTATTTGCATTCCCTGTAGGTGATGAAAAAGTGCTTAATGAGTAATAATTTCAAAAACTGTAGCCATATATATATATAAATATATCACATCTTCTTTATCCATTCATTTGTTGATGGACACACTTAGGTTGCTTCCATGTCTTGGCTATTGTGAATAGTGCTGCTATGAACATTGGAGTGCATGTATCTTTTCAAATTAGAGTTTTCTCCGGATATATGCCCAGGAGTGGGATTGCTGGATCATGTAGCAACTCTATTTTTAGTTTTTTAAGGAACCTCCATACTGTTCTCCATAGTGCTGCACCATTTTACATTCCCACCAATAGTGTAGGAGGGTTCCCTTTTCTCCACACCCTCTCCAGCATTTATTATTTGTAGAGTTTTTGATGATGGCCATTCTGACTGGTATGAGGTGGTACCTCCTTGTGGTTTTGATTTGCACCTCTCTAATAATTAGCAAAGTTGAGCATCTTTTCATGTGCTTATTGGTCATCGGTGCGTCTTCTTTGGAGAAATGTCTATTTAGGTCTTCTCATTTTTTGATTGGGTTGTTTTTTTGTTATTGAGTTGTATGAGCTGTTTGTATATTTTGGAAATTAATCCCTTGTTGGTTGCATCTTTTGCAAATATTTTCTCCCAGTCCGTACATTGTCTTTTCGTTTTGTTTATTGTTTCATTTGCCGGGATAAAGCTTAGAAGTTTGATTAGGTCCCATTTGTTTATTTTTGATTTTATTTCTATTGCCTCTGAAGACTGACCTAAGAAAACATCGCTACGATTTATGTCAGAGATTATTTTGCCTATGTTCTCTTCTAGGTGTTTTATGGTGTCATGTCTTATATTCAAGTCTTTAAGCCATTTTGAGTTTATTTTGTGTATGATGTGAGGGAATGTTCTAAATTCATTGATTTACATATGATGTAGCCATTCTTCGTTGAGCATCTGGGTTACCCAGCTCTATGCTCTATATGTAAAGTCTCCTTTATTCCTCATAATCCTATGAAATTAGTGTTATTCTCTTCACTTTATAGTCAAGGAAACAGAGACTCAGCAAGGTTAAAGAACTTCCCAGCATCACAGACCTCATTAGTGGAAGATTCTGGATTTGAATCCAAGTTTATGACATTTTAAAGTTCATGTTCTGAACTGTTTTGCCATACTAGTTGGGTAGGTACATGGGGGCATGCATAATTAGGTGAATAAGTTTAAAGGAACTTTAGGTTACATATATATCACCTGGTTGTCCTCATTGGCTAATTCTTCTCAGTATCCTTTGCTGGTTCTTCCTCGCTTTCCTGAGTTCTCACCATTGAAGCTCCCAGGGTGCTCTTCATGGACTTCTCTTTCTGTTTTTACTCCCTTCCTTGCTGATCTCATCTAGTCTCAGGGTTTTCTTTCTTTTTTTTTTTTAGCATCTTTATTGGAGTATAATTGCTTTACAATGGTGTGTTGGTTTCTGCTTTATAACAAAGTGAATCAGTTATACATATGTTCCCATATCTCTTCCCTCTTGTGTCTCCCTCCCTCCCACCTTCCGTATCCCACCCCTCTAGGTGGTCACACAGCACCGAGCTGATCTCCCTGTGCTATGCGGCTGCTTCCCACTAGCTATCTATTTTACATTTGGTAGTGTATATATGTCCATGCCACTCTCTCACTTCTTCCCAGCTTACCCTTCCCCCTCCCCGTGTCCTCAAGTCCATTCTGTATGTCTGCGTCTTTATTCCTCTCCTGCCCCTAGGTTCTTCATAACCATTTTTTTATTTTTTAGATTCCATATATATGTGTTAGCATAGTCTTATAGTTTTAAATACTATCTATATACTAGTGATTCCCACATTTACATGTGAATCCAGCCCTGACCCCTCCATCCTAGATTCACATATTTTACTGCTTACTTTATAACTCCACTTGGTGTACAGAAGGCATGTACAACTTACATCTAAAACTGAGCTTCCTGCATTTCCCATGGCTTATATTCCCCAACCTGCTTCTCTGTCCATCATTCCCATCAATTAAAGGCTGTCATTCCAGTTGCTCAGGCTAAAACCTCAGGAGCTATCCTTGATTCCGTTTTCTCACATTGCACATTTAACTCAGTGGCAAATTCTGTTGACTAAACCGTCAAAATAGATCCAGAATCTATCTGACCACTTCTCACCATCTTTATTGTCATTATCTGGTTTAAGCCACCGTCAACTGTCACCTCTATGATTGCAGCCGTCTCTTCACTCCCCTCTCTGTGTCTGCTCTTGCACACCTCCCCCCCCCCCATCTCTTCTGCGCATCGCTGCTAAGGGGGTCCTGGTAGAGTGTAAATCAGATCGTGTCACTTGTCCCAGACCTCTTCCTCAGCTTCTTAATTCACTCAGTGTAAAAGCCAAGCTTCAAAGCCCTCCCGAGTCGGGGATGCCCTTACCTCCCAGATCTCATCTCCTCCTAATCTTCCCCATACTTAGCCTCTTCCTGCCCCTCCTACCTCCTTGCTTATCTGAAACACACCAGACAAACTTTTCCCTCTAGGCCGTTGCAGTGGCTTTTTCCTCTGTATGGCTCATTCCCATACCTCTTCAGGTTTTTCCTGATTTGACATGTTGTCAAATCAGTAAGGTCTATTTCAAACTGCGTATCGTCCCCACTCCCTGTCCCCCTTCTCCGCTTTCATATTCTCCATAGCAATCACCACCATGTGAAACACTCTACACCGTAACAGTAGATGGTAAGCAGCACAGAAGCAGGAATTTGTGTTGTGTTTCTTGTCCCACTCCCTAGAACGTTGCCTGGCACCTTCTATATACTCATGAAATCTTTCTTGCGTGAGTGAATCAATCGTGCATTTATTTTGTGCCAGGCATTGTGCTGAGCATTTTGCATTCATTAGTAAATTGTAAAATATCCACCGTTATCCTTTGAATTAAATAATCTTATCATACATACTTGACAGAGGAGAAACCTGAGCTTGGAGAGATTAAATATCCTGCTCAAGGTCATGCAGCTAAGTGTAGACATGGGTCTGCTTCACCTCAAGACCCCTGCTCCAGATAATTACATTCTGCTGCTTTTTGTATGCCAGCCCAGATGCCTGTCCCTCTCTTTCTTAGAAACACATGCACGGTTAGCCCTTTGGGGACATTTCCTTCTGGTGGGCTGTAACATGTCCTTTCTTAGTGTCCTGCCAAGGATTAACGAATGTTCTCTGGGGGAACATAGGAGAATCAATGCCAGTGATTATTTTTCTTTCATAAAGGAGCGTAAGGGACTGGGTGAGGGGAAGGTTTAAGATCAACATTTATTTTAAACGACATATGTAGGAAAAATGTTACACCCATTGGTTTAGTTCTCACAAGGCAGTAATTCACCATGTCTGAGAGCACCGGCCAGTCTCACAGGGCATCTCTGATTGAAGCTCCAAAAGCTCCCATGATTACTTTGGGGAAAGCCTGACTTAGCTGTTTCCTCTCTATTTCTGCTTTTTCTACTTAATTTTCCAGCTCCTGCAGGGCAGGGACCGTGTCTCCAATTAGCAATGAGTAAAGCACTCTTGACTATTAACCAAAGTAAACAAAAAATTCCAAGCTGGCAGAATAAAGGAATACATGACAACACGAAGTCAGTTCTCAAACATCCTCTGTTGAGAATCTTGACACCAGGCCCAGAGTTGATAATGATCTTCATGCCTGTTTATTCCTCCACTGTACTGTTAACGCTCAAAGACATCCGTGGATTATGTGCAAATAATGCTGTGGTTCTCTCAGAATTGGGTTGTCTCGGCGATAACCACCTCTCAGGTTCTGGGATTCTGCCAGTGGAACCAGAGGGCAGAGGGTCAGTTTTAAGGACAATTTTCTTACGGTTTACAGTTACTGAAAGGCTTTTGTTTTGTTTTGATTTTTAGTAGTTTAGTTTCCTTGAAACCTTAGCACCCTCTCTGGAATAGTTTATTTGTTGGACTAAAATGAACAGGTAAAAGGCATTAAAAGGTGCTGAGCTGCTGGGGTGGGCCTGGCAGTGGACAAAAGGGGGTGAAGCTGGGCTGTGCTTCAGGGGTCATTGAACACACAATTCCCCCTGCAGCTGAGCTTTCTCAGTGGTTTTAGCTCCTCTTGCACACACGTTACAAAAGTCAGGTAGACACAAGTCTGCAGAGCAAACCTGCCTCTGAACTTGGTTCTTAGAAACTCATTTGTTTCTTGCAGAACCCAGCTGAAAACAGAGAAAAAACAAAACATAATTATATATATCATGTTATAATTATAAAATCTAGAGTGTAGGTACCTACACTCTAGAAGCCCTTCTACATTTTTGAGGGGAGGGAACAATGTTTTCCACCCAGAGCATAAGATTTCCTCATTGAGGACTGGTCCTCGGAGATTCTGATTTAATTAGTTCAGGGCAGACAGGGCATCAGTGTTTTATTTGGGACGTCAGTATTTTCTTTTAAAGCTCTCCTTGTGATTCTAATACAAGGATTGAGAACTACTGCTTTAGGCAAGCTCTCTGGTCTTGGTGCTAAGAGAATTATTTCCTCCTGCAGACTTCATGGAGTGCTTTGGCCAGAGGAAATATGACCCATTCAGAGCTAGAAAAAACATTTGGAGAACACAGGGGATTTAAGTGAATGACTCCGTACTGAGGACCTAGCCAGCATTTCAAAGGGCAGTGATAACAGGGAGTGTCCACTGATGAAATGCTGGGATTGGCAAAACCAGTTTAATTAATTAATATAGTTACCTGACAATCTACTGAGCTTACCTCACAGTCTGATTTTCTTCTGGTCTTCTTTCCCCTCTCTACAATTCTCTCCTCTTCTTCCCTCTCTTTTGTATCTATACACTCTACCTCTTTCTCTTTCCCTTTCTCTTTTCCTTTCTCTTTCTTCTTTGATTTATATTTTTCTCCACCTTTTCCCTCTGCTTTTCTTATTTCTCTCTTTGGCCAGAGTATGAGATGAGGTATATTTTGTGTTGTCTGCAACGTTTATTGAGGAATTGTGTGTTCCCAGTGATTTATCTTAGAAACAAATTAGTTGGACAGTTTATAGTTCTTAAATTAAAAAGCTCTCAAACGCAGATGTAGAGAACAAACGTATGGACACTGAGAGGGGAAAGTGTGTGGGGTGGTCATGGGCTGAACTGGGAGACTGACATATATACACTAATATGTCTAAAAGGGATAACTAATAAGAACCTGTTGTATAAAAAAATAAATAAAATAAAATCCAAAAAAAAGAAAGCTCTCAAGCTATCCTTAATATGTTACCCTGAAGATTTGCCCTCCCCCACTCTGCTCTCTGCCTCTTGTGAGTTCTTGGAACCTAATAGAAATAGATTCCCTTGCTGGGTTAGCACAATACAGGTTACATTAGAATCACCTGAGCCAGCTAATGCTCCTTTCTCATCGTACATCATGTGTAGGTCTGTAAGTGTTAACTTTAATGTTTCAGAAACGAAGCAGTGAAGTACAGAACTATTTGCTTCCCAGTAAATATCTTAATTGGATGTCAGGAATGTGCTTGTTGTGTTGTACCTTCCTGACATTCATTGAAGGTGGAAGAGACAGGGGTTTTGTCTTCAATAAATGGCAAAGTTAAGCTTAATTTAAACTTTACATCATAATTAGGTCTGTACTGTCTTCCTTTGACGTCGGTTGTATTTTAGTCACTTTGGTGTTTGTGTAACAAATATGTTTTGTTTCGTAGGCTAATCTGTGCTGAGTTTCCCAGCTCATATCACTTCTTTCTCAACATCTTCCTCCTCTCCCTCACCATCATCATACCACCATCATCACTACCACCATCACTGTGACCACCCAAAGGCACCTAATTGAGATCTGAGTCTCTATGCAAGAGCCTGACCTACCAGGGTTGTCTCTGAAAAATCCACTTTACTGACTTCAGCTAGATTCATCTGATTTTTCTGAGTTCCAAACTTACTTTTTCCTGAACCGCTTGGATTCAGGCTCGCAGTGCCAAGGAGAAGCAGGCGAGGAAGAAGGGAACAGGAGAGGGCTTGAATAAAGGATACGAGAAGAACGTTTGATTTAAGTAAAGGGACGAATCACCTAATATGTTAGCTTCCAGCTTTCATTCCCCTCTCCACTCACCATTTGTCTCACAGAAAAGAGATGGAAAAACCGTTAACTGCTTTTATTTTGATGGCAGGGACATTATACCTGAAAACAAGATTGAAGATCTTAATCTCCATCCTCAGCAAGACCTCTAGTGACCTGCTGAATAGTTACTTAAGAGATTGTCAGTATAGAACTAAATGAAGTGATCAGAAGCTCATCACGATATATTAGATGATGGGTACACAAACGTTTGGGGAAGTGACAGCCTGTAGTATTGGATGCTGGCTTGTGAATTGAACTTTAAAATTACATTAGATATTTCTTTAGGAGTCAGCAGAAGAGACTCAGAACGGGTATCTTCTACAAGAAAATTGTTACTGCCCTTGCATGCCTGGATTTAGGAACTGTGGATGGTTAGGAAGGGTCCCTAATTTGTCCTGGTTCAGGTTACAGCCTTCTTACGATTAGAAGATATGATGTGTCTCTGTAGTTGGGTGGTTTGCACTTTCTGAGACATCATTTGACCTTTCAGTGGCACAGACAACAGTTATAGAGGAAATGTTGCGGCTGGAGTGGAGTGCCTTTTTTGGGGGGGCAGCCTTTTTGATATTCAGCTAATAGTGTTGGTACTCCAGAAACTTGGGGGATTAGGATCCTTCTGTGTTTGGTTTTTGGTTATATGTCTGAGGCCAGTTAACCTATTTGTTTAGGACCCAGTGATAATGAGAACCAGGCCTCATATGATGCAATTTCAAAAATGTTTTATCTTCATCTTTGATTTGTTTTATTTTCTTTTGGTTTTGGTTTCTCTTAGCATGTTTTAACTTTTAGCTGTTTAACTCAGTGGGGGAGTAAGATATTTAAAGTTTCTGGTGCTTTTGTGAAAAGGGAGTTCTAAAATTTGTTAATTTTACTTTGCTCAGATTAGAGCAGCGATATGTGTTCATTTTAGAGAATGAAGATAAAAATCATTGATGATTTCCCCCCCTCCACCCCAGATATAATTACTGTTCATGTTTTGGTGCATTTACTTATAGGCTTTCAATATGCATATATCTATCATTATTGCTAGTTTTTACATCAACATCTATAGTTTAAAAGAATGGATATTACAGTGTTGATATTTACCATATTTCCCCTTAATATTATATCATTAGCATTTTACTAAGATACAAATATTCTTTTAGAATATGGTTTATCATGACTGTGTAACATTGCATTGCACAAATATACCATTCTCTGCACTTCCGTATTGTGAGATATTTAGGTCATTTTCAATTTTCACTTTTATAAATAATGCTTCAGTGAACATCCTTGTGCATAAATCTTGTTTAAATTCCTTTTGAGTATATTCTTATGTTAATACTCGAAATTTTTTCAGGTAAAATACCATTTCTATGGGGCTTGCTGATTCTATAAAGTAGTCTTTAAATTTTTTGACAGATGCAAGGTAGCATTGTGTTCTGGGGAGACACTGAATTACAGTTAGAAGACTGAGACGGAGGACAAGTTCTGCTACTTTTTGGTTGTGTGACTTTGGGAAGGGGATTCACTGCTCTGGTCATTTTTGCTTCCTTGTTTGCAAAATGGAGAATATGAAACTCATCTTACTTTCCTTTTCCGCTTGTTGCGAAGATCAAATGAGGCAGTGAGAATAGAAGCACTTCGTAAACTTGAAAGCACTTTCATCTTGTGAGGTTTTTTTAATACTTCTTTGGACAGCAGATATTTTTCAAGTGAGGCATATCATTTTTTTTTGTTTTAATTTATTAAGTATTTTAGACAAGTGAAACGATACAAAAGATAAAAGAAATATCCATGTGGGCAACATCTGATTTAGGAAATAAAACATTTATTTATGTAACGATTACTAATCTAATTGAGGCATTGTACCCACTCCAATTGCATGGCCTCTCCCTTCCCCCAAAAAGTTGCTCTTCAGAATTAGGTTTTTATCATTCCTAGTATGTCTTTATCACTTCACTGGCTTTGAAGTTATCCACTTTATTTCTCTATTTCTGGTTGTTACCCTTCAAGTTTTAACATCCAGACTTAGCTTAACAAAATCTAAAGTTATTATTTTTATCCTCCTTCTGAACAGACCTTACTTAGAATTCTTGAAGTCCAACCATCTCTGTCTTTTATGTTGCTTTTCTCAGAATTTTTGTTCTATTTTGTTTCGTCACTACCCAAACTAATTACACTGCATAGGCATTGTTGGTGTGATTTATCCACGTGGTCTTTGCTCACCATTCCCTTCTACCTGTCAGTCTTTTGTCCTGGCTTACTTTTCTTTTGTCAGAGGGTATCCGTGAGAAGTTTCTTCAGTGAGAACTATTAGTGGTAAATATATTAGTTTTTGTTTGTTTGAAAATGACTATTTCAATCTTATTCTTGAATAATTATCTATATTTAATTCTAGGTTGTCACTTATTTTCTCTCAGTATTTTAAAGCCGTTATCCCACAGTCTCCTGGCTTCCCTTTGTTGATATGGAGACATCTGCTGCTGTGGTCGTCAATATTCTCTTGAATATTGTGATGCTTTTCAGTCTGTATAATCTTGTTTTCTTTGGTTATCTGCAGTTTCATTAAGATTTATTCATTTCTTTTATGAACAATGACAAAATAAATGTGTCTTATAATTGTTAAAAAAAAAAAGATTTATCCAGGTGTGGATTTCTTTATATTTATCCTGTTTAGTATTAATTTCCTCAATTTGAGGGGGGGGGTGAGTATCATAAAATTTGGAAAATGTTCAGCTTTTCTCTTCAAGTATTGGCTCTTTCCCATTCTCTCTCTTCTGTCTCCCTTAGAACTCCAGTTTGATTTCCTCACTCTGCCTTTCATGTCTCTTTACCCATATTTCTATACTTGCTGTGGAAAGCGCTGTGTTGCATTCTTGGTAGTTTATTTAGATATATCTGCCAGTGAATGAATTCTTTCTGTAGTCACTGAGTTTGTAATTTCAATGATTACACACACATATATCACATATATATACATACATATGTATTTCTAGAAGTTCTGTTAGTTCTTTTTCAAATCTCCCTGACCCCTTTTGATAGCATCTTTTTAATTTGTTACATTTTTGAGTCCGTTTTCAATTTAAAAACATTTAAAACATATGTATTTTATAATATGTATTGGAAAACTCTATTATCCAAGTTGTTATTAGCTTTATTCCACTGTTCTTTTTCTGTTTACTCTCACTCATGGTGCCTTGTTTCCTTGTATTTTTTATTTTTAGTAATTGTGGATTATGAATTCATTTTCAGTACCAGTTAGCTATGGGGATCTTATGAAGCCTGGCTTAAGAGTGTGTATGTACAGACCAGTAGTGTTCAATAGAAATTTCTGCAATGATGGAAGTATAATATTTTCTATCTCTGCTGTCCAGTGTGGTAGCCACTAGTCACATGTGACTATTGAGCACTTGAAATGTGACTAATGTGAGGAACTGAACTTTAAATTAAAATTTAATTTGGTCATAAGGCTGGATAGCATAGGGCTTTTTGCTTCTTCCAGGTACACTTGGGAACTACTAATTTGAGGCCACTTTATGTTAATATTTTTACCTGTACTATCTATCCCATGCTACAAAGATGAATAGATTTGATCTTGAAACTGTCAGTCTAGGCCTGTGGTTACACAAATTCAGGGGGATATTTTTATACATACAAGAGAGGCGCATTACTTATCCATCTCCCTTTTCTGGTGGGCAGATGAAGTTTTAGCCCACATTTTCCCCAATGCATGCATGATTCTTTAGGAGTCCCAGCTTTACTTAAGGATTTTGTTTCTAATCTTGGGAAAATCTAAATCCTTCTCTTCTTTCCTGAACAGTGAAATCTGGTGGTCATTTGGTCATCAGTCACTCATATCTGTGGTTGCTAGCTCCCCCTTCCTTTTGCTGACTGCAAATTTCTTCTCTATCCTTGTAAGCTCAGATATTCATTTGTCGAAAAGGGTTTGTTATATTTTATCTGACAACACTCATTGTTAAGAAATAGGCAGTTCTCAGGATATTTATTCTGCCTTATTGCTGGAAATGAAAGTGTCTCCAATTCTTCTAATTTCTTTGTAGTGGGCAGATATTGGAGGCCTTTCTTGCTGGGCATGGGGAGATAAGTTTGTTGGTAGTTAAATAACAGAACAGAAATGTAAATAAGTCTTTTTCATGGGCTATTAAGTTCATGAATAAAATAGATGAAACATGATACTTTGTATTGGCAACTGAATACCACTAACTTGTTTATAGTTAGGGTTTAACATACCTGGTTTATGAGCAAGCTGCAAGCATACTATTCTCCCAGCTATATCAAGGCACATAGGATTATTGATTTGTGAGCCATGAATCCACATTGTGAAGGTTACATTATTGTATTGCAACTGTACGAGAAAACCAGGAGATAATAGTGAGGTTCAATCAGCGAGGCAATATGTTGTAGATGCTTTTGTTTTATTTGTTTTGATTGTTTTGGGAAAGATGATCTTGATTTGATGAGTCTCTTGGTGTTAAGTAGTCAATATATTTTCCATCCCTCTCCATTTTAAAATGCATATATGAATTAGATGCTAACACAGAAAAAACAACTGTGTAATACAAAAAGAGAAGGCCATGGGTAATTTGTACTAGGAAGACTGTAGGACTATACTTTGGCAAATAAAAATGGGGAAGGGCTAGTGGTGATGGCTCCTTTTCTGAATCTTTTAATTTTATTCTCTCAGCACTATCATTGTAATTGCCAATATTCACTGAACACTTACCATATTCTGTGTACTGTTCTAAAAGCTTATTCGTTTTTCTTTTTAACCCTTCACTTACTCCATAATGTAGGTTCCGTTATAATTCCACTGAGGACATTATTCTCCATTGAGGACATCAGCACAGAGAGATTGAGAAACTTGATCAAGTTCACACATCTAATAGGCAATGAGACTCAGGTTTGAAGCCAGTGCCCGACTCTGAACCGCTGCACATCATTTTAGAAATACTCTCTAATGTTGCATGTTTTGATTTCTGTAACTGCAGAATCAGTGGTGTAAGTGAAGGTTGTAGGTGTGCTCTCTGCTATAATACGGTGCTTGTAATTTTCTTTCTCACATAGCAAGATGTCTGGATGCTGGTTCAATGATGCTGTCAAGGAGCCAGGCTCTTTTATTTTTCCTCCTTCCATCCTCAGCATGTTTGGTTTTCATCCTCAGGCTTGCCTCATGGTTGCAAGATGGCTTCTATACTCCAGACATCACATTCTTCAAAGTAGGAAGAAGGGAGAAGTGGCAGCTATGTCTGTCCCTTTAATGGGGAGAGAAAAGACTTTCCCTAAAGCCCTCACAGAGCCAAGCTCTTCTGTCTCACTGGAAAGGATTGTATCACATGGCCACCCCTGGCTGCGAAGGATGTTGGAAAATTGATTGCTTCACTTTTTTCAAACTCTTGAGTAGGATGTAGGCAAGGAAGGAATTGGGAATGAGTACGGAGATAGTTAAATAAGTGTCTGCTACAGTGCAGTGCTGGAAACGTAGAATGGTTGGAATCTACTTGGTGAGACAAATTTTCTGGAACTCACCTGGGTGAGAAAGTCACATTGTGGGAGGCAGGAAGGCCCACTTGCCTTGGCTCTGCCTTCTGCATGCTTGTACTGGTGAGGACCCGAGGACTTCTATCCTCGGCACCAGCCTCATTCGGTCCCAGGGCCAACCTGTGTGTACCAGCTGGTGGCTGGGATCTGGAATTCATCTTGTTGTTCTAGCACCAGGCTTCTGGAATGGAATACCTAGCTGAGACCCTAGTTTCCACCTATTTGCTCCGCGTTCTAGTTAGTCTTTAAGTGCTAAAGAGTTTCTCCAATTCCTGGGGCTGGAGTTCTGCTTTGATTCTTAACTGTGCTTCAGACTGTCCTTGGCACCTCAGCATGCCGGGCTGAGGTTAGGACACCTGCATTCATGTTACGCAGGCCCTTCCCCTTGATGCCCTTTACTGAATCATGACACCATCACTGCCAAGAAACTCCTGATACCTGGCTGCCTCTCATGGCTCCTGTGTATCAAATCAAGATGCCAACAAGGCAGTCTCCGGTTTAGCATGACTTGGGGATACTGTTGATTTTATATGCCTTCTTCTCAGGCTTGCATTTTCCTAACTTTAACATCTTACTCTTCCTCTTGTTACATGCTTCACTGCCAAGGCTGCGCAAGCTGTATCAGTTTTTATGACCTACACTGTCCTATGTCCACACCTTCCTAGGCCTGAGGCAGAAACGCCCAATAGACTGCTTGGGTCCTAGTCTCTTCCAACTACAGCCTGTTTTGCTACGGCCTGAGAATTCCCTGATGATCCAAATACCTTTCCAGTCTACTTCATGATATCTAAAATTCTACAACTAGCAAGTTGTTCGTCATTTCAGCGAATTTAATAAGGAATTATTGGTACCTACTAGGTTCCAGGCTTTGTGGTGGGAGGACAGTTACATAACACATTACCAGCTACATTATAGCCTAGCAGAGAAGACCAAAATCAACACAGTTATCACAAGGGTGAAGGTTTTATGAAAGAGGTAATACACAGTGGAAATGCAAAAGGTCTAATCTATCCCAGGGAGCTTAGAAGTGCCTCCCTGAGGGACAATCTGGGACCACTAGGTTAGAGAGAAGGGGACGGTGGGTCAGGCAGCATGCAGGGCCAGCACGAGGACAAGTGTGGCAGGTTCAGGGAACTGAAAGCAGGCTGGCTTCATGGGTGAGCAACCTGTATAATCACACAGGGTCTTGCCTTTAGAAAGACCTCGCCCTTGATTGCATGTTCTGCTGTTGCCATCTTGAAATGTTTGATAATAATTTTGAACACGGGGCCCCATGTTTTCATTTTGTACTGGGCCCCACAAGTTATGAAGCTGGTCCTGATTGAGAGGAATCCAAGTGTGCTGAAGGGTGGCCATCAGGGGTCGATGGAGAACAGGTAGGCAGTTGGTGGAGAGAAATGCCTGTGGGAAGGTGACAAAAATTACCTCTTGGTCAATCAGTTATATTCAACAAATATTAAATGACTACTACGCATGCCAGACACTGTACCAGGTACTGGGAAGCTATAGTGAACAAAACTAATGAACAAAAACAAATTGCTGCTCTCATGGTGCTTACTTTCTAGTGGAAGAGACAGACAGTAATAAATAGTATGTCAAATGACAAGTGCTTTGAAAAAGAAATGCAGTAGGGCGGGAAGAAATGATGGGGAGATGTAGGGTGTGTGTGTTCTTTTACGTGGGTTGGTCAGGGAAGGTGTGGTCGTGTAGATGGAGCATGTGACAGAGGGGATGGGGTAGGAGGTGAGCAGAGAGGTGATCGTGCTGGTCCTTGTAGACCATGGTAAGTAAGGACTTTGGATTTCACTCTGAGTAAGATAGGAAGCCACTGGAGAGTTTCCAGCAGAAGAATGACATACTTATTTATACCTTACAAGTGCCATTCTGATTGTGGGTTGAGAACAGACTGATGGGCGGCAAAGGTAGAACCAGGAAAATCCATTACAATGCTGTTATAATAGTTTAGCACAAGAGGCTGGTGGCCTCATTAGAGTTCTAGTGGAAAAAGTGGTGAGAAGTGGTTGGCTTCTTGGATAGATACATCATGACATTGATAGGATTTGTTGATGAGATGGGATATAGTTTGTGAGAGAGAGCAAAATTGAGGTTGATCCCATATTAGTCATTTACATGTTAGTGTGAATAAGCTTATCTAATCCCTTCCTAAGAGCAAATTTGATAAAGAAGATAGAATATTCAGGGAGATGCAAAGGAAACAGAAGGGAAAGATTGGAAACATTTTGGGGAAACAGCATATGCTTACAGTTTTGCCTTGTTAACTTTTATGAGAAAACTAGTAAAATTATATTTTGTTCATATTGTCCACAGGATGGAAGCAAAGCATTACTATAAAGATTGATACAGATAAGATTGAAAAGGACCCCCAGAAAGGCATATGAAGGAATAAGAAATATTGAGCTTGCTGAAAGGCATGTTCTTTAGAGTAATTTTATCATTTATACTAAGAGTTCTCAAATGTTTGTCTGACAACAGATGCTGGCCTAGTTACATTGGAATCACCATCAGCGTTTGTTAAAAATAGAGATTCTTGGGGTCCATCCCTCCCAAATTCTGGTATACAACTAAATTTGTCGGGTGTATTGTTTTATAAAGCTTCCTCTGTTGATTCCAGTGCGTAGATATTTGGGAAACTACTGGTTTATAATCTTTTTTGATACTTAATCAAAATGTTGCCAAGAAAATTCTGGACTGGCAAGAAAGCAAATAGTAAACTCGTACAGGAATCATGCATAATGAGTGAGCCAAGGATTTATAGGCTGTGGGATAAAAATCTATTAGTCTTCATACCTTTTAAAACCTGGAGAAATTAAGAAAAAAACTACTTGGCACAATAGGTTGATTGCATTGCCTTTTGATATTAGGCAATACAGGTATTAATAATGTTGTCTTGGCAATTTGCTGAAGGAGAAAGAAAACACTAGATTAAAAAAATATGGGAAAACAAACTTATGGTTACCAGGGGATAAGGAGGGGGAGAGATAAATTGGGAGACTGGGATTGACATACACATACAACTATATATAAAATAGACAACTAATAAGAACCCACTGTATAGCACAGGGAACTCTACTTACTAATCTGTAATGGACTATATGGGAAAAGAATCTAAAAAAAGAGTGGATATATGTATACGTATAACTGATTCACTTTGCTGTACACCTGAGACTAACACAACATTGTAAATCAAATACACCCCAATTAAAAAAAAAAAAAAAAAAAGGGTTCTAGAACCAGCTCTGGCACTAACTTGCTTTTGGCAGTGATGTGCTGGAATTGTCTGGAATTGGCTTGAAATGGCTTGTGAGAGCCAAGCATGATGTTTTCAGGCATCTTGAGAGCCAGTTTAGCATAGCCCATATTAAAATTAAATTACATCGATTTATGATTAAATAAATCATATTAGAAACAAAGGTAATAAATACAGAAAACTCATCATTCCCTAATTATTTTTCTACATTTTACTGTTATTATCTGTGATCTTGCATCTGTGTGGTGGAAATGCTATGAAATGGTTCTATGGACTGAATGTTGTCCTCCTAAAATCCATACATTGAATCCTGCACCCCCAATGTGACTGCATTTGGAGATAGGTGAAGAGGTAATTAAGGTTAAATGAGGTCATCAGGGTGGGGTCATGATAGGATAAGATTAGTGTCCTTATACAGAGAGACACCAGAGACCTGGCTCGCTCGCTCTCTCTGCCACGTGATCATGGAGAGAAGGGGGCTGTCTGCAAGCCAGGAAGAAAGCTCTCACTGCAGACCAAGTCAGCCAGTGCCTTGGTCTTAGACTTCTCGGCTTCTGGAACTGTGAGAAAGTAAGTTTTTGTTGTTCAAGTCACCTGATCTATATCATTTTGTTACGGCGACCTGAGCAGACTAAGACAAATGGTGCGCTACTATGCGTTTCTTCCCAGCTCCACATGTAGTGACATCATGTCAGTAGCTTCAAACTGGCCATGCTGGAAGTATTTACTTCACAGAAATTGGCAAATGATACAAATCAGAGTGTATTTGGTTTATTGTTTTGTTGATTGTTTAGACCAGGGTTTGACAAATCATGGCTCATGGAACAAACCCAGCTCAGGACTGATTTTATATAGCTAGAAGGCTAGGCATGTTTTTTACATTTTTATAAGGTTATAGCAACAAACGAATTTAAAAAATACACAAAGAAGAATACATGACACATACATATATGGCCTTCAAAGCCTAAAATATCTGTCTGGCTCTTCACAGAAAATGTTTGATTCCTGACCTAGACTAAACAAAGCGATAGAGAAAGTATTAATAATACAGAGTAAATGTAAGAGCGTTTCATTTCTGTAGTAGTTACCTTGTGAATAGTACAAAAAAATGGAAGAAATAGTCTTCTGGGATTCAAAAACTATTTTCCAATTCAGCAAAATGTCTCTCAGCATAAAATGAACAAAGTTTTGAAATATGTCTTTTTTGTTTCATCTTCCTCATTAGTTTAAATAAGAATATCAACCAGCATTCATGTTGGAACTTTGCTTGTTCATCAGTTGCAACAATAGGTTGTCTATGGATTCAGGAATTCAGAAAAAATCAACGAAAGTATTCTGTGAGAATCAACTGGCTATATAGAATTTATAATAAAGACTATGGCATATTTAATTATTTGTAGTACTACACATCCTTTATAGCAGTAAGACTATAATAAAAGTGTGTACATATATATGTCTATATTAGGTATAGATTGCTACAGAATTAATTATGGTAAACTTATTGGCTTAAACAGTATATATTTATTATCTTACAGTTTCTGTGGGTCAGGAGTCCTGCACAGGTTAGCTGGGTTCTAGGCTCAGGGTCTCCCAAGGTTACAGTCAAGGTGTCAGGTGGGCTGTGTTTTTATCTGGAGGCTCAACAGGGTTGAAACCTGCTTCCAGCCTCCCTCAGGTTGTAGCCGGAACTCATTTCCTTGCAACTGTAAGACTGAAGGCCCTGGGTTCTTTTTGGATGTCAGCTAAAGGCTGCTCTCAGTTCCTGGAGACCACCCTCAGCTCCTTGCCCTGTGGGCCTCCCACATGGCCACTTTTTTTTTTTTTTTTTTAGCACATAGAAAGCATTTAATAAGTGTTAGCTATTACATTTAAGACATTTGTTGTTATTGGTGTTGACTTGTTTTATTGTGAAGCATAACACACACAGTGGATCCCCAGAAGCTCCTGTACCCAAGTCTTTTTTTTCAGGTTCTGCTTTCAGGGATGGCCACTTTTTAAAAGCCAATAGGCAGAAAGAAATTCTTTAGTGAGAGTCTACTAGCAAGATAGAGTCTTCTGTAAGTTAATCACACAAGTGACATCTCATCAGCTTTGCAAGTCACAGGTTCTACCCACATTCAAGGGGAAGAACATACACAAAAGCATGAGCATCAAAATTTGGGGATCACAAAGGTCACCTAAGGGTATGCCCATCACAGTATGTGTATTCTGGGGATAAGAGGGAGGAGGAGAGTTGGTTGTTAAATATTTACCAGCACACCACTGGATGTGGGTCAAGCCATCAAATGTCTTTGAACCTCAGTATCCTCAACTTTAGGTGTTGGAAAGCATATCTCAACTTGGGCTCCAAGGAACACTTGGAGATTCCCAATGCCCACTAGCAGCTGAGTGACTTTATTTTTTTCTTTAAACAGTTTAAACTTAATTAGCTCCACTTTTCCCAAACTTACTTGACCGGGGAGCATTTTTAAAATGAAGTACTACTTAACATCCTGTGGAGCTTTAGGATACTCTAGCCTAGGTGACTTCCAAAATTCACTTGCACTTAATAATTCTATCATATTTTTACCTAAAATTTTTTTTTTATTGGAGTATAGTTGGTTTACAATGTTGTGTTAGTTTTAGGTGTACAGCAAAGTGATTCAGTTATACATATACATATATTCATTCTTTTTCAGATTCTTTTCCCATATAGGTTATTACAGAATATTGAGTAGAGTTCCCTGTGCTACACAGTAGGTTCCTATTAGTTGTCTATTTTAGTAGTGTGTATATGTTAATCCGAAGCTCCTAATTTATCCCTCCGCCCCTGCAACATTTCCCCTTTGGTAACCATAAGTTTGTTTTCAAAATCTGTGAGTCTGTTTCTGTTTTTTGTAAATAAGTTCAATTTAAAAAATTACATTCCACATATGAGTGATAGAAAAGGACAAATATCATATGCTATCTGACTTACTTCACTTAATATGATAATCTCTAGGTCCATTCAAGTTGCTGCAAATGACATTATTTGGTTCTTTTTTATGGCTGAGCAATATTCCATTGTATATATATACCACATCTTCTTTATCCATTCCTCTGTCTGTGGACATTTAGGTTGCTTCTATGCCTTGGGTATTGTAAACAGTGCTGCAGTAAACACTGGGGTGCATGTATCAATATCTTTTTGAATTATGTCATATTTTTACTTATCTTTCATATTCTACCTAAGCACCTTTGCACCAGCTATTTCCTCTACCTGGAAATTCTTCCTCTAGATCTTTGCTTGGCTAGCTGCTTCTTACCAACTCATGTCACCTTCAAACACAGTTCTTCCCTGAAGTAACTCAAAATGTGGTATGTGGACTAATACTGCCCTCCAGATATTTGTTCCTGGTCTATGACAGGAAATTGAGCTTACTCCAGTCACTAAGTATGCTGCTTATTTTAGATGACATTTTTGTTCCTTTCTCTATTGGTATTATTATTATTATTATTTTTGCAGCAAAACTTTATCTGAGAATAAAGTACATTCCGGAATAAACTTCTTAACTTGTGGACTGAAACAAAACTTACTCAAAATAATCATTTTTAATAACATAGGGTTAGAGGATGAGGAAGGGTTAAAGGATCAAGGAGGTAAGAAGGAATAGGGGTAAGACTCAATGGGAAAGGGACGGCAGGTCAGAGGTGAATGGAAGGCCCTATGTTTAAGGGGAAGGGTGCAAGTTCTAGGTGAGAAACTCCAGGGATTTTTTTTTTTAAAGCACATATTTACTCTGCCTTTAGAAAAGTTTTTTAAGATCCATAAAGAAAAAGATTCATAAATAAAAAATTAACACTGCTGGATGATTTTCTAGATGAGGGAAAATCCAGTTTTCTGGGGAAGATCTGTACCAAGATCTCTTAAAAATCTCCAACATCATCATTGCTAACTGGTTCAGTTTTTGTTGCATAAAACAAACAAAAAATGCAATAATATAGCAGGTTTGGCTTTATTGAGTCCTCATGCAGGGGCTAACAGAGGAAAATCCTTCTCTAAAAGGCATGAAATTGGAGGGTGGGAATTCCCGAAGGTAGTCTGGGGTCATCTCTGAGCCAACAGAGATCTTTAATGCCCTTATTCCATTGACACACACCTTTCTTTGGCTTCAGGTGATACAAAGTCTTCTTTTGAGGGGAGCTCAGCTCTGTTTCAGTGGATGCAAGAAATGTTAATAGTTCTGTAGAAGTTGTGTAACTTAGTATTTTTACTGATACTGAAGGAACATGATCACTTCAGATATGATGGAAAATACAGATAAAATATGAATCAGAAAGAATTTCCTCCTAATCTCACCAACCTAAAATTATAACGTATATTTTCATGTATTTCCTTCCAGCTTTTTTTCTATTCACCCGCGTACTTTTTTTTTTGTTTTTTTTTAAACACAGTTGAGATCACACTGTGAATATTTACACCTTTTAAAAAATACTGGGGGGGCTTCCCTGGTGGCGCAGTGGTTGAGAATCTGCCTGCCAATGCAGGGGACACGGGTTCGAGCCCTGGTCTGGGAAGATCCCACATGCCGCGGAGCAACTAGGCCCGTGAGCCACAAATACTGAGCCTGCGTGTCTGGAGCCTGTGCTCCGCAACAAGAGAGGCCGCGATAGTGATCGGCCTGCGCACCGCGATGAAGAGTGGCCCCCGCTTGCCGCAACTAGAGAAAGCCCTCGCACAGAAACGAAGACCCAACACAGCCATAAATAATAAATAAATAAATAAATAAAAATTAAAAAAAAAATACTGGGCATCATGTCAAAAGCACTTCCCTATGTCCTTAGAATTCTTTGTAAACATCAATGGAATGGCTGCACAATATCCTATCACGAGGATAGAGTAAGTTACATAAACATTCCACTATTTTTGGACTATTAGATTGTTTTAATTTTTTCTCCTATTATATGTATGAGTTGGTAAACATCTTCTGATTCATCTTTGAATGCATTTTGAAGGAATTAAATTGTATTAATGAAGTGGGTGTGAGCAAACGTGGCATCACATGTCAAACCGTTGTAGCCTTCTAACCTTTACCCTGACCCTATGTTTCTGCTTCTGTTACCTTTGTGCTCTTGGAGCCATGGCTTTGCTGCTAGTGCTGGCTTGGCCCCCTTCTCACATGAGCATGAGAAAGATCTGGCATATTCTTTTTTTTTGTTTGTTTTTTAGATAGTAGTCATCTTTTCTTTTTTAAAATTTATTTATTTATTTATTTATTTTTGGCTGTGTTGGGTCTTCGTTTCTGTGAGAGGGCTTTCTCTAGTTGCGGCAAGTGGGGGCCACTCTTCATCGCGGTGCGCGGGCCTCTCACTATCGCGGCCTCTTTTGTTGCGGAGCACAGGCTCCAGACGTGCAGGCTCAGTAGTTGTGGCTCTTGGGCCTAGTTGCTCCGCGGCATGTGGGATCTTCCCAGACCAGGGCTCGAACCTGTATCCCCTGCATTGGCAGGCAGATTCTCAACCACTGCACCACCAGGGAAGCCCCCTGGCATATTCTTAATTGGGAATTTTTATGTCTGCTTGGACCCTGAAATTTCTCTGGCAATAGTGTTTGCCAGTCTTGGACTTTGGTCCTCATAGCCAATCTTGGGTAAAAAAGATGATAGTGAGCGGTTCCTCCAGTTTCAATGGAAATTCAACTGTACCTATATTTTCATGGTGAAAGCTTAAACCGCTTATCCCTCATAATATCTTGGGTCATTAGAAAAAGAATAACTCTTCTCTGACCTAATATAGTTTCCAAAGCCATTACACAACCTCTTTGCAGCATGAATTCGTAATAGACTTTAAAATCTGAAAGGATGCAATTGTGAGCAAAATGATGAAAGGAGAAAGGGAAAAATGAAATTGTCAGGGTCAGTAATCAGTGCCCTTGCTTTAAAGCCAGGGTTCCCTGCCATGGCTGTACAGCTTTTCTTTCTCAGCTTTGTTGTTGTACATTATTGATGAAATAGCTGGGCCCTTTTCACATACCTATCAGCAAACCACAGTGTAGTATCACATTGAAAGAATTTAGAGGATTCCTTTGATCATCATCTGGACATAGTCTAGTGAAGAGAACAGTGACACTTGAGTAAAAAGACTTAAAGGAGCTGAGTGCAAACTATACCATTGATGGTGTATCACTGCGTGATTCTCAATGTCTCTCAGCTGCTTTTTTTTGTTGAGGTATAGTTAATTTGCAATGTTGTGTTAGTTTCAAGTGTACAGCAAAGTGATTTAGTTATACATACATAGATATTCTTTTCCAGGTTCTTTTCCATTATAGGTTATCACAAGATATTGAGTATAGTTCCCTGTGCTATAGAGTAGGTCCTTGTTGCTTATCTGTTTTATATATAGTAGTGTGTATATTTTAATCCCAAACTCCTAATTTATCAGCTGCTTTAAAATTCATTTTCCACTTCAACGAGACTGGACTAATAATGCCTAATTGCTTGCCTCCAAGGTTACTCTCAGTTCATACTTAACTGTGTTATAAAAATATAAAGGGTTAATACTAATGTAATATTGTGCCGTTAATGGGTGAACACTGAGTGGTTATTGAGTTCAGTTTTTTAGCTGGTTTTACAGAGCAGCAAGTCCAGGGAAACCAAGCTTTATTTCTCACCAGCTGTGGGCTGGGTGGTTAGCATACATCACTTTTCATGATGCTTACAATCATTCTGGAGAAACTCTGGTTCAAAGGCAATGTGTAAATTGCTCCGAAAGACTGCAGTGCTAGTTGCTGGCAGAGCTGGGATTTGAGCTTAGATTGGTCTGATTCTAAACATCATGCTTTTTATACTAGATCAGTATTCATAAACTTTTAAAGGGCAACAAGCAAACATTGACCTTGATTTAAATATGTCTGTTCTAACAGTTCTTAAATACGTACAAACATAAAATCAGGTATATGTTCCCTATAATTATAGCTCTTATACATCTACAAAGGCAAACCAATTGACTAGTTAAGTATAAACAAAACCACAGGCCAATAAAATTCAAATTTCAATTTCATTGATTCAACATGACCAATGATGGTGTGTGCTGGAATTCAGTCTGCAGTGGCGGCATGTAGAGAGCACAGATCCTAAGGTACAGGTTCTCTGGATTTGGCACATGTACACCACCAACTGCGGTGTGACCACTCATTTGCCTCCACTTTCTGTATCTGAACCATCGTTAAGTCTTCTTTTGGAAAGTGTGCCGTAAATTTCATTTGGCCTTGAACATATGCTTTATCAGTCAAGTCCGCCTCTTTCTTATTTGCTAATAGTCCTTAAAGTATAACCTCTTCGCACGTCGCTTTATAAATAAAAAACAAAGACGGGCACAACAATTGCACAGCAGCGCTGTTATAAAGAGTTCATCCAGATAATCCCAAATATACTTACATAAAACAAAGATTGTTGTCAAAACGTATTGCATAGGATTCATATACCCAGGAAAACATCCATATATTCTTAGTGTCTCATGGACCATTTTTCAGGACACTGGGCCATACTGCTCTGCTCATGGACCCACAGGGAAGACAGTGTCTGGGAGAAAACAATAAAACAGGGGCTAGGAGAAGAAATATTCACAGGTATTACTGAGCCTAGCAAAGCTGTGGAGCAATATTCCTTGAGAGACTCACCAGTGCTGCTGGTCCAAACTGTCTGTACTCCCAAAGCTTAGCCTGGACACAGAGGTGTCAGAGGTCTCAGCACCAGGCGCCTGAAATGGAAACCCGCTCTGGGGACAGCGGCTTCCTCGCTGCAGCGTCCTGTCTTTTCACCTCTTGCTAGTGAGAGCCAGCCCCTTGGCAGGCTGTCCTGGGGACTTGCAGGTGATGATGCTTGAGAACATCTGATGAAAGGTGAATGGGAGGTCAGGGAACTGTTGCTGACACAGATTCCCAGCCTTGTGTTCTAGCACCACTGGGAACTGAATTTTACTGTATTTGTTTTATCTATGTTGCCCTAACTGCATACACAGAACGTGCTTTGCGAGATTGTATTTCATTGTAATGCCTATTTTTTTTCATATTTAGTGCATAAACATGTCTTTTGGTAAATTGAGGACCCAGATGAATAGTAATTATGGATCAACGCATTGAAGTAGCTTTTGAAATCGTCATAAGCACACTGAGGGTTGCTTATGGTAATGCACGTAAAATTCATAAAAAGTTTATGAATACTGATCCAGTTGCTATTAATAATGCACAGAGATGGAAATGGGACATGGCTGTGACAAAATTATCTTTTCAAAGCAGCTAAAGATGAGTGCAAGAAAGTATGGGAGTCCCATTTGGGGTGAAAGCGGCATGTGGGCAAGGGACAGTACTTCTGTTCACCCAGTAACTTCAAAAATACTTACTGTGAATCTATAATGGCCAAGCACCTATGTTCACTGCAAGGGATACAGCAGTTAAGAGGTTGACAAGGTCTGGCTCTGAACTTGTGAAAGTTATTTTCTGGATATTAAATAGATACTAAATGAGAAAATAAATGAAATGGCCAAAAATGTTAATAAATGCTAGAAGTCGAGGTTGTAAGTTTGGAAAAGGACATGGTGTGTTTTTGGGAGTGTGGGTTTGCTTAGAGAAATAGGGGGAAAGAGGCACACCATGCAGTTCAGGAGGCTGGCGGAGTTCACATGTTGAAGAGTCTGAGGGCTGTGCTAAGGAATTTTAAATTTTTTCTAAGTGTAAGGATTCCTTACTAACAGATTCTAAGTAGAGACAGAACATGGGATTTAGATTTTTATATGATCTAATGACTGATTTATGAAGAATGTGGTGGAGGAGATCACATGGAAACAAGGACTCCAGAGAGGCTTCTCCAGGGAGAAAGGACGGTGACTGGATGGTAGCAGTGAAGATGGAGAGAAGTGGATGGACTTGACATGCATTTACTGAAATATATTCAAACAGATAATACTACTTGGGGATGGAGAGAGTAGAGTGGAATAAAAGACAAGAGGATTCAGGGAGGATCACAGAGTTTCTGGCTTTAGTGATTGTGTAGATGATGGTGTCACTTTGTGAGAGGGAAATGCAAGCATTCCCTTTGGGGCATGTTCTTCTTGAGATATCTGTGAAATATCCAAGAGGAGGTGAGTAGTAGGAGGTTGGACATAGGAGTCCTGAGTTCAAAGGAGAAGTCTCCAGCGCAGACTGGAGATACAAACGTGGGAATTATCAGGATGTAAGTGATATTGGAAACCATAAACATGGCTGAGATCATCAAGAGAGAATGATGGGGCCTCAGACCAAATCCTGAGGATTTAAAGTTTCGAGTTTAATGGAGATGGAGGAGCCAGCAAAGAGGACTGACAAATTGTGCCCAGGGAGATAGAAGGTGCTTTCAATGAGAAAGCAGAAGCCTAGGATAGGGATTTCAAGAGGAGGCATTAATTCTCTCAAATGCTGCTGAGAAACATTAGATCAGAAAAATATCTGTTTGATTCAGCAAGAGGATTCTTTTGTTGGTGACTTTAACAAAGAGCAGTTCCCAATGGGAGTAGTTGAGGCAGAAGGCTGCCAGATAGGAGTAGGTTGAGGAGTGAATGAAAAGTAAGAATGTGGAGAAAACATGTGTAGGCAACTCTTTTGAGAAGTTTTGAAGGGTAACAGAAAAATGGGTTAGTAGCAGAGGGACAGATCAGGGGACAAGTTGAAGTTTGTTTTTGTTGTTTGGGTATTGTGTGTACTTATGTTCATGTTTGAAGATGAGAGAGATCAGAGCATGTACCAACATGGATGGAAAAGATCCAATAGAGGAGAGAGTTGTGATGTCAGAGAGAGGGGATCATTTAGGGGGCAAGTAGTATGGCATCTATAGGACAAGTAGAGAAATTGCCCGTTGATAGGGAATGGACATTCCTTTTTTCTTAACAAGAAGTAAAAGATGGGTGTGGTTGGTGTGTTGATTTGTTGGTGGAGAGATGAGTGTGGTTCTATATTAGGCAGTTTGTTTTCTCTATGGAGTGTGAAGTGAGGTCATCAGATGAAAGGTGGGGGGAATACAGCGATGGGAATCGAGGTAAGAGGAGAAGGTTTAACTAGTCAGAGTTGGGGAGGGAACAGTTAAAAGGAATGTATAGGAGTGTCCATTAAGCTGGTTGTGTGAATTAGTGTTTTTGTTGTTGTTGGTTTTTTTTTTTGGAACTTTCAATTAATTGTGTGAAGGCAGAGCAAAATGAAGTGTTGAGTTCAACAAGGCTTAGGGTTTTGCCTGGACAAAGTATATAGAGGAACAGATGATTGAGGAGGTCGAGGTTAAGGAAATGATTAAAAAGAAAGACATGGAATCTAGTCTAAGACAGGGGAGAAGGCTGGTGACCAGTGAGAAAGTAAATAGTAGATTAATGGATCTACTATTCTATGAGGTAGAAGAATTGTGACAGAATTGAAGCAGTGCAAGTGAGCCAGAAGTATAAAGAGCTATTGGTTTGAATGCAAGAGGCTTAAAATGAAATTGTTGAAGGAAGTAAAATTTCTGGTCCTGATAAGGTCTTGGGTGCGAGTGATGGTGTGAATGGCTTAAGTGGATTGAACGAAGAGTGTTGATAGTGAGGAGGTCAAGAAACAGAGTCCAGGAGACTCATTTGTAGTATTTTGAGCGTTTCTCAAACTGTCTTCTATGGTGCAGAGGAAATATGTATAGGGACTGTTTTATAAAGAAGAGTTTCTTTGTCAAATGCACTTGGTAAATACTGCATAATTTTCTATCACTCCTCTTCCTCAGCTACAGATCATATTTGCATTGGAAAGGCACCAAGAACTCTGGTAGAAAGATACCTGTTTAGTTAAATTAATTAACTTTTATAACTTTTTTGAGGACCACATTCTTATTTCTTATCTGTTGCTAAACTTTCTTGACTATTTTCACCATTTTAGTCTTCCAGGCCAACATGGTTACATTTCAGTAATAATCTTGTGTGGACTTTAATTGAAATTGAGTTAAACATATAATTAAATTTCGGCATAATTGCCTTTTAAACATTATTTAGTTTTATCCCAAATACCTTTCTTTCCACTTATTCAAGTACTCTTGAGTCTTTAGGTTAAGTTTTGTTTTTTTTTTAACATCTTTATTGGAGTATAATTGCTTTACAATGGTGTGTTAGTTTCTGCTTTATAACAAAGTGAATCAGTTATACATATACATATGTTCCCATATATCTTCCCTGTTGCATCTCCCTCCCTCCCGCCCTCCCTATCCCACACCCCTAGGTGGTCAAAAAGCACAGAGCTGATCTCCCTGTGCTATGCGGTTGCTTCCCACTAGCTATCTCTTTTACGTTTGGTAGTTTATATATGTCCATGCCACTCTCTCTGTCACATCTTACCCTTCCCCCTCCCCATATCCTCAAGTCCATTCTCTAGTAGGTCTGTGTCTTTATTCCCATCTTGCCACTAGGTTCTTCATGACCTTTTTTTTTTCCCCTAGATTCCATATATATGTGTTAGCATACTGTATTTGTTTTTCTCTTTCTGACTTACTTCACTCTGTATGACAGACTCTTTAACTCCATCCACCTCACTACAAATAACTCCATTTCGTTTCTTTTTATGGCTGAGTAATATTCCATTGTATATATGTGCCACATCTTCTTTATCCATTCATCTGTTGATGGACACTTAGGTTGCTTCCACGTCCTGGCTATTGTAAATAGAGCTGCAATGAACATTTTGGTACATGACGCTTTTTGAATTATGGTTTTCTTAGGGTATATGCCCAGTAGTGGGATTGCTGGGTCGTATGGTAGTTCTATTTTTAGTTTTTTAAGGAACCTCCATACTGTTCTCCATAGTGGCTGTATCAATTTACATTCCCACCAACAGTGCAAGAGTGTTCCCTTTCTTCCACACCCTCTCCAGCATTTATTGTTTGTAGATTTTTTGATGATGGCCATTCTGACCGGTGTGAGATGATAGCTCATTGTAGTTTTGATTTGCATTTCTCTAATGATTAATGATGTTGAGCATTCTTTCATGTGTTTGTTGGCAATGTGTATATCTTCTTTGGAGAAATGTCTATTTAGGTCTTCTGCCCATTTTTGGATTGGGTTGTTTGTTTTTTTGTTATTGAGCTGCATGAGCTGCTTGTAAATTTTGGAGATTAATCCTTTGTCAGTTGCTTCACTTGCAAGTATTTTCTCCCATTCTGAGGGTTGTCTTTTCGTCTTGTTTATGGTTTCCTTTGCTGTGCAAAAGCTTTTAAGTTTCATTGGGTCCCATTTGTTTATTTGTGTTTTTATTTCCATTTCTCTAGGAGGTGGGTCAAAAAGGATCTTGCTGTGATTTATGTCATAGAGTGTTCTGCCTATGTTTTCCTCTAAGAGTTTGATAGTGTCTGGCCTTACACTTAAGTCTTTAATCCATTTTGAGTTTATTTTTGTGTATGGTGTTAGGGAGTGTTCTAATTGCATACTTTTACATGTACCTGTCCATTTTTCCCAGCACCACTTATTGAAGAGGTTGTCTTTTCTCCACTGTATATGCTTGCCTCCTTTATCAAAGATAAGGTGACCATATGTGCGTGGGTTTATCTCTGGGCTTTCTGTCCTGTTCCATTGATCTGTGTTTCTGTTTTTGTGCCAGTACCAAACTGTCTTGATTACTGTAGCTTTGTAGTATAGTCTGACGTCAGGGAGCCTCATTCCTCCAGGTCCATTTTTCGTTCTCAAGATTGCTTTGGCTATTCGGGGTCTTTTGTGTCTCCATACAAATTGTGAAATTTGTTGTTCTAGTTCTGTGAAAAATGCCAGTGGTAGTTTGATAGGGATTGCATTGAATCTGCAGATTGCTTTGGGTAGTCAAGTCATTTTCACAATGTTGATTCTTCCAGTCCAAGAACATGGTATATCTCTCCATCTATTTGTATCATCTTTAATTTCTTTCATCAGTGTCTTATAATTTTCTGCATACAGGTCTTTTGTCTCCTTAGGTAGGTTTATTCCTAGATATTTTATTCTTTTTGTTGCAATGGTAAATGGGAGTGTTTTCTTAATTTCACATTCAGATTTTTCACCATTAGTGTATAGGAATGCAAGAGATATCTGTGCATTAATTTTGTATCCTTCTACTTTACCAAATTCATTGATTAGCTCTAGTAGTTTTCTGGTAGCATCTTTAGGATTCTTGATGTGTAGTATCATGTCATCTGCAAACAGTGACAGCTTTACTTCTTTTCCGATTTGGATTCCTTTTATTTCTTTTTCTTCTCTGATTGCTGTTGCTAACGCTTCCAAAACTATGTTGAATAATAGTGGTGAGAGTGGGCAACCTTGTCATGTTCCTGATCTTAGTGGAAATGGTTTCAGTTTTGCACCATTGAGGACAATGTTGGCTGTGGGTTTGTCATCTATGGCCTTTATTATGTTGAGATAAGTTCCCTCTGTGCCTACTTTCTGCAGGGCTTTTATCATAAATGGGTGTTGAATTTTGTTGAAAGCTTTCTCTGCATGTATTGAGATGATCATATGGTTTTTCTCCTTTAATTTGTTAATATGGTGTATCACGTTGATTGATTTGCATATATTGAAGAATCCTTGCATTCCTGGAATAATCCCCACTTGATCATGGTGTATGATCCTTTTAATGTGCTGTTGGATTCTGTTTGCTAGTATTTTGTTGAGGATTTTTGCATCTACATTCATCAGTGATATTGGCCTGTAGTTTTCTTTCTTTGTGACATCTTTGTCTGGTTTTGGTATCAGGGTGATGGCGGCCTCGTAGAATGAGTTGGGAAGTGTTCCTCCCTCTGCAATATTTTGGAAGAGTTTGAGAAGGATAGGTGTTAGCTCTTCTCTAAATGTTTGATAGAATTCGTCTGTGAAGCCATCTGGTCCTGGGCTTTTGTTTGTTGGAAGGTTTTTAATCACAGTTTCAATTTCAGTGCTTGTGATTGGTCTGTTCATATTTTCTATTTCTTCCTGGCTCAGTCTCGGCAGGTTGTGCATTTCTAAGAATTTGTCCATTTCTTCCAGGTTGTCCATTTTATTGGCATAGAGTTGCTTGTACTAATCTCTCATGATCGTTTGTATCTCTGCAGTGTCAGATGTTACTTCTCCTTTTTCATTTCTAATTCTATTGATTTGAGTCTTCTCCCTTTTTTTCTTGATGAGTCTGGCTAATGGTTTATCAATTTTGTTTATCTTCTCAAAGAACCAGCTTTTAGTTTTATTGATCTTTGCTATTGTTTCCTTCATTTCTTTTTCATTTACTTCTTTTTTTTTTTTTAATTTATTTATTTAATTAATTTATTTATTTATTTTTGGCTGTGCTGGGTCTTCGGTTCGTGCGAGGGCTTTCTCTAGTTGCGGCAAGTGGGGGCCACTCTTCATCGCGGTGCGGGGACCACTCTTCATCGCGGTGCGCGGGCCTTTCACTATCGCGGCCCCTCCCGTTGCGGGGCACAGGCTCCAGACGCGCAGGCTCAGCAGCTGTGGCTCACGGGCCCAGCCGCTCCGTGGCATGTGGGATCTTCCCAGACCAGGGCTCGAACCCGTGTCTCCTGCATTAGCAGGCAGATTCTCAACCACTGCGCCACCAGGGAAGCCCTCATTTACTTCTGGTCTGATCTTTATGATTTCTTTCCTTCTGCTATCTTTGGGTTCTTTTTGTTCTTCTTTCTCTAGTTGCTTTAGGTGCAAGGTTAGGTTGTTTATTTGAGATGTTTCCTGTTTCTTGAGGTAGGCTTGTATTGCTATAAACTTCCCTCTTAGAACTGCTTTTGCTGCATCGCATAGGTTTTGGGTCATTGTGTCTCCCTTGTCATTTGTTTCTAGGTATTTTTTGATTTCCCCTTTGATTTCTTCAGTGATCACTTCGTTATTAAGTAGTGTATTGTGTAGCCTCCATGTGTTTGTATTTTTTACAGATTAAGAAAAAAAATTTTTAATTTTTTAAAATAAAAAATAAGAAAAAAATTATTAAGAAAAAATAATTTTTTTAAGTTAAAGAAAAGAAAAAAAAAGAAAAAAAACGAAAAAAAACGGACGGACTGAACCCTAGGACAAATGGTGAAAGCAAAGCCATACAGACAAAATCTCACACAGAAGCATACACATACACACTCACAAAAAGAGGAAAAGGGGAAAAAATAATATATCCTGCTCCCAAAGTCCTCCTCCTCAATTTGGGATGATTCGTTGTCTATTCAGGTATTCAACAGATGCAGGTACATCAGGTTGTTTGTGGAGCTTTAATCCGCTGCTTCTGAGGCTGCTGGGAGAGATTTCCCTTTCTCTTCTTTGTTTGTACAGCTCCGGGGGTTCAGCTTTGGATTTGGACCAGCCTCTGCGTGTAGGTCGCCTGAGGGTGTCTGTTCTTTGCTCAGACAGGATGGGGTTAAAAGAGCAGCTACTTCGCAGGCTTTGGCTCACTCAGGCTGGGGGGAGGGTGGGGTACAGATGCGGGGCGAGCCTGCGGCGGCAGAGGCTGGTGTGACGTTGCAGCAGCCTGAGTCCCGCCATGCGTTCTCCCTGGAAAGTTGTCCCTGGATCACGGGACCCTGGCAGTGGCGGGCTGCACAGGCTCCCGGGAGGGGCGGTGTGGAGAGTGACCTGTGCTCACACACAGGCTTCTTGGTGGCTGCAGCAGCAACCTCAGCGTTTCATGCCTGTCTCTGTGGTCCGCGCTGATAGCCGCAGCTCACGCCCGTCTTTGGAGCTCCTTTAAGCAGCACTCTGAATCCCCTCTCCTCGCGCACCAGGAAACAGAGGCACGAAAAAGCCTCTTGCCTGTTCGGCAGCTGCAGACTTTTTCCCGGGCTCCCTCCCGGCTAGCTGTGGCTCACTAGCCCCCTTCAGGCTGTGTTCACGCCGCCAACCCCAGTCCTCTCCCTGCCATCCGACCGAAGCCCGAGCGTCAGCTCCCAGCCCTGCCCGCCCCGGCGGGTGAGCAGACAAGCCTCTCGGGCTGGTGAGTGCTACTCGGCACCGATCCTCCATGTGGGAGTCTCTCCGCTTTGCCCTCCGCACCCCTGTGGCTGCGCTCTCCTCCGTGGCTCCGAAGCTCCCCCCTCTGCCACCCGCAGTCTCCACCCGCAAAGGGGCTTCCTAGTGTGTGGAAACCTTTCCTCCTTCACAGCTCCCTCCCACTGGTGCAGGTCCCGTCCCTATTCTTTTGTCTCTGTTATTTCTTTTTTCTTTTGCCCTACTCAAGTATGTGGGGGAGTTTCTTGCCTTTTGGGAGGTCTGACGTCTTCTGCCAGCGTTCAGTAGGTGTTCTGTAGGAGCAGTTCCACGTGTAGATGTATTTCTGATGTATCTGTGGGGAGGAAGGTGATCTCCGCGTCTTACTCTTCCGCCATCTTGCCCAGACCTCTAGGTTAAGTTTTAATAGTTTTTTTTCCCCCAGCGTATGCCTTTCCTGAATATTTCTTGTTAATGTTTTTCTGGTTATCTTTTGTTGTGCTGCTAATATGGTGATTATATTTTTCCACTATATTTTATATCTTTTTATTGCTCGTGCTTAAGGGTGCTATTGATTTTTGTATATTTACTTTGTATCTGTCTTTATTACTGAACTCTTTTATTAGTGTTAATGGCATTTTAATTGATTCTCTAAAGCAGTGTTTCTTAAGTCTCAGTAAGGTGTAGACCAATCTTTAAAAGAAAACAATGTTTTGAACAATGTGTAATGACTTAAGTTATTTTTTGAAGATAATTAGAATAACATTCCTAAAATATAAAAACTTATAACTAGGAATATACTTCTTATTTTGGTAGCTCTTAATTATAAGCCACAAAACTAATACACATCAGATTAACAGCATTCATTACATGTAGTTAATGACATTATTTTGCTGAATTCAAACCAGTGCTTGTGATGTGACGGTGTACTGATTGCTTCAGCCCAAGGTCATACGGTTCAACATGTCTCAAATATCATGTGCTCTGTGAAGGCTCAGTTCTCTCCCTGATTTTCATTCATTCCATCACTGCAAAGCCTTCATTCATGTCATCACTTGATGAAAATGCTAAATTTATGTGCAACTGTGTTCTTTTCCTATCAGCACTCAACAATTAGTACACTAATTGTTGTACCAATGTAATGTATTAATAAATTGGTGCAGCCACTATAGAAAACAGTATGGCGATTTCTCAAAAAGCTAAAAATAGAACTATCATATGTCCCAGCAGTTCCACTCCTGGATATATATGTGAACAAAAAAAAGAAAAAAGAAAAAAACACTAATTCGAAAAGATACATGCATCTCAATGCTCATAGCAGCATTATTTACAATTGCCAAGATACGGAAACAACCTCAGTGTCCATCAACAGATGAATGGATAAAGAAGATGTTCTATATATATATACAGTGTGGCATATGTATACAATGGAATCCTACTCAGCCATAAAAAAGAACAAAATTTTGCCATTTGCAACAATATGGATGAAGTTGGAGGGCATTATACTAAATGAAATAAGTCAGAGAAAGACAAAACACTGTATGATATCACTTATATGTGGAATCTAAAAAATACAACAAATTAGTGAATATAACAAAAAAGAAGCAGACTCGAAGATATAGAGGACAAAATAATGGTTACCAGTGGGGAGAAGGGAGGGAGGGGGAGAAATATGGGGGTAGAGAATTAAGAAGCATAAACTATTAGGTATAAAATAAGCTACAAGGATATATTGTACAATACAACACAGGGAATATAGCCAATATTTTATAATTACTATAAATGGAGTATAACCTTTAAAAATTGTGAATCACCATATTGTACACCTGTAACTTATATAGTATTGTACAGCAACCATACTTCAATAAAAAACTAAGTTAAAGAAAATCCAATAATACTTGGGAATAATTGTGAGCAAATTATGTGGCCATTCGCAGTTATAATCATCTATGACCTGCAGGCCAAATTCAGCTTTCCCCATTCATTTATTCTAGATTTTTAAAAGTTTATATTTCAGATGATCATAGAAATAAAAATATAAACATAAAAGCACTATTGAGAACTGGAGGATCCCTGAGAATGTATCCATCCATGAACCTTTAGGGATTCTGTGAAGCAAAGTGTGAGAAATGTTGCTCTTGGGAAATTGAAGTAAAACAATACAACCCATGTGTTTTATGAAAGAGGTACCAATTAGATCTTTTCATTTTCAGTTGCTCTCTGTGTTAGCTTACTGGCAGAACTGTCTAATGTTAACTAATGTTTAAAAAATGATAGTAGGCATCCTGTTTTTATTTATTTGTTTATGATTTTAATGAGCATTCCCCTAGTGTGTCACTATAATCTGCATCAAATTTTATCACATTCATTTTATTATTAATTAATTAATTAAGTAAGTAATTAATGGCTGCGTTGGGTCTTCATTGCTGTGCATGGGCTTTCTCTAATTGCGGTGAGGGGGGGCTGCTCTTCGTTGTGGTGTGCAGGCTTCTCATTGCGGCGACTTCTCATGTTGCAGAGCACCGGCTCTAGGCACGCAGGCTTCAGTAGTTGTGGCTCGCGGGCTCTAGAGCGCAGGCTCAGTAGTTGTGGCGCACGAGCTTAGTTGCTTCGTGGCATGTGGGATCTTCTTGGACCAGGGCTCGAACCCGTGTTCCCTGCATTGGCAGGTGGATTCCTAACCTCTGCGCCACCAGGGAAGCCCTATCACGTTCATTTTAGGCATCTATTAGTTGATCCTGTTGGTTATTAACAGATGCATTCATGATGTCATTTATATATAAATAGATTTTCTAATAGTAAGTCATTCTTGCATTACTGAACAGACATCTATTTAGTGGCAGTATATAATTTAATATTTCATGCTTAAAATTTCTAGAATTTCTAAATACCTTAAATACTATTTTCTAGTATTTTACAACTCGGTTCTTTATCAGAATTGGCTTTTGTCTTGGAACTGGTTTTCTGGTTGTTTTGTGTTGTCACATTAGGTTATGGTATCCAGGTTTGTTAACATAATAAAATGGATTAGGAAGAGAGTTTAGCAAGACTGCGGAGGGTTGGTTTAGGTTCAAGAATGACAACTTACACTCAGTTCAGAGTTGCTTTTACTTGGTTTGCCTACTGAACCAGCTAACATGTAGACTTAGAGCTTATACAACAGCCGAGGATGCAGGTGAATGGACACGGCTCACCAGCACCTCCTAGTCCTCTGGGGAAGCACACCAAAAGTTGGGTGATAACACAATCCACATGGAGGGTGAATCCTTCAAGTCAGAGAGGCCCAGAGCTGAGGGTTGTGCCTTTGCACACTTAGGTTAGGCTGAGGGAGGGCTCACATCTGCATTGGAGGGTCCGTCTCTTACCATATAAGGCTTTACTCTACCACACTGAGGTACTTCCGTGTTCTGTCTCTCACTGTTTCATCAGCCCTAGAGCAGGCCTGGGCTCATCAGGGAACATCCGTTTCTTCCTTTAACTGGGACACTATATCGCATATGGGTTATTGGTAACTTTGAAGTTAGAAACAACTTTCTGGTGAAAGTAGATCTGGAAGCTTTTTTGAAACTAATGATTGGATGTCTTTTCATTTCTTAGGTGCATTTTGGTCTAGTCAAATTTTACACTTTTGAATCAACCTGTGATCTTGTGATTTCTAGAAAGTGGTTTATTTCTTCAAAATTTTCATGTTCATTAACAAGAAAGTCAAAATATTGCTATAATTTCCAATTTCCTTCAGGTCTTTTGTTAGATTCTCATTTGTGTTCCTGTGTCTTTGTCTCATTTGACCTGTTGATGTCTTTCTGCCTCTTACAATCCTTGTTTGCTGTGTGGCCACATTCTCCTGCCTCTCGTCCCCTCTTTTCCAGGAGAGGAGTTCTTCACCTACTTGTTTTTTTCTGTTTTCTGGCTCCTCGAAGTGAACAAACATGATTCTTGCTTTCTCGGGGCTATACAAACCATGGGAAGCCAGTCACAAGGGTGTTTAAGCCCTATTCATCAACTACTTTCTTCCCTTAGGCTACTTCCCTTGCTTCCTTTTCATGCATATTGAGCGTTCATGCTTCTGATGGCTTCTTCTCCTTTTCTTCCCTGTTATGTATGGCTTCCTTCTGTGATTGCTGCCCTTTATTTTCCTCATCTGGCAAGACAGTGCTTCTGGGAGTGTCACAGATCCAGTTCACCGGAACGCCCACCCTGGCTTAGAGACTAGCATGCAGGAACTTTTGGAGGGAGTGATCTCAGGATCAATGCCCGTGAAGAAAGGAAGGAAGCAGGACTGGGAAGAGGAAGAAGTTGAACTGCGATGTGGTCAAAATTAAAGCCTCAGCCAATCCCACAGGAAGCTCTGGAGTGGGCTTGGCTGGCAGACTTGTCCTGCATTTGAGTGAGCAGATTGCATCAACCCAGGGGGGACCAGTCATTGGATGTGATCCTAGGAAGGGACATGACCTTGGGCAAGGCAGCTTCTCCTCAGCTGAGGGAAATTCCTAGAGAGAGACTCAGCTGAGATCTATCAGCTGCCAACACTCTCAGAAGTGGAGGGATTAAGTGCTTCAGTCGTGTAAAGGGAGCCCGGCAGCGTAGCCCTACAGCCATTATAGGAAGACTCACTGTTGTCCTTTTCCGCTGTTGCTTTTGTTATTGAAACATCTCCTGACCAGGCATCTCTGCCACAAGTGTTTTCAAATGTTATCTTTCCCCTCAAAATTACATCGCTTTCAACTACCTTTAGTTGATTTGGCTTTGCGATGATGCCAGAAACTGTAGCTACTTGAAATGTTCATTAATCAAGAAACATAAAGCAAATTCTCCTCCAAGATCTGAGCTAGATAGTATTGGATTAAAATGTCTAGGATTGCACATTAAACACAGTCTTTCCCAATCAGGGCCACTGTCATAGGATGTATCTTTTGAGTTTCCCCTGCCTTAGAGTGAGGTACTGACTCAGTAACTTTTGTTGAATAACAAACCACCCTCAAGGTTATTGTCAAATAACAAAAATGTGTATAATTCCTTATGTTTCTTCAGGTCAGCCTGGGCTGGATGGTCTTTGAAGGGCCTACTTATATGACTGAGAAGGTGGCTTAATGTCAGGTGGGGCATGGAGGGAATTAGCCACACATCTGCCATCCTCTAGGGTGCTAGCTTAGACTTGGTCACGTGGTAGTGTTTCCAGCGTTCCCAAGAGCAGCATGAGAGGGCAAGCGCCAACACACAGGCACTTTTTATGTCTCTGTTTTTGTGATGGTTGTTAATCGTCCTATTAGACAAAGCAAATCACATGGCCAAGATGGGAGTTAGTGTGGTAGGGGACTACCCAAAGGCAAGGATACAGGGAGGAGAATTATTATGGGCATTTTTGCCAACACTCTACCACAGGTACCATCCTCAGATGGTGTGACAGACGTGTTTCATCTTTGCTTAAGTGTCTGAAATTGCAGTGTCCTGGAATCAGCCTTTATGGCCTTGAGTCCCCTTCACTAATTTTTCCTTATGTCAGCAGGAAATCTGGTGGTCCATCCTCATACTTCTTGGTGTCTGAGGTGGTTCTGCATATTAGATATGGTTTCTTTGCCCCTATGTAGAACTGTGACTCAATTCAACTTGATTCTGTCATTGGCCAGTGCCCAGCAATATGTAAGCTGTCAGTGAATGTTTGTAGAATGGATGAGTGAATGAAGGAAATGAGAGAGTGATGGGAATTACTGATAGATGGCAGCACTTTTTTTTTTTTTTTTTGTTAATAGTAAAGCACAAAGCCCTTGATCTTGCCCCTTGGAACTGATCTCATGGGTTTACAAATGTCAGCATGTTGAACAATGGGAATAAGTAGAAAATAAGGAAGGAAGGAGAGAGATTAACTGGGAGAAAGGTGGGGTCACTGCATAAAGTCAGGGAGCGCTGTTCACATGGAATATAGCGAGTGGCACCCTCTGAAGTCGTGCCGTATGGGAGGCTCAGGACCTTGTTCTGCATCCATCTCTGAGGTCTTCTTCTTGTCCCCTAGTTCCTTTGCGTTCCCTCCTTCCACAGTAAAGTGAACTGTGTTTAAGATTTTTGAACTGCATTTTTAGGAGTTCCTAAGTTTTTTCCTGCTAAGCCATCGGGGAAGAGGCAAAACTGTTTAAGCCTGGATACCTATTCACAGACATCACTTGAAGTACCCCCGCCCCCAATTTGGTGGGTCTCAGAACATACAGACCCACCCCCAACAAAGATCTCAACTTTATGTTGCTATATACGAGTTCAATCTTTTGAAGACCCACAGAGTTCAGTAATTCCTGGCAACTCCCCATTGCAGGCCCAGATTCAAGGATTTAAAATTTAAATTGAAAAAAGAATATGTATTAATGAAATGTTAGGTTGACAATGGATGCCACAAGCAAACACAGATGTAGATGTCAGTTACTGGAGATGGCTGTGCTGCATTTGAAATGCTTTCAGAGCCCATGAATAAAAATAAGATATAATTGTCTGCCTTTGTCGGCAGTATTATTAACTTGGCTCGTCCCATCCCCCTTCCATCACAGGAGATCATCTGTATGGTTTTATTTAGCATCGTAATATCAGGGATAGGTGGGGAAACCAAAAGAAAAACCTGCAAGGTTTTCTTCTTTTCTTTTAAGGCTTGCTTCAGTCTTTCTTCTGTAAGCTAATAATTTTAATCAGATTCTTAGAAGTGACAATCTGAATAGATATTACTTGAAACTCATAAATTATATAAATGTAATTTTTGAGACAGTCTATTTTAAATTGGCTTTTCTGGGGGGTAGGTTGACTTAATAAGGTGTAGATAGCACAAACTCTGAAACAACTGGCAGAATTAAAATATGCAGTGTTGTCTGACTCAGACAAGAAGAATTATTTCTAAATCTGCTGTGACATGTAAATCTGCAGCCCTACATCCTGAATCAACCTGCACAACTAGGGTTGGGGTCAGCAAGAGCCTCTTTGTTAGAGAAATGGTTTTGAAAAAGTTTTATTCTTTAATGTTTGTCCTCTTGCCTTAACCAAGATTAGGAAATACCTGGGTGACCTCAAGGTCACTTAACCTCTCTGGGACTTAGTTTTCTCGTCTGTAAAGTTGAGGGGGTTGGACTCAGGGGCCACAAAGATTGCATCTCATTTTTAAATTCTGTGACTCTAAGATCTATTCTTGACAGCCAAGTGACCATGCCTCTATAGATTTGAGGTTCAGGGGGCTACTCTTAATTCCTCACCACCCTGCTGGCTCACCAAGATTGTCACGGCTGCTGGGGTCTGTGTCCTGTTAGTGGGAAGGGATCCCAGGGACAGGAGCTCATAGAGGAGTACCTCTCACTTTCTGGACTCTGTACCCAATCAAATCCAGTGGCATTTTATTTGCATCTGTTTAACTGTAGGACGTGACATTTTTCATTTATAAATTCTGGGGCAGCAGTGGCAGAGAGATAAGGAAGTGATCTTCACCACATGTTTGACACAAATGGTGCCAAAATAAGTACCTGTTCTATTTCTTCTTCTCGTGGTTCATTCATTCATTCAGCAGATATTTGTTGAGTGCCTACAACGCGTCAGGCATTGTTCTAGGGGGCTGCGGAGGCGGGGGGGTGGATATAGCAGTGAACAAAACGGACACAAATCCTGCTTCTGTAGGGCTTACATCCTATCTAGCAATTGGAAGTAGAACATAAATATAATGATTTAGAAGATGGTAAGTGTTAGGGAGAGAAGTACAGTAGAGTCAGGCAGGTGGGCAGTGCTGATCCTAGGAAGGGTGCAGTTCTCAGTGGGGCGGTCAGGATGCTGCCCACTGAGAAGATGGCAATCGATGAGACTTGAAGAGAATGAGTGAGCCGTGTGGATATCTGGGGAGGAGAATCCCAGGCTGAGCAAACAGCCAGTGCAAATGCCCCAAGGTGGGAGTGTTCTTGGCAGGAGCGACGAGCGGCAGGAGTCTGGCCAGTGTGGCTGGAGTGTGGGGAGGAGGGGAGATGGAGAGGCCAGGGCGAGTGAGATCTCCAAGACCTTGTGCATCATTGTAAGAACTTTTGCTTTTGCTCCGAGTGAACTTTCCCACAGGGGAACCTAAGCTGAAGAGTCCCATGGTCTGACATTTCTACACAGGATCACTATGACTGCTGTGTTGGGAGTAGACTTTCGCGGGTGGGGAGACAAGGGTGGCAAGGGTGGTGGCAGGCAGATCACTCAGGAGGCTGTTGGAAAAATCCAGGAAGATATGGTGGTACCTGGGACCACAGTGGTAGCAGTGGAGATGTTGAGAGTGATAACATTCTACATATATTTCGGGGGTATAGTCAACAATTTATTAATTTAGTGAATCAATCCACAGATATTTATTGAATGGTCTTCAGTATGCCAGTTCCAGACATGGAGATACAGTGAGTAAGGGCATTTCCAATAGTGCTGTGAAGAAAACAGAAGTGAATTATATCTTGGACTCTAGAGATGAGTCGTTGAGAGCACTGGTGAGTTGGTTTAGTTGGTCACTGAAGAGGCAGCTGAGATCTGAAGGAGCAGAAGCTACCGTGTAAAACGTTTCAGGAGAGCATTCCACTGCCAAAGGGACAGCAGATGCAAAGGCCCTGGGGCCGGCACAAGCTTGGCCTGTTTGAGGGCATGAGGAGCCTGGAGTGGGTGGGTGAGTCGAAGGAGTGGACGTGGAGATAGAAGATGAAGTTGGAAAGGTGGACGGGGCTAAATCAGGGTGGAGATTGGATCAAGGGGGAGAGTTTGAATCGCTGAGGCTTGTCAGGTCAGAGACATCAGACAGCTTGAAGGGTGAAACAGGCATTTTTGGTTTGATACTAGAACCACATTGCTGCAGCTGAGTGCCAGCTGTCTTGAGCCCATACTCAGTAAGGCTCCATCCCAGCTGCGCCAATGAGGTGAAGCTGGGACTATTGATCCGTTACAGCTGGATGGTCTGTGTTAGCATGACCCGTTCTGAACTCAAGTGCACTGGGACTTCAGAGGATCTCCTCTGAGACCCTCAAGAGTTCAGGGCAGGAGCTCTCCCCAGGGAGCCCAGGGGGTTTTGCTCAGCCGTATGCTATGTACATTACATACTCAGTGTCAGCTTTTAAGTTGCAGGAGGTGCAGAATAAACTACCTCGAGTCCTGCACCGTTAAGGGGGAAAAAAATCCATCAGCATTTCTCTCAGTTGTTTTTTTATCACTTTTGAGAGCTTCCTGCCATCATCTCCATCAGTCAAAAAACAGAGGCAGTTGGGGAAATTGTCAGGCCTAGGAAGCTTTCCCTAAAACATAATTGTTTGGCAAAATTGCTTTTCTTTGTGTGTGTGTGTGCATGTTTACAATAGGTCTCCTTCAGGTGGCAGGGTGCCTTACTTGAGTGAATGTGTCTCTCTGATAAACCAGATTCTTGGTCAAAGTCAATTCCTGTTTCTATGGAATCTAAACAATAGGAATAAAAAACAGCAACAAAAAACTTGATGTGTTTCTTTTTTTCCCATTAACGTTTTTGTAGGTTCTTCCTACGTATCTTTCAAAATATAATTGCTTTTCCTGATTTCAAAAGTAGTCTATTTTCATTGCAGAAAAGTTGGAATGTAGAAAAATCTCTGAAGACAAAATAAAACCATCCATAATCCTATCACGTAGAGATCAACCACAGTTAACATTTCGATAATGACTTTTCCAGTTTCTGTCTCCGTTATTTCTGTCTCTGTCTTTCTCTCTTTTCTATCTGTCTTTCCCTCTCTCTCTAATATGAACACTTTTTTTTTTAATAAAGTTCGCATCATATTGTACTTACTGTGTGCTGAATGCTTTTCCATTAAATAATATATTTTTCAACATTAAATATTCAAGACCATAATTTTAAGTGGCTTCTTGCATTATATCTTCTGTGTATTATAACTCTCTAAAGTTTAATAATATTTAAACAATTGTTGTGGGGACTTTGTGTACACATTTTTGTGAATATCTCTGTTTTTTTCTTAGAACATGTAGAATGGCTAAAGAAAATAGATTCTACCCTTTTAAGTTTCTTGTGAAATATTGCTAAATTGTCCTCAAAAAAATTGTATGACTTCATACCACATAGTTTATATAGTACTTTTACCCCAACCGCGTTATCCTCATGATATTATAGTTTTTGAGTCTTTCCAATTTGATAGGTCAATAAGTGATAGTGCACTGTTGTTTTAATTTACATTGGTCTGATCTTAATGTGTTAAATATTTTTCGTATGCATATTGTACATGTGCATTTCTTCTTTTGGGAATTGCAAATTCATATCCTTTGCCCGTTTTTTTAAATCAGTGTATTCATCTTTGCCTTTATTATTTTTGTGTTTTATGAGCATGTTCAGTTATTTTCCAAGTATGTCATTTGCCTTTTAATTTTGTTTATGATGTTCCTGGATTGATAGAAGTTTTTGGTTTACATCAAATCTTTAAAATCTTAATCATCATTGCTTCCTTATTTGCTTTTATGATTAGAAAGATATTTGTCACTGGTGGACTACTGTAATTTATACATTAGTTTCATTTAAGACCATTATTTGTGCTTTCCTTGGCCTTGTGATGAGTAGGGGTGTAGCATTATTATTTTTTCTTCAAATAGTTGATCAAATGAATCAGAACTATTTACTTAATAATCCTCATTTTATTTCTGATTTAAAATCTTTTATCAAATAAAAAAATAACAAGTCAGTATTTCAGTTTTTGTAGTATTGCACTGTGTTTTCAATATCAGACTATATAAGTTTTTACCTCAAATCTTTTTCTCTTTCTTTTTCTTCTTTTTTCTTTAAAAATTCCTTGACTCTTCTTCCTTATTGAGTTTTTCAGAAGGTGTTTCTAATAATTGTATCAACTTTCAAAGACATTTATGTTGAAATTGCATTAAATTTATCAGTAGGTAATTTTGAGAGCATTGCCATGTTTATAGGAATATAGCTTCTCTCTCTTTTGCAGGTCAACTTCCAAATCCCTTAATAAAATTTTTGAGTTTATTTTCTTCTTATAGGTCTTGCATATTTCTTTATAAATCTATTAATGTGTATTTAAGCCTATGGTTCACTGTTATGAACAGAAACTTTTGTTAGATGTTCTAGCTGAATGTTGGTCTGATTTAGGAAAGATATTGATCTATGGTTTTATTTTTTAACGGGTGTCATACTGAGCAGAGGAAATACTGAGGAGAGATTGTTTAAACATGGCCCTGATGGGAATAAGGGGTCAAGGATGCCTCCTGTAAGAGGAAACACCTGGACATGGATTGTTTCTCTTTCAACTTTTATTCCTCCTACAGTTCAACATCATTCTGAACACACCATAGAAACTCATTAAAAACTTTTGTAAAAAGTACTTGTTGGTTATTCATAATAATCCTTTTTAACTTCTGCTTATAGGTGAGATTGGGAAAGGAGGGATGGAGGGAAATATTGATTTCCACGCTGTATAGTTGAGAACATTGTAATATCTAAGTCAGTGTACCAGTGATGTTTCTTGAGTACTGTCAACTTCCCAGGTCTTGGGCCAAGCAAGAAGCTCACATGAATGCATTTAATCTCCACAGTACGCTTGTGAGCTAGGCACTTTGTCATCTCCAGAAAAGCTGAAGTGAGAGAGCTCCAGCAATTTGCCTAGGTATCAGCAGCAGTGGTGGGCAGGGCCAGACTTTGAAGCCAGGGAGTGCAGTTCCATAGCCCTTGTTCCCAAACGCTAATTTGAGTTACATTGATTTACAAAAGTTCCGTCCAGTGAATTATACGACATCGTATTGGCCATGGCAATATGACATGATATTGGCAAATAATATGACTTTACTTGCTAATTTCCATAAATCGAACTTTTATGCTTGGGATCCAAAAGCTAAAGACGGGCTGTAGCAGAAGCGAGGAGGTTTGCATTCCTGTTCAACTCTTCATCTAACTCTGTGTGTGACTTAGTCACTTTCACTTTCTGACTTTAGTGTCATCATCTGAAAAATGGGGGTGGATTATGTAAACTTCAGAGAACTTTTCAGGAACTCTAACAACCTATGATTATAATACAACATTCTACCCTCAGAAGATAGGCTCCCAGACCTACCTTTCAAATGGGCATTCATTTGAGACTGACTATATTTTTATGCTGAGCACAAAGCTTATTTTTTGAATAAATCATTTGCTTTAGCAGGCTCTTCTCACCATTAAATTTCTTTTCAATTTTTATTAAAATTGAAAAAGAAATGCTCCTCTAAAACATAAATGCACATCAAATGTAAACTTTAATATTTGTCATTTCATAGACTCACCAAATTTTAGAACCAGAAAAGATATTAGAAATTGTCTAGCACAGATAAGGAAACTGAAGCTCAGAGATGCTGAATTACTTCCTGAGATCACATGGTAATTAGGTGGCAGGAATGTGATACAAAAACCGTGTTTGGTTTCTAGCTACAGCCTGTGTTATCTCCATGATTTTCATGGTAAAAATATTTGGCTGTCAGAGGCCTGAAAAATTGAAGACATTTCTAGGAAAAAGGATAAGAAAAGGGGTTTGTGGGTTTCAAAATTTGAAAGCTTTAAAAGTAAAAGACAAATTTGCAAAATAATACCATTGTATATATCCTTCATATATTAAGGACTTCATCATATCAATAAAAAGATAAACATGTAAATTTAAAATATCAAGCAAAACATGACATATAAGAAGACATTTCATAAAAGAAGAAATATATCGGCCCATTAAAAATTAGAATGGATGAAACAGGTGAAGGGGATGAAGAGGTACAAGCTACCAGTTATAAAGTAAGTCACAAGGATGTAATATATAGCATAGGGAATATAGTCAATAATATTGTAATAATTTTTGTGGTACCTAATCTATAAAAATATTAAATCAGTATGTTGTACATCTGAAACTGATACAAGTGGTTTAAAGTCAACTTCAATGAAAAAAAGAAAAAAAGATGATCTAATGAAAAAAAAGTTAAACTTCTCTGTTAATCAAATACATGCAAATTAAAACAATTAGATACCATTTTCCAAACTATAAAATAAGTCAAGATACCATTTTCCAAACTATCAAATGTGTCAAGATAGCACAAACAGGGAAATGGACACCCTCATACTTTCCTTTTTTAGCAGAGCAATTGGGCAGTGCTCATCAAAAGTCTTAAACTTTTACACATTCTTTGAGCCAGCAGTTCACCCCTCAGAATTTATCTTTAGGATGTGTTATGGTTGTGTTATCTTTAGGATGTGTTATAAATATGTCAATATCTAGATGTTTATCCACCTATTGTTTTTAAAATAAAGAGTGATTGAAACAATGTCCAATAACAAGAAACTGATCAAGTATCATTAATGTTAATCCATGTAATTAACAAAAATGTAGTCTGCAATAAAAGAGAAATAAATACTTGATATAATATTCTGTGTACAAAAAGCAAGCTGCAAGGTGTTAAATGAAATCTCTCTTTTGAAAAATTGTATCAACATTTGGAAATTTAACCCCCAAATTTAAAACTGGCTATGGATTATGAATAATTTAAAACTTTTTATCTATCTATATTTCTTTATTTTTCTATAATGACAATGAATTATTATCATAACAATAAAAAGATAAGTATTTGGATTATTTCCAAAGACATTTAAATGGTTTAAAGAAACTGTTATTCCTTTTTCTTATACCTTTATTATGTGCAGAGAGGCTGTTGATTAAAAACTGCTATGTCAATTGTTTGGCAGCTTCTAGCCAAAGGAGATTGAGTTTGAGCTCAAAATTTGGGCAATAGAAGATCCCAGAATATAGGCAATGTTGTTGTGTACAAGGACAAGTCCTCTGTCTAGGGAGATTTTATCACTCATCAATGGGCACAGCTCCCATACTATGTAACTGTTGGACTCATGGGTAGAAGGGCAATTATGTGGGCATGGGTCCATGGATGTCATTTGAAGCAAATTTGTTCACGGTTCTCTCTGGTTTAGGCTTAGTGATTCATAAGTTCATTATAAAATTTTTCTAAAATCTCAAGTACATTTTGAATTGCTTAATCTAGAAATGTATTATCTTGGGACTTTCCTGGTGGCGCAGTGGTTAAGAATCCGCCTGCCAATGCAGGGGACATGGGTTTGAGCCCTGGTCCGGGAAGATCCCACATGCCACGGAGCACCTAAGCCGTGCGCCACAACTACTGAGCCTGCGCTCTAGAGCCTGTGCTCCACAACAAGAGAAGCCCGCGTGCCGCAACTACTGAAGCCCATGTGCCTAGAGCCTGTGCTCTGCAACAAAAGAAGCCACCGCAATGAGAAGCCCGCACATCGCAAAACGAAGACTAGCCCCCTCTCGCCACAATTAGAGAAAGCCCGCGCATAGCAACGAAAACCCAACACAGCCATAAATGAATGAATGAATGAAATGTATTAGCTTTATGTTCCTTTCTTCTATTATAATAAAATAGTTTGGGTCTGACTGTCATCTTTTGAAATGAAAACATGATTTAATGAAAGGGCATTTTCCAAGCTTTAAGTGAAGCAAATGTTTGGATTAGCTTGTTTAAACTAAATTGTTTTCTTTCACTTTTAGTACTAAGCACACTCTGTGTCATTTCTTATTTCACTGCACTGTGCATTGAGATTTGTTTTGGAAGTGAGATGGGAGACTTCTCAGCATTTTACCCTGCTCTCTTGGTGACACTTAAGCCTCCTATTGCTGAAATCCTAATGGTGATATTTGTGTTTATCCGCACTTGTAAAACAAGGCGATCTCCCAGATCTAATATGAACTTTTCTTTATCCACAGTGCCAAGTGCACTTCCTCTTGGTTGTGGGGGAGATGTGATTAAGTCAGATGTAGCAGTGGATTATTTGTATAAGCAGGGCTTTAAAGCTCTAGAATGTCTTAAGGAAATGTGACATCTAGTTTTGATGCATTGAGACATCAGAGGGACTACACGCTATGGTGCTTCCAGCAGACTTCTGGCCCTAATTCCTTTCCTCCCACCCTTTCACTGTTGTGTCATCTCTTTGGTTTTGTGTTGAGTTCCAGAATGAGAGATATGATTTTCCACAGGGCGAGAATTAACTTCCATTGCTTGTGGACCCAGAGCCAACTTTGGTCAGACAATCACCATTTTCTCTGGTCTCCTCTGGTTGAGTCTTTGCAGCCCTGGCACCTAATGCTATATTAGACACATGATGAGTTGTGAAATCATGCTTATCCTTCAGGGCTCAGTGCAAATATTACCCTTCTCCATGGTAGAACAAACAGTTCCCTCATCGAGTTCTGGTAATATTTTAAAGATAACCTCTTTTTACATACTTTTCACCTTGCATGGCACTTAATCTTAACTCTCTATCTCTACATCTATATTGTGAGTTTCTCAGCTTCCTGAGGGCACAGACCAAATTTTATTTAGATTATTATCTTCAGTGCCTAACCCATGGTCATACTCAATGAATATTTACCTCATACGTTGAATAGAACTTTGGAAATTTCCCAGTCTGCTTTTCTGAATCTCTCCAAGAGAATCCTTCTCAAATGCTCTCCTCACCTTCACTCCCCAGAGGGAATCTTGCCTGTCATGCCTAGGTCTCTTAGGGCAGAGAACAGATGACAGCTGTCCTTGAGAATACGGGAAGCCAGCCATATCATGTCAATCACTTTCAGACCCTAATGTATATCAGAAAGCAAGAAGCTTTTAATTTCTCTGAATTGGTAAAATATAAATTTTGCTTTTCCTTGGTGAAATAAAATTACAGTAAGTAAGAATGTCTTGTTGGGATGCCTTTAGTATCATCAGGAATAAAAGCCAGGAGAACAGGCAAGATTCCCTTTGGGGAGTAAAGGTGAGGAGAGCATTTGAGAAGGATTCTCTTGGAGAGATTCAGAAAAGCAGACTGGGAAATTTCCAAAGCCTCTGGACTTGCATGCATCACATTCTTGGCTTTAGATTTTAAGAACATGGGAGAGAATGAACCGTGGGATGACAGGGCATGAGGATGAATAAATAGGTCTGCTTTGTACTAGTGCTTCTACCATTGCTGCCATTGGGATTAAGTGGAGTACGCTGTTGCTGGATCAGAGGTTGGATTTATGTTCTTATATTAAAAAAAAATTTAATTCATCTTATGACATCTTCAGGAGTCTATCTGCATGGGCCCAGCAGGGCAGCCAGAGTGAAGAATGCTTTGTGCTAATGAACCACATGGCGTTAGACATATTAACTACGTAAATAGGACCTTAGCGTCACTCTCCGCTTCTGCTTCTCCTTGGGAAGGCCACGTTGTCACTATTCATTTCTTTAAGCCATTTCTATAGCTCCAGCCTCACTTAGCAGAGCTGTGGCTTTGGACTCATACAGTCCTGGATTTGACTCTTGACTCTGCTTCTTACTCACTTTGGGACTGTGAGCAAATTACTTAACTTCTCTGAGTCTCAGTTTCCTTCTCTGTAATGGTTAATTTACGTGAAACCGTGACTGGACTAAGGGATGCCCAGATAGCTGGGAAAACATAACTTCCAGTGTGTCTGGTCTGTGAGGGTGTTTGAATTAGTAGACTGAGTACAGAAGATTGCTCTCCCAATGTGGGTGGGCATCATCCAAACCGTTGAGGGCTGGGCTAGAACAAAAAGGCAGAGGAAGGGTGAATTCTCTCTCTCTTCTTGAGCTGGGATATCCGTCTTCTCCTGCCATTGGATATTGGAGCTCCTGGTTCTCGGGTCTTCAGACTCTGTGACTTACACCAGTGGCCTCTCATGTTCTCAGGCTTTTAGCCTTAAACTGGGAGTTACACCATAGGCTCCCTTGATTCTTAGGCCTTCAGGATTCTGACTGATCCTGACACCACTGCCTTGCCTAGGTCTCTAGCTTGCAGTTGGTAAATTGTGGGACTTCTTGGCCTCCATAATGACATGAACTAATTCCTCTAATAAATCTCCACATATATATATGTCAATCTGTATATATATTTATCCTATTGGTTCTGTTTCTCTGGAGAACCCTGACTAATAACCTCTGTATAATGGAAACAATAATATTATTTACTTCATAGGAATGTTTTGAAGATTAGGTTAAATTACATAATATGTGTTAAAACCTTGGGAATTATAAGCACTTAAAAACGTTAACTGTTATTGTTAACTAATAAGTTATGTCATTTGGTTTCCTGTGAAGATGTGGATTAGCCGTGCCATCATTGTTACGAGGACGGTCTTGGCGTGCTATGTGGTTTTTTTTTTTTTTTTAAACAATCTATTTTTTTTATTAATTAATTAATTTATTTATTTATTTTTGGCTGTGTTGGGTCTTCGTTTCTGTGCGAGGGCTTTCTCTAGTTGCGGCAAGCGGGGGCCACTCTTCATCGCGGTGCGCGGGCCTCTCACTATCATGGCCTCTCTTGTTGCGGAGCACAGGCTCCAGACGCGCAGGCTCAGTAATTGTGGCGCACGGGCCCAGCTGCTCCGCGGCATGTGGGATCTTCCCAGACCAGGGCTCGAACCCGTGTCCCCTGCATTGGCAGGCAGATTCTCAACCACTGCGCCACCAGGGAAGCCCCTGTGCTATGTGTTTTTACGTAACATTTCAACCTGTTTCTCCGTATGCTTGCTGACATCTGGTAAATTGTTATATTATTGATTTCAGAATCCTATTATGTACCAAATAATGAACCAGAGTGTAGGGAAGAATAAAATACAACAGAAGAAAATTCTTGAATTGTCTAGGATCCCCTCGGTTATCTCTACTGACAGTGGTTGTGTTTGTGGACTTCCCTTTTTTTTTTTTTTTTAATACCTGAAGCATCTTTGGCATCAGAAAACCTGACACCCATCCTGACACATCTGGTTGATTCATCAGCTCTTCCTACTATATGCACAAATCACTGATTTAAACCCTGGGGCTACAACAGTATACAAGACGGACAAGGTCTTTGCTCTCATGGAACTTATATTCTAGTGGAGACAGACGGTGAGGAGACAAATATGTGAAAGGTGTGTGTGTAAAAATTTCAAGTGATGATAAGACACTAACAAAATCAACTAGAGTAATGAGAGAAATGGTTGGGGTGGAGTGGGAGTAGGGTCTACTCTATTGAGCAAGGAGATCACGGAAGGTTTCACTGAGGAGGTGGTCTTTCAGTTGAGCTTTGATGGGTGTGCAGGAATTGGCCAGATGAAAAGGAAGGGGGAAAGCTGTTTACGTTGTAGAAATTTAGTTGGGAAGTTAGGCTTTGGGGTCAAAGTTTTGGTTTCCAAATTCAAATCCGCTCCTTACTAGCTGGCCTTGGATAAAGTATTGTATTTAACCTCACTGTGTTTAATCTACTTATCTGAAAAAGGAGTTTGCTGTAAAGATTTTTTTTTAATAAATTTATTTTATTTTATTTATTTTTGGCTGCATTGGGTCTTCGTTGCCGTGCGTGGGCTTTCTCTAGTTGCGGCGAGTGGGCTTCTCATTGCAGTGGCTTCTCTTGTTGCAGAGCACAGGCTCTAGGCACGCGGGCTTCAGCAGTTGTGGCACGCAGGCTCAGTAGTTGTGGCTCGCAGGCTCTAGAGCACAGGCTCAGTAGTTGTGGCGCACGGGCTTAGTTGCTCTGTGGCATGTGGGATCTTCCTGGACCAGGGCTCGAACCCGTGTCCCCTGCATTGGCAGGAGGATTCTTAACCACCGTGCCACTGGGGAAGTCCCTGCTGTAAAGATTAAATGAAATATATTTCTTAAATTTCTTGATGATGTACCTTCTCAAGAAACATTAGCTGGCATTAACGCTTGCAAAGGCTTTGCAGTGAAAGGAAAGCCGTTTTCTCTACCGTTTTTGCTGTGGCTGATAGAGAAGCAAGGTTCCCTTTTTTCTCCCCTGCGGAGAACTGGAGGTTGTGGGATTTCTGCTGCTTCCCTGTTGTACTTCCCCTCCAATTTGACTAGTCAGAGTCTGAGACATTCATGGGGCCGTGTTTCCTTAGAAGAGGGTGAACCCGTTCTTTGCTCTGGAGGGATGGGCTCCGCTCTTTTGAAATGAGCACAGTCCCCTCCCTACCTCCTAGCCTGAGGTTCCTGCTCAAAGGAAGCGACTTAGGCAAGACCTGCCCCAGGCCAACCATTCTCCCATTTTGCATCTCGTAACTGGTTAGTCTATTCTTTTCAAGACAGTTTCTGGTATCTAGAACTGAGCTGTCCAGTATGGTAGCTATTAGCAACATGTGGCTATTGATAGCATTTGAAATATGATCAGTCCACTTTGAGATGTGCTATTGTTACCAGGCAGGGTCTCCTGTGCCCAGGGCACAGAAAGCCAAACCGACAGTGGGTATTTACAGCAAAGTCAGGGTTTATTTGCAGGGCACCAAGCAAGGAGAATGGGCAGCTCATGCTCAAAAGACCTGAACTCCCCAGTGGCTTTCAGGCAAGGGTTTTTAAAGTAATTGTTAGGGGTGAGGGTCATAGGATGCATGATTAGCTCATGTACCTTCTTCTGATTGGTTGGTGGTGACGTTTGGGGAATCTCAACCTTCTGGTTCCAACCAGTCTGGGGTCTCCATGCTTGTAGTCAGCATGTAGTCACCATCCTCCACCTGGGTGGGTGGGGGGGAGTCTTAGTTTCTTTAGAATGACTCAAAGATATACATCAGATTGTTATCCATATCCCTTCAGGAGGAACTAGGAGTCCTGTGACTCTTCTCCTAACCATTAACTGCTTGAGCCTGTTCTTTGGAAGTCTTGGAAGGCCTAGCAGGTTAAAACCTTTTTTCTACAAACAAGGAATAGGGGACTGGGAAAGGCTTTTGTACCCCCAGAAGGCCCCATAGGGTCCTGCTTGTTTTCAGTATAAGTATAAAGTACGTGGCAGATTTTGATGAATTAGTGTGAAAAAAAGTAAACTATCTCAATAGTTTTTTATATTCATTACATTTGGGGATGATATTTTGGACATAGTGAGTTAAATAAAAATTTATTAAAATGAAATTTACCCTTTATACTTTTTAAAAAGTGGTTAGTAAAAAAACTAAAAATATGTAGATGGCTAAGATTTGAGGTTCACATTATATTTCCTTTGAATGGTGCTGATCTAGAAGTATGAGGATTCTAGGAGATTCCTTAGATCTATGCCATAGTCTTCAACCCAGTATTAGTAAATCTATTAATTTGATCCCTTTTGGTTAATGCTCTTTCTCTATTTTATAAACTAATTAAAATTGAAAAAAGTAGAAAGAGTGAATTTTAGGCCCCTTGTCCCTCATAGGTTTGAGGGACTATATTTCTGCATCAGCAGGTGTATTGCATTTCAGTTCTGGCCTTAAGCACCCAGAGTTAGCACAACCCTGTGAGTTAAAGGACCCAGCTTACAGCAAGACTGCCCTAGCTTCAGACCCACTGGCTACAAATCTGGGGTGGGAGGTGGTTTCACAGCCTTCCTCAGGTTCAATAATTCACTAGAACAAGTCAAAGAACTCAGGCAAGTTCTATATTTATAATTGCAGTTTATAATGGATCCAAATCAGGAACAGCCAAATGAAGAGAAGAATAGGGCGAGGCCTGGGAGGGTCCTAAGCATAGAGCTTCCATGTCCCGATGGAGTCAGGATGTGTCACCCTCCTGGCACATCAGTGTGTTTGCCAACCAGGAAGGTCCATGAGCTTCGATGTACAGAGTTTTTATTGAGCTTTTGTTATGTAAATACGATTAACTGAATCACTGGCTATGTGATTGAAGTCAATCTCCAGCCCCACTCCTCTCCCTGGAGGTCAGGTTGGCTCAAAGTTCCAACCCTGTAATCATGTGGTTGGTCTTTCTGGTGACTAGCCCCCATCCTGAAGTTACCTAGGGGCTCACCAAGAGTCACCCCATTAGCAAAAACTCAGATGTGATCCAGAGGGCTCAGGAATAACAAAAACACTTCTATTACTTGGGAAATTCTAAGAGTTTTAAAAGCTCTGTACCCAGATCCTAGGATAAAGGCTAGACAAATTCTTTATTATACAATAGACTGAAAAGTCCAGTGTGGGAAAAGCAAATAGACCAATTCATCATTTAACCTGTGTTCATTGAGCTGCCATGCATAGTTCTAGAGACTTGAAATATACTGTGAATATCGAACATCCCTGGTCTCTTGGAACTTATATTCAGGAAGGGGCAGACAGACAATAAACAAAAAACCAAACAACAACCCTACTATATAAATTAGTTACAGACTATATTAGAAGGTGGTGCCCTGGGTAAAAGCAAGAGTAGAACAGGGATTACCAGTGCTGGTGTGGTTGGTGTGGCAGTGATAGGTTGTGACTTATAATATGGTGGTCAAAGTCGGTCTTGTTTGAGACTGACATTGAAGCAGAGACTTGAAGGAGGTGAGGGAGTTAGCCCTGCAGAAATCTTGAAGAAGTACGTTCCAGGCCAAGGGAACAGCCAGTGCAAAGGCCCAAAAGCAGAAATGTTCCTGGTAGGATAGGAAACCACCAGAAGGCCAGTGTGAACCGGGCAGGAAAAGCAAATGAAGGTGAAAGAAAAGGAGAAAAGTAGAGGGAGCAAGGGACCAGACTATATGGGGGGCCTAGTAGACCGTTGATGGGGACTTTGGATTTTATTCTGTTTGAACTCTTCCACTGGAGAATTTTGAGCAGAGGAGTAATGTGACCTGACTCCTTTTGAAACATTGACTCAGGCTGCTATGTAAAAATTCACTATAGCAAGCAAGGATAGAAGAAGAGAGATCTGCTTTGAGACAGTTGTCATTCTCCAGGCAGGAGATGATCGTTGCTCAGAATAGGGTGATGGCAGAGGACGTGGTGAGAATGGTCCAGTTCTGGATATGTTTTGAAGATAGAGTTAATAGGGTTTCCTCAAAAATTGGAGAGTGAGGGATTGAGTGGTCTAAGGTAAGACTGGCCCCTGAATATCTTCTAGGCCATGATAAGGAGTTTGGGTTTTATCTTAACTGCGGCGAGGAGCTACTCAAGAATGTAAGCAGAGGAGTTCTCTGATTATGTTAGTATTTTACAGCCATCACTCTGGAGGGTCTGTGGAGGAAGGATGGGAAAGGGGAAAAGAGGAGAGGATGCTGGGGCCAGGGAAGGCATTTAAATCCTTGTAACTGTTAAGTGCTCATACTGTGGAGGACCAAACCCCCTTCATATTAAACAAATTAAAATACACCCACGTCCTCTGTTAAATAGCAATTTTTACTGTAATAATTTTAAAGGAGTTTATTCATTTTGCTTTTGAAATTTTTGACCTGGGTTACACATTTAATTCATGAATGACTTTGACTTCTCAACAATCATAATGCATACCTAGGATAAGTGAGAAAAGTCTAACCTGCAAATTGTTTTCAGATGTAAAGGTGTTTTTGCAAATGTACATTTTAATAATTTTTTTTGAAATTGACATAATGGTACATTTTGTAGACAAATCAACACACGTTAATATTGATTGTGTAGTTTTCTTTTTGTATTTTTGAGCACATTGTTTTCCCCCCTCCAGGTCTTAAAGATTTTTGTAGGCTCCTAAAAATCTTATAGGCTTATAAGCCTAGTGGATTAAATGACCCTGGATAACAGGAGGACAGTTAGGAAGCTGTTTCATCTGAGAGGTACCTTTTTTTTTTTTAACATCTTTATTGGAGTATAATTGCTTTACATTGTTGTGTTAGTTGCTGCTGTATAACAAAGTGAATCATCTATACGTATACATATATCCCCATATCCCCTCCCTCTTGCGTCTCCCTCCCACCCTCCCTATCCCACCCCTCTAGGTGGTCACAAAGCACCGAGCTGATGTCCCTGTGCTATGTGGCTGCTTCCCACTAGCTATCTATTTTACATTTGGTTCAATGCCACTCTGAGAGGTACCTTTTAAAAGGATTTGGTTCCCACTGGCTTCATGATGGCAAGATTTTAGAGAAATTCAAGTATAGACAGTGTCCTAGGTTTTGTTATATAATTTCTACATTTCTTTTTCAGAAGTCACCTTGAGTCTCTTGGACACACTGATCTTAGATTTGTTAGAATGAGTTGATGATTTTGCTCCTTGACTCCATTTGCTTTAATATGGTCTGTTCATGTCACCATGGAAGTATTTTCCACCCTGATTCAGTGAGGGCGTCTAGAGAATTATTAAGAGACTTCAAAAAAAAGTACAAACTGTTGGTTTTGTTTTTACGACTAGATAATAGGTTTCCTTTTTATTTTCCTGGTAGCCGGGCATTGGATTGCATGTATTGAATTAAAAGAGATGTTTAGTCCTAGCTATATTATATAGGCCTCGATTTTAACTGTGGAGTAGATAATTCTAAGGGGGCACTGCTTGTCTTAACTCTGAATTCACTTTCAGTTATTATAAAACAAGCCAAAAGGTTTTGCAATGAATCTGGGAAGAAACGACTTTTCCCCATTCAACTGAGTAAGTGCTTGTGTGATTAAATGTTCTGATATTCTTTGAGCTACGGAAGAAAGAGAAAACATCAGTTTAAAAAATCAAACTAGCAATCTTCAAGGATCAAGTATTTTCCCCTTTTTGTCAAAAATGCTCTGGGTAGGACCCTTTATAAACACTTTATGCCTTTGCCGGGGAACTCATCCATGTCTGCCCTAGGTGTCCTTAATTCTTTTATAATTTTGAATATTACAGTTTATCTGATTTGTCAGCCTTTTCCTGAGTGGGATTTCTAGTTCCCCTTTTAAATGAATACAGTTCATCAAATTTGTTCTCTTGGGCTCATTTGCTCTGGAGTCCTTGCTAGTAATGAAACAAAAGGCTTTTCAGGCTAGATATGTGAATGATAAATGATGACATCTTTTCCCCTTTCCCTTACTTAGAGCTGCCAATCTCTTTATAAAGACGTGGTGTCTCCCTGTTCTCTCAGGGTACCACTTTCATCCCTCTGATAAGAAAACCTTAACAGGCAGCCCTGGAATTGCATTCATCCTCTGATGATCTCACATTTTGCCTTGGCAGTGGTCCATAGCAAGTGTTTTAACTCTCTGCTCTGACCGTATCAGTGGAGTTGGCAAAGGAATGCTTTTTGATTTTGCTTTTGTTTTTAATATGCCATGAACAAGTACAACATGGAATAGTGGGGAAAATATGGGCTGTGGATTTACAGTTTGCAATCTGTAGCTTTTCCCTCGTCTGAGTACTTTGGGTTATTTATTTCTCTTTGTGTTCATCAGCTTACTGATCTGTAAGGTAACAGGTACTATCATTCAATCATTCATTGTGTGTTTATTGACAACTCCTACATGCCAGGCAGTGATCTAGGCACTGGGTTTATAACCTGAATAAAATAGTTCCTGCTCTCTTGGATCTTTTTATTAAGGCTTGAATGAGGTAGGAAATGAGGCTGTCTGACACGTAGTAGTTCCTAAGTACAATGTTAATCCTTGACTTTCCTTCCCTGCAGGGTAAGGGATTAGCTTAGTGAAAGTATATTTAACATTTTTTTATTGTTTCATTTCTGTTGGTTTGTTTTTGAATATGAAAGGGGAGTTCATGTGAAGTCACACTTTTTAAACATGAGAGTCCCTAACAAGTGCAAGGAAAGCAAATGATCAAGGGAGATTTCTAGACAGCACATTAAACCAGATGTCCTAGATACTGACTGCTTGCAAGACTTGAAAGCTTCTAAATTTGCAGACACGATATTTTCTGAAAGTCTTGCATTCTAAAGTAGTATTCAATCTCCCTGGCCTAACCTGGGATAAAACGCTCTGTCTCTAATGGAAGTAAGGCTTGTTCTGCTGAGACCTTCCATATGTTGGGAGCAAGGCAATTGTCAGTGTTCAGAGGAATATCTTCGGGATGGTATTTGGCCAAGGGAAATACTGACAGGTTTTACAGAGGCGGGGGTTTCCTCTTCACTGAGGAAAAATGCATTCACGAAGAAGTCTAGAAAGGAACTAGAGGTAAACGCAAAGAGCTTGGGAGGAGCATTGGCTTGGTCTATACCAGCAATAAGATACATTTCTAAAACTCCATCATCTACATTCTTTTCCTCCCAAATTTGACACTTTCCTTGCTTTCAGTCAGTCCTCCTCATAAAGGGTGATGTGTTCATTGCAGTGTGGGTAGACTTTGGGTGTATGCCAGACCCTTCGATAGGATGAATGCAAGTCCCTTTGTAGGAAGGGCCGTGCTTTACAGGACAGAGTAATGACATGAACAGTGGCTAACATCTCTGGAGTGCCTACCATGTGGTATGTTCTATTTTATATCTTTTGCACGTATTACCTTATTTAATCCTCACAATCAATATTCTCCCCATTTTAGACGTAGACATTGAGAGCTTAATTTATTTGCCCAAGGCTGCTGAGTTAATAAATAGACTCAGGATTTAAAGAAGGACATTCTGAGTCCAGAGTCCACCCTTTTCTACTTAGTTACATAAGCAGAGGATAACTCTATATGGATTAGAATCACTGACAGACCTGGGGTACGTGTAGAAATTGAGCTATTACTTTCCATCTGGGGCTTCCTCTCCTTCTCTTCTTACTTCTCTTTGCTTTTCAACACACACACACACACACACACACACACACACACTCACACACAGAAACACACATACATTCAAACACGCACGTTTTCCAGAGTTTTGATTCCACATTAGCTCAAGATAAATGGATAGAGCAGGTAGGTGGGGCTGCTGAGAGTACAGTCAGAATCTCAACTTTGAAGAGTTGAGAGAAGAAGAAAAAAAAAAAGGTCAATGGGCTGGTCAATTTGCTATTGACCAACAGATTCAGGAGTCCAGGTGCCTGCCACAAGTGTGCAGTTTGACTCGAGGTGAATCGAATCTTGGGGCTAGATTGATGGGGCAGGACTGCCTTTAGAACACCTTGAGTTTGCCCGGAGGAAAACCCCCAGGGTCTCATAATGTGCTTAATGTTTATTAAATAAACAAGGCTTTGGGGGCCCAGTGAGCCTCTGAACTAAGGCAGTGGCAGCAGGAATGGATTAGCTCTAAACATGTGTACGTGCAGGTGTACATGCATTCCTTGGAGTCCTCGGGGACCTAAAGCCTACATAACAGAGCCAGATGCTGCGTTTCTTTTGGAATTTTCTATCTTGTGGAAACACTCTATTTGGCGCTTATGGTCTGGAGTTGAAAGCAGTGAATATCTCTGTCCACTTGGCAAGAACAGAAGGCCTTAGAATGTGGAAACAGATGTGGTTTTTTTTCAAGCTCTTTGGATGGTTCGTTGCCTGGAAAATTATTACACACTGTACCTCCCATTTGTGGTGAGGGCTTCTAGAAGTTGTCAACACTCTTTAAAGATTTCAAGAAGGGCTCCTTTGGAGCGTTATTGCTGGCACTTGGCTTAATAACGTTACTCTGGGAGAAGGGGGTCAGGAGGGGAAGTAACGTGCAGAGTAAAATCTGTACATTTAGTCCAGTAAGTCCCAACCGTTTGTGAAGTTGTGTAACCTGGTTTTATTTAATTAGGTCTGTTCTTCCACACAGAGGGTTGTGGGACATACATTTATTATTAAACATTTTAAAATTAGATTGATTTTTGGTTTACAGTATTATTTGGAGGACTTTTGAATTTTTCTTGAAATGGTTATTGTACTGTAGGCTGGGAATCACCAATTAAGGACCCGAGGAATATACTGGAAAAATATGGACTGTGGAGGCAGCTTCACAACTTCACTACTTACTGTTTGTGTGACCCTGTTTGGGAAAGTTATTTAACCTTTCTGAGCTTTTTTCGGGTCATTGTAAGCTTGAAGATGAAGTATGTGGGCACAATGCCTGACATAGAGTTAGGTACTCTTTGTATATTCACTTTACTTTTTCCCTTGTCACAGATATATAGGTATTTATAGACAAGTATGGTGCTGTCAGGGATCATGTGGTCATTTAAATTGAAGGGACAAAATCATTTTCCTGCCCCGAACAGCACATTTGTTCATCTCACACCCCAAGTAGTTTACTTACCTGGTCACTCCAAGGCGGTTTTATTGAAGTAGCCTGATGCCAAAGGGAAACTGATCAAGATTCCAATATGGAGCCTTGTGCCAAAGTAAATGAGAAGAAAACTGGAAGGAAGCTAGTTATACACTAATATCTGTACATAGCCTTTCTCCTCTGGGGCTTTCTTATTTAAGAGAGAGAGAGATAAACAGCAAGGTCCTACTGTATAGCACAGAGAACTATATTCAATATCCTATAATAAACTATAATGGAAAAGAATGTGAAAAAAAATATCACTTTGCTGTACACCAGAAACGAACACAACATTGTAGATCAACTATACTTCTATAAAATAAATTAAAAGAGAGAAAATTTCAGGAGTTAAGAAGCCCTTATAAACATAAGGAAGGTCTTGAAATTGATAGACTCATGGTTGAGGATCCTGGTTGAGCTTTAAATCAGAACTGTTTTTTCTCTCCATTTGGTGTTGGGAGGTCAGGTTCTCAGAGGCTGCAGTTAGAGGTAAAAGAATTAGAAAACCAGACAATGGGGCTGATCCAAGAGCAGTGAGTCTATTACTGTTGTTTCAGGGGCTCCATGAGGGGTCTGCTACTAAAATGGAAGAATACAGGTGTTTTCCTACTTTGCGTGAAAGTACATTAATACACAGAATGTGTTTATTTGAAAGATATGCTTCCATATTTTTTCTTAACGTTGGCACCTGCTGTTTCTTATCTCATCTAGAGCCTGGTATGTGCTGAACATACACAATTCAGCACAGTGTGATTTGAGTATAAAATCTCCATCATTCATGTTGAGTTGCAAAGCGCCCAGTGACATTGGGATTTGCGACTGAAGAAATTTGAGAAATCACTGTGCAAGATCTGAGCCTGAAGATGCCTTAAACAGCATCTCCAAGTAGGAGAGATTCTTAGCCACGTCAGCTTTCCCACTTGCCAGATGGATAATATCGGGCAATTTTTTTTGTTCCTCATTTTGACAACTGGAAAACCTACTTATCCTGCTTGCCTAGAAACTGACAAACATGTCTTCCAGTGTAAAGACACCAAGTACGCTAAGAGCTCACCTTGTTTCCAGCCCTCCCCCCATTGTATAGTTCAGGTTTGCCTCAGAACCTCAGCATAGTTAAGAGGTTAAGAACATGGCTTTGGAATCAGGGTGCCTTGGTTTTAAATCCTGCCCCATCACTTATTTACTGTGTACTCGGGCAAATTTTAATAATAGTACCTATCTAGTAAGTTTATTGTGAAGATTAAGTAAATAAATTAACCAGAATGTATGCTTTCTCTAGGGAAGGGATTGAGTCTGGTTTGAACATTGCTGTAACCCTGATACCCATAGCAGATGCTCAATAAATATTACTTATGGGAATTAATGGATAATGCATATTAAGCATTTAGCAGTAAATCTGGCATATTATCAGTCTCAAAATGGTTAGGATAGTAGTAATAATAATAATAGTTGTATCATTAGCATTAAGTTACTGCATCTGCCAAAATAGAAAACTACGAAGTATTTTGTAGCTGGAAGGAGAGCAGGATACTTTTCAAATGGCATCTTGCAAATCAGTCTCCTGTCATTTAGATCCCTCTTCATATCATCGGTGTGGCTTTGGACAGGTCTCTGGCCGGCTCTTATTTCATCAGGTGAGGATGACATGACTTCTAATCTCTCTGTTTAGCCTTGTGTGTCCAGACTGATGAGGGTGGCTCTTGGAAGCAGCAGGTAGCTCATGGACTCAGACATCTGGACTCAAAACTTTACTCTAAGAGCGGAGAAGATGGCATTATCAGTTGAAAACGGGGCTTCCAGTCTTTTAGCTCAATAGGTGACCTAATGGGACAGTCACTCCGGAAAGCATTTGTTTCCTTCTTTGAAGAATGAGTATCTTTGAATGAAAGTGTTTCACCCTTTTTCAGGTCTGACATCTTAGATATCTTTGTAGGGTTTCTTTTTTGTCTGATGGCTCAGTATGTCTCACAATGATCAGGTCTTCATCATCCTGCCCAACTGGATAGCAGAAGTTCGTGAGAAACAAAGAAAATGGGGGGCTTCCCTGGTGGCGCAGTGGTTGAGAATCCGCCTGCCAATGCAGGGGACACGGGTTCAAGCCCTGGGGTGGGAAGATCTCACATGCCGCGGAGCAACTAGGCCCGTGAGCCACAACTACTGAGCCTGCGCGTCTGGAGCCTGTGCTCCGCAACAAGAGAGGCCGCGATAGTGAGAGGCCCGTGCACCGCGATGAAGAGTGGAACCCGCTTGCCACAACTAGAGAAAGCCCTCACACAGAAACGAAGACCCAACACAGCCATAAATAAATAAATAAAAATTAAAAAAAAAGAAAAAAAGAAAATGGGGAGCCACGCTCCTCTCATTATCAGGGGAATAGTATTACCTTGCTACCCATATATGCAGAAGAGAATGAATTTAAACTAGCAACTAAGATATCTTTATGAAGGCTTGGTCTGTTAACTTGTTTAGCTTGGTGCCGGAAGCCATCAGAGTCGCTAGCGTAGCCCGTGAACTTCTAGAGAGCTGATGCAGCTAATAGCCAAATGCCATACAACAATCAAGTCAGTAAATGTGGGAATTATTAAACACAAGTGTAATGGCCTGGAATAGAAACACTGAGTGCTTGTAAATTACTCCATTGTTATTTGAAGGAAAGAACAATACAAGTTGAAATATTGAAACTTCATACATCACAGTTGTCTCACTATTACTGTCCAGTACAGAGTGATCTCTGGATTTTATTTATAATTCTCAGCTAAATTGTTTTTTTTCCCCTCAGCTGCAGAACTCTGACTTGAATCCTATTTTCGTTTTAAACATCAATAGTTCATTGTGTAAGAGAGCATTCTTTGCCCTGAAGGTTCTTGGCGTTTTCTATGAGGAATATAGCACAGTAACAATTCTTTATACGGATGGGAGATATAAAAAATGACAGACTAAAGATAGGTGGTTAAGTTGTAACAAAACCCAACACATAAAGCTTGGCAAAGATTTATACGGAGAAACAGAACTCTGGTTCATGCCAGAGAAATGAGTAAAGAGGAATTGAAAAAGGAAAGAACGTATGCTTCAAAGCTATATTGAGACATGGCTGCCTCAGGCAACATCAGTCAGGAATAACATGCCCTAATTTTGTTGTCTCAGAAGCAAAACATTTCTTTTTCTGTTGATTATTCAGAATACGTGCCACTAACCATATGTGTACGTCTTTAGTCAACAATATGTCTGTAGCCTACATTTCACTAACGTGTGTTCTACTTCCTGTTCAAGTACGCAGCACCCAGAACTATGCCCCTGACCTTTGAATCTCTCTTGCTCTTTCCTCATCATTTATCTCATCAAAGCTCCCTGAACCTTTTCTTCCTAGGCAATCTCCCTCCCTTTTTCTTTCTGCTGTTGATGTTGTAAGCTGCTCTTTTGTACAAGATGACTTGGAGCCAACTCTCTCCACACCTGGAAGTTATGTTGAATGACTGTCTGGTCTCATGGCCTGGGAGGCAGATAACAAACCTTAATTAGTGCTAGCATTTTGCAGATAATCTTTGGTAATCATCATAGGCCACCTTGGAATAGATTACTTAGGATTGATCTGGAGTCTCAGTGCCTGGATTTTCTAAAGAAAGACTCAGAGGGTGCCATTTCCAGGATGTATCTTGAATGGAAGAGAAAGTACAGATATAAACCAATTTTTAGTCTGTTGCAGTCTGACAGTTTTGGGAATCTGCAGTTGGATATAAATAGATGTCAGTAAGGACAGTTTATCTAATGAATGAGTTGATGATTTTCAAGTTGAGTTCTTTTTTTTTTTTTTTTTTCTTATTTATTTATTTATTTATTTATTTATTTTTGGCTGTGTTGGGTCTTCGGTTCGTGCGAGGGCTTTCTCCAGTTGCGGCAAGCGGGGGCCACTCTTCATCGCAGTGCGGGGACCGCTCTTCATCGCGGTGCGCGGGCCTTTCTCTATCGCGGCCCCTCCCGTCGCGGGGCACAGGCTCCAGACGCGCAGGCTCAGCAATTGTGGCTCACGGGCCCAGCTGCTCCGTGGCATGTGGGATCTTCCCAGACCAGGGCTCGAACCCGTGTCCCCTGCATTAGCAGGCAGATTCTCAACCACTGCGCCACCAGGGAAGCCCCTCAAGTTGAGTTCTTGTGTAGCTGTTCAGTGTTGAGCCAAAGGAGATGCCAGCCCCTCAGATGCAAGTTCTAGTGGATGGGGTGAGACCTTTGGTGCATAAGGTTGTCATGAGCAAGCACAATCAGGAAAGGCTTCTTGGAGGAAGCAGCATTTAATCTGAGATTTGAAGGCAGTAAAGTGAAAACAATAAAAACAGTTCAGTTGTTTTATTACTTCACATTTTAGTAATATATCTTAAAAATTGTTTTTGTAGTTAGGTTCAATCAATTCAAGTGCTAAAAATAGGGAATACGTAAACCTTTTCCATTATCAGTTGAAAACGGGGCTTCTAAGCAAAACACAGTAAAGTTTAAGCTGGAGAGAAAAGGGCAGCTACCTCCTTCCAGTAGCTGTTGAATGTAAAGTAGTCAGGAATTAAAAAAGACAAACATTTGGTATATAGTTGAGAACTAGATCAAGACTGGGAAAACCAGTTTTTTAGCCTTATTGGTTGAGGATGAGTTTTTGTGGTAAATGGCATTTCTAGGAGATTAAGGACTTTGCTGCCCAAAATGTGGTCCAGAACCATTAGCATCAGAATCACCTGAGAGTTTAGTAGAAATGCAGAATCTTAAGACCCTCATAGACCTACTGAATCAATTCCTCATATTAACAAGACTCCCAGGTTCCTTGTAGGCACTTTCACATTTGAGAAGCACTATCGTAGAAAGCAGAAGTATTCTTGTGTGGGCAGCCTGTTGTAATGCAGTCATACCTCACTGACAGTCATCTGAATCAGAGTCAATTGGGTAGCATTTTTTTAAAAGCAGTAACGCAGACCTAATGAATTAGAAGTTGGGGCTAGGGGTGTGGGGAGGTTGTAGAGATTATGTATAAGTCTCCATATTTTGAAAACCTCCCCCAGACATTCTAATAATCCAGGTTTGGGAGCTACCAATGTGTGAGACCACAGCAGTGATTCTTACCATGACTGTTCACTAGAATCCCTTGTAGTGTTTCAGAGAATGCCAATGTGAGGGCCAGACCTCCAGAGACACTGATTTAATTAGTCTAGGGTGGAGTTTATACATGAATATTTTTGTAACAGCCTTATTGAGATATAATTTACATACCACAAAATTCATCCATACATGAGTGTTTTTAAAAAGCTTTCTAGATGATTCTAATGTGCTGCCAAGCTTGAGAGCCCCTGGAAGAAAACTAGCAGGAGGTTATCATACTTCCCAGATGGAAGACACAAGAGGCTTCGAATTTGGGCAGTGTCAGTAAGTGAAGGTGTGTGTGATTGTATGAAGCAGCAATGTAGGGAGGAATTCAGAGAATTCTGAGGTTGAATTAACAGGATTTCATGATTAATTTTCATGGGGTAGAGCAGGAGTCCCCAGCTCCCTGTTAGGAACTGGGCCGCACGGCAGGAGGTGAGCTGCAGGCGAGAAGAACTTCATCTACTGGTCCCTATCGCTCTCATTACCTCCTGAACCATCCCCCACACCCCTCCCCCTGGTGGAAAAATTGTCTTCCACAAAACTGGTCCCTGGTGCCAAAAAGGTTGGGGACCACTGGGGTAGAGAATTAATTTAGGAGTCTAGGATTATGTCAGTTTTATTTGATGGACTTGATGGATAGTGACATCTGGGGACTTTCCTACCTCTTTCCTATATGGGGTTCCTTTTCATACAGAAATTAGGCAACGTGATGTGTGAAATATTTAGACCTATAGATTTTCTATAGTATGACCAAATTCAGGAGCAACAAGTTATACTGTTACCTTCCAGGGCCTGAGAGTGGGCTCTTGTCTAACACTCAGAAATGAATTGTCAGGAGACACACATACTGACAAAACAAAAGATTTTATGGGAAGGGGCACTGGGCGGAGAGCAGCGGATAAGGGAACCCAGGAGAACTGCTCTGCCACGTGGCTGTGGCTCATAGTCTCAGGGTTTATAGTGGTGGGGTTAGCTTTCCGGGTTGTCTCTGGACAGTCACCTTGCTTGTGCCCATATTTGGTCTGACAGAGGGTCCTTCCTGGTGGCACACGCAACTCTCAGCCAAGATGGATTCCAGCGTGAGGGTTTCTGGGAGGTTGGCAGGACATATTATGGGCTGGTGTCTCCTCCCTCCTTTTGGCCCCTCCGGAATTCTCCTGGTTAGTTTTTGGTGGCAGCACCATGTTCCTTATCGGGACCTCCTGTTGTGAGACATCTCATGCAAGCGGTTATTATTGTGTCTGGCCAAGGCACGTGGTTTCGGTCAACAGTTCCCAAATGCTATCATACCAAAGAAATTCCTGAACACATGACCTTAGTACCTTTTAAATCTGTAATTAAAGATATCTCCTTTTCGATCTATTCATTGTGTGTTGCACAAAACTTTCCAAGTATCTCCCTGTACCTTCCCTAAAGGTGAATTAAGATAAATAGTATTGATACATGTGTCGCTCCACTCCAGAAACTCTTCATTTACACAGGCCAAGTTTCATTATAATGTCGTGAGCAAGAGGAGGGAGCTTCAAGCTTGAAGCAACCACGGGTGATACATGCACAGATCAGTCTTTGCCAAGATCTCAGCTCTACAGTGTTTTTGTTTTGCTTCACTCTTAAACTCACAAGAAAGTACATTTCCTGCAGTGTTCTCCTTATCTCTCCATTTTTCAATAATGGGTCACGTGGCACAGAGTTCAGAAGAAACATGGTTATTGAGTGTGGTAAGGAGAAAAACTTGGTCGTAGAACAACTTGGAATCTATTAGAATCTCTGACTATGTCTCTCTTGGGTTCTTACTGATTCTGGATGAATTTTTATGAAGACATAAACAACTGAACTCTTAAACTGTTAACTAAAGATGACTAAAAGTTTTCCAGAGGCTGGAGGAAATTTTATTGACTCAAATGCTTACAGGTTGGATTGAGAAGCACAGCTTTGGAAATGGTCTTTTGCTCTCTGGATGTGGAACAGTTCAGCTAATAGGAAAAAGATTGAAAACAGCCTCAACTCATCCCACCATCAGTGTCCAGCATGGATGTAGAGTCTGCGTCAACCAGAATTGGGGCTGACCCTGTATGACATGGGTATCATGTTCTGAGCTGGACAGAGTTGGATTTTTCGCTTAGCTACCCTTTGTTGGCTCCTTACTTTCCTCCACTAAAGACTGTAACTGTAAACAAGATACGGGACATTGCTGGCATCTGTGGTTATTTCACATACACTACTGTAGGCAGGGGCTAATGCAGAAAATGACCCGGAAATGGTGTATGTGCAGGGAATTATGGTTTTTCATAGGCTGGATTACATTAAAGCAAGATTACAAACCGTCTCAGTTTCCTAGGACAAAAATCTTTTTCAGAATTACAGAGTCAGGTAGGGGAGGTAAGAGAAGACACTGGCCAGCAGAACTGTACTTGAGAGTGTTAGCAGAGCCGGACTAGGTTTTGTCCATGTCAGCTCACCTTCCAATTTTAAATATGGAGGACAAATAACAAGTACTCAAGAGAATAAAAGTGATGGAAAAGATCTTTCACACCCTTTAATCACTAGTTCTACCTTGCTCTCTGTTCATTTAAAGATGTATAAAGAGGAAAGCATATGAGCTTATTTAAAAATTGACCAGAATAACATAAGACATAGAATAATTTACATGCCTTTGTAAATGATGCTCCACAGGAAACAAAAGGCAATTTTAGATGATATCTCATTAAGATAGGAAATAAAAGTACATAATCACAAGGAGATATCAGAATACTATAAAAAGCCCGTAAGCTGAAGTTCAGTTCAAGATGATAGACATATTGACTGAGAAGACAACTGTTGCAAGAATATTAAAAAATTAAGAGCAGAATTAAAATTCCTGTTCTGTACCGCAAATAAGTAACATGGTGGAAAATAGAATCAATAGCAGATCAATAGACTCAAACTTGAGAAGTTGTCCTAGAAAGCAGAGGGAAAGGACAAAAAAGAAAGAAAATGGGTCAGAAGGTTATAGATAGGATGCAACTATAATAGTGCTTCTCAAATGAAACATTGAAAATACCATAGACTAGTAAATTATATAATCAATTATAAAACCAAAACGTATATTCATCCATAGAACAAAAGACTCCATGTAACAATAGCAGAAAGAGTACTATACCTAAATATATTCTGATGACTTTTTCAAAGATAAAGAATTTTAAAATTCTATAAAATCCTCTAGAGGACGAAATAAAAATGAAAATAAAAGTATAGCCTCAAAGAAACAAAAATCAAGCGGGTCCCAGACTTTTCCTCTGCAAAACAAGATATCAAAAGATAAAAGAGAAATTATGTTGAGTTTTGATGGAGAAAATTATGCAATCTAAGAAATACCGCTCCAGTCAAATTGTTCTTTATATATGACAACAGAAAGTCTAAGGGCTCAAAATTCATACATTAGAAGAGGCATACCACATAACCAGGAAATAATTTAAAGTAAAGAGCTCAAGAATGGAGTAATCATTTTAATAAATGATTTTTTAATTAAAAAACACATACCAATGAATATCAAAGCTGATTGCTCTTAGAAGGAAATGTAAATCATTTTTATGTAAATTAATTGCTAAGGAAAAACATGTACACACACATGTATGAGAGACAGGAGGAGGGGATGTGATTCTCCTTTTGAAAATCTTAAAGGTAAATACTAGTAAAATTAAAGATAGAGGATCAGTGTTCTAAATCACCACAGAAGGTACAAGCAAACTAATCAAGTCCTCTTAATACAATGAACAAATAAACAGACAAATGGTGAGGGAACCTAAAATATAGAAAATTAAACATAAGATAATGAAAAATTAAGTATACGGTATAAATTAAACATAAAAAGTTAAGGCAAAAGACTGCCCTTGAATTTAAAAAAATAATTATATTCATGTTATAGGTGCTATTTCTAAAAAAACAAAAGCACAAAAGCAGTAAAATTCCAGAACTGAGCCAAGTATAGAAAACAAATCTGAACAGAAAAATGCAAGAGAGGCAGTATTAATATCTGTCAAAATAAAATTCAAGGTAAAAAGCTTTAAGAGAAAAGAGAATAGTCACTTAATATCGTGGAAAGGTAAAATCCTTAATAACGTTGTAGATATGAATCTGTGTTTACTAATAAAATATCAAGACATAAAGCAAAATCTGTTAGACAAGCAGGAAAAAATTGACAGAAACATAATTCCTATGGCAGATTTTAATGTGCTACTCTCAGTCTATGACAAATAAAACAGAAAATAAATGAGCATAAGAATCAAACAGTTAACAAAAGGGAATTAATACATATATCTCAAAATTTGTACCCTATAGAGAATATACCATTTTTCAAATGTTCATGGAACATTACCAACGATGATAATAGAAAAACACTAGTAAAGTCCCCAAACTAGAAATTAGTCAGACTATATGCTTCGACATTGGGCACAGTAAAACTCTGAAAGAATGACAATAGTTTCATAAACCTAAAAACTTCAACTACTCAGAAATGTATATTATATTCAAAATAATCTCCTTAAATAACTCTGTTCAAAGAAGAATTCAAACATAAAGAACAAATTATTTAGAATTATTTAGAATTGTTAGGATATATAAAATAAAGACAGCACTACACACCAAACTTATGCTATGTGGCCAAACAAACCTATATTTTGATGTAAATTCATCCTTTTACGTACTTTTGTTATTTTGGAAAGGTAGCCTATAGGACTGATTAGAGCGGAAGGTATACCCTATGGGGAGTAGAGATGAGGAAAATCGAATGGGGCACTTGTCAATTGCTAAGAGTTATGAATGGTGGTTAGAAAAGGGAGATCTTAAGAGGTTTTTAAGCAGTGGAAGAGGGTGGCACCTTTTGGAAGTGATTTCTGGATGAGGAGGGGAGGAGAGGATTGGTAGAGAGAATGATAACCTTGGTTTTGGACATACTGGCTTCTGATTCACTACTACAATGAAATAAGGTAATAATAATAATAACAACAATAATAGCAGTAAATATTTTTATTACGAGCCTGGAATGTGCTAGGCACTGTGCTAAGAGATTTACAAAATTGCCTCAATCCTCAGTGTACTCCTATAATTAAAAAGTGGGCTTTGTCTTATATTTTTCCTTTTATAAATTTATTTTATTTTATTTTGGCTGCATTGGGTCTTCGTTGCTGCACGCGAGCTTTCTCTAGTTGCGGCCAGCAGGGGTACTCTTCGTTGTGGCGCACTGGCTTCTCATTGTGGTGGCTTCTCCTGCTGCGGAGCACGGGCTTTAGGTGCGCGGGCTTCAGTAGTTGTGGCTCGCGGGCTTCAGTAGTTGTGGCTCACGAACTTTAGAGTGCAGGCTCAGTAGTTGTGGCGCACGGGCTTAGTTGCTCTGTGGCATGTGGGATCTTCCCGGACCAGGGCTCGAACCCGTGTCCCCTGCATTGGCAGGTGGATTCCCAACCACTGTGCCACCAGGGAAGCCCCTGTACTTTTCCTTTTAAATAAAATGCAGTGGTTTTATTTTTTTAAAAAAGCAATACAATATATTGCTTAATTGTATTAATCTTAATATTAAGTTAATATTTAATTGAATTAAATATTCAATCTTTATAAGAAACTATTGAGTGAAATGCACATCTCCCTCTTGCCTCTCTTAGACCCCCCAACAGCCCTCTTTGGAAATAACCACTATTCTTGTTTCTTGGATGCCCTTTTAGTGATACTGTGTGCGTATTTAGGAAAATACGTACATATAAGTTTGTGCATATATTCCTTTTTATTTTTACAAATGGAAGCATATTGTACATATTATTAAGTGCCCCTTTTTCCACCTTACCATATATGTTGGATATAATTCCATGTTGGCAGCATATGGACTCATCTTCCTCTTTTCTATGTATGTCTATGTTGTATTCCTTTGCGCAGCTCTGGCCTGATTTATTTAACCAGACTACTATTGGTGAATATTCCAGCTGTTTCTAGGTTTGCTTCTTCAAAACATGTTTTCAGTGAATATCATTGAACTTATCTCTTGGTGCACGTGTACATGCTCATGTTCATCTGTAGAAAACAAATCTTGTAAGTGGATTATATCAAATGTGCATTTCAAATTTTGGTAGATACTTCCAACTTGCCTTCCAAAAAGTTTGTGGCAAAAATCTCTCTCATCACTGGGATCCACACCATTTGACTATACCTAATCTCTCCCTGATCTTGATACTCTCATCTGTTATCATTTTCCCTTATCCATAGCTTCTGATTACAGTCTTTCTCTTCATGCCAATTCCTGTCATTATTCTTGATGACTTCAACATCTACTTGGATGAAGCTGTCCAACATGGTGATATCTCAGTCTCATGAGCTTCTTATCTCCACTTGACCATAGCCATCCGTCAACTCCTTCTCATGGTTTAAACAATATTTTTATGCTGATGATTTCCATGGTGGTGCCTAAGGATTTGTCATCATCAGAAATGGCAGTGTTTCCGGCATCTTGAATCAATTCCATTCTTTAGGCAGAAGACTGTATCCGTCCATCTTCCTTGCTCAACCACTCCCATAGCAAAAAATTACTTTACCTCTTTGAAATGTTTAATCCATTGCTTCCACCTCTTCTTCATGATTCCTGGGTCCTCTCATGTCTTTCCTGGGTACAGGTTAAATTCCATGGTCCATTATGATAATCACTTTCTTAAAAATATTTCCCAATGCCTGTGGCCTTTTCTTCCACATTGTATACCTTAACCTTGGATGAACCCAACTACCCAGCTTCTCCACATTGTTCACAGGTAGCTTAGCATGACCAGAGAAAGAAACCAGGTAAACTTCATTTTATACTTAGGATCACAAAATTTCACTTAGAAATTCGACATTACTCAGCAATCATCTAATGTTTTACTAGTAACCTTGTATGCTTTCTCTTTCTACTCAAACTTTCAACCAAACCTCTTTATGCTGTCACTCCCACCCTTAATTTGTAACCTTACTTCATATGTCAGTGAGAAAAATAGAAATCTCCAGAAGAGAACTGCCTTGTCATCCAACCCCCAGATCCACCCCGTGTCAGCACCCAAATGCTCCTCTTTCCTGTTGCAACAAGTGCCTCTTAGCTGATTAAAGGCCGGTCCTTCTCTGTGCTCTGCATTCCATGTTCTCTTTGCTTTCCTGGGACCTCACTCTTTATTCTGCTTCATCAATTTCACCCTCTCTCCAGAATTCCTTCCTTCAGTATACTATCCTTACCTTTCACCCTACAAAAATTCCTTTTTTTGTCCACATCCTCTAGCAGCCCTTGCTCCTATCTGTATGTCTGTTCAAGGCCGTTTCTCGGAATTGTCTCTTTAGGCTGCTTCCAATTCTTATATCTACTCTGTAACCTATCCCAGTGCCATTTCCAGCCTACCACTCTGTTCCGACTTAACGTGTTGCCAGATCCAGGGGACAGCTCCCTGTTATCACTTTACTGATCTCTCAGCAGCATTTGACCTGGGCTAATCACCACTCCTCTTCTTGGGACAACTTCATCTCTGTTCTTCTGTGATTACATATTTTCCCTCTTTCCCTCCCCACCTCTCTGGTCACTCTTTCTTAATCATCTTTGCAGGCTCCTCTTCTCACTAAACTCAAAATTTTGATGTTTTCCAACTTCAGTCCTGAACTCTCTTTTTTTAGTTTCTTTTTTTCCCCTATAAATTCACATTAGGTGGCATCAGGTTAATACCTTCAGCTCAGATCTTTCTGAGCTCCGAGTGTGTATACAATCATCCAATTCCTATTTCGAAATACTGTGTCCTAAGCTGAACTCCTGATTTTCTACCCTAAACATGCCCCTGGCTGTCTTTACTATCTTACTCTATTAGACTGGTACCCATCCAGTTCTACTGCTGGAAGCATGGGAGTCATTCTTGTCTTCATCAAGCAAGTCTCCATCCAGCAATTTCTATCCAGTTTACCCAGGAAATGTATCTCCTGTCCATCTACTTGTCCCCGTGTTCAAGATGCCATTGTCTCTTCTGTGAACTAGTGAGATAGCCTCTTTTCTGCTCTCTACATTTCCCTTTTCTCCCCATCCCATGTAGTCTACATCCAGCAGTCAGAGCGATCTTTGTCAAAAATAGAGATCAAATCATATGAGCACCAACTATGTGTTAAGTGATTTATGTGGCTCATCTCATTTATTTTTCAAATGATCTTACGAGGTGGGTACTACTCTTGCCCTTATCGAGGTTAAGCAATTTGATCAAGGTCGCGCAGATAGCAGGCGAGGCAAGTGAGATATAAACCCAGGCTGCTTGATTCTAAAACCCACAGTCTGAACCACCAGGCAATGCTCTTTTGCAGAAATGTACCATTTTCCTCCTAACAGCGACTTGAACTCTTGTAGCTTAATACTTCATCTGTAGTGCCTCTGGGGACCTTGAAAATTACAGCTGAATTCTTTACAGTGGCGATCACTTGTTTTTCTGGCTCTCAGCGTCAGAAGGAGTCATGTTTTAGGAAGTTGAATTAGGACAAGCTTATTGGGCCTTCATTCTGAGCTAGAGCGCTCAGAATTCTAGTGAGCTCACCATTTTGGGAGTCTGGTGTGGACCCAGCAAGGAAAGAAAACTTTCTGAAAGTACAGAGGAATTGGACAGCACCAAGGTGATTCTATAGCAATAACATATTTACGTACTCTTTCTCTGCAACTGCCGAGTAGCCACTGGTCTCTTATCAGTTAATCATAGTAATCAAAGATGCAGAGATAGACTGTTACCTTTAGATGACAATGTCTCCATGAAGCTTTTGCATAAAAGCAAGCACCTTTAGTTCTTTCCCTCCAATCCATCCTCCCCATGCTGCCAAATTTATCTTTCTAAAAATACAGCCCAGATTCAGCAAGTTCAGTAAGTAGGAACCTCTGCAGCTTTCTCCTGCCTCCTGAACAAAGGCCAAACTCTTATATTGGCTTTCAAAACTCTCTAGGATGTGGTCCCAGTGCTATTTTTTTCCCCCAGACTTATCTCTGCCTGAACCCTTAATATATATTATGCTCTCATAAATGAAAACAAATTGTTTTCCCTACACAAACGCATATTTTTCTCACTCCATTTCCTTGTTCTCTTAGGTTCTTCAACCTATAATGCTTTGTACTCCCCAATGCCTGCATTTAAAAATCCTTATTTAAGGTGTGAAAGCATATGGCATAGTGTTAGGTAGATATTAGATTATTGTTACTGTTTGCTACTCTTTCTCTTACAGCATGACTTTTAGTAGAAAGCTCAGAAAAGTGGAGAGCAAGGCTTTCTAAAGGGATGGCGAGTTTAGGGGTCCTTGGTACTGCTGGGCTAGTAGTAAGGCAGAGAGCAGGGGCTGGGCCATTTGGGATAGCTAGAACCTCAGGGCTGGAGAATGTATATTCAGGTGGAGGTCACTGAATCCCCAGACTGGCCAGCTAGAGTGGGCATCTGGCCGGCTCCCAGGTGAAGTAGAGGGGAGGGAACAAGATTGTAGATGAGAATTAAGTCAGTACGTTTTTTACTGGGCCATTGGGAAGGTTAAAAATATCAGAGAGGAAGAACTGGTTAGGAGTGTGGTGGACCGCACAGCAGATTGCTTGGAGGCTGTTTTCTTGTGAGGCAGCACATGGCCTGAGGTCAGAAGCTATAGGAGGGATTTTGCCCAGGGCGAGGATCACTCTCCCAAAACTGGCATGCTAAGTTTCCTTTTATGAGAGCCTTCTGGAAGAAAAAGGGGTTTGGAGAAAACAATAACGTGCTTCGGGTCACACTGCTAGTTGAATCTCTTATGGTATCAGTGTCACCAGGGCATATACTGCTTCTCAGAACACCTCTTGTTGGCTATTACATTATGAGTTGTGATAAGATTCAGGGCAGAATCACAGGCAGAGTGGAAGGCCCATTTGTAACGACCTCTCATTTAGACTGTAGACATTTCCTTGCAAGGTTATGCCTGCGGTGACAGAGACATTCTGACAGCACTGAAATTATGCATCTATCATACAGTTTTAAATGGGCCTTATTACCAGTCCTCACTGCTATATAGTATACGTAAATTAATGTGCATTAATTTTTTTAATCACCGCCAGTGACTCAATGAAAATGCACTGTTATGTTACAAGTCTTATTTTGTGTTAGGTAAACATCATTACAGTTTTCATAATCCTATTTTGGAATTTCATTTTTTAAAAATATACAAAGAGCCTCAAAAAAATAGAAATGACTTGGCAGGAACATTGCTTATGATAGTGAAGGTAGCACTTTGCACAACTCCAAGGAGTGCTGTTCTCAACTTAGGTACTATAGATTCCTATTGTTATCGCGATTTTCAGGTAGGTGGCATTGAAATGTCTTGAGAAAGGGGCGCCTTTGTCTCCCTTTCTCATACAAGGTTGCGGTTGCATCTAACAATGGGGCTATGTCCTGAGCTTCTCTGAAGCTCTGACGTCCTGGGTATATGAATGTTAAAGGTAGAGTCAAAGGTAATTACTTATCTGTCACCTCAGTTTCTTAGTCCTCCTGGCTGTTACATTGATGTAAATAGACCAATATGCCCTTCAACCAACAGATTTTTCAGCAATGATTAGAAGAGTAGCAATTGCTTATGATTGTTATTTAGGAGGATAGAACAAGATAAAGAATACATTCTAAATGTGGCATTTGGCTCTATAGATTTTAGTTATTGTATTGATTTGATTTATTGGGTAATGAAATTTGTTCTGAGCTGAAAGTCTGGCTTTCCATATTAGCATCGAGGATGTCTCAGGCCCAGGATGGAATGGTAGTTTGCTGGGCCAACTCTGCTGGGGTATCAAGTAGGTACAGGCACCATGATTACTTCCAGATAGGTGCTATTTGTTAGCCAGTGGTTTGTAAGTACAAGGGACTGCCCATCATCTTGTTTTGTTTGGTTCCCTTTGTCCTGATGGCACAAGCACAGTGCATCTGTGTCTCATGGCTCTAATCCTTCTCACAGTACTAGAGTTGAGAGGACTTAATGGCAGTATATGCATAGACCCAGACAGGTTAACAACACACCATCTAGGATATTTTTCTCAACATGGTAATGGTTTAAGAGCGCATTCTCCTAGCTTGTGCGCTTTATTAGCTGTATGACCTTGGACTAGAACTTGATGATGGGGTGCTTCAGTTTCCTCACCTATATAATGGGTATGAAAAGTAATTACCTCTTACGGTGTGGGGATTAAAGGAGATCATTCATATAATATGCTTATAACAGTGTTTAGCACATAAAATTAAATAAGTGTTAAATATTCTCACACGTGAATATACATTCAGTTATTTATTAAAATATTGAGTGCCTGTCATATGTTAGATATTATTCAAAGTATTGGGGTGCCATGGTGAATAAGACAGACAAGCTCTCTACACTCATAGGAACCACATGCTATTGGAGGAGACGGGTACCAAACAAGAGAACAAATAAATGAACCCTGTATTTCAGGATGATAGAAAGGGTGACAAGTGACTGGAGAAAGTGCTAGTTTATCCAGGTCTTCAGAGAGGCCATGTCTGAGGAGGTGACCTTAGAGTTAAGACCTGAAGGATGAGAAGGGACCAGTTTTGGGCAAAGATTATTCTAGATAGATTATTCTATTCAGAAAGAACAAGAAATGTCCCAGTGCAGTAATGAGCTTCATAGGTTCAAAGAACAGATAGAAATTTGGTGTTGTTTTAATAGAACTGGAGACCAGGAGGGTGGTAGGAAAGACAGGTGAGAGTCAGGTCCTATATGGATCATAGGAAAGCAAATAGACTTTATTCTAAATGTAAGGAGAAAACAAAGGAAAGTTTTAAGCAAGAGAGGGATATGATTTGATTTATGTTGTTTTAAAAATAGCTCAGGCTGCTTTGGCAGAAATGGACTTTCAAGGACAAAACTTGAAATGGGAACGTCAAGAAGCTGTTCTATTTGTGTTTTCAAACCCATGAGCTCCTGAAGGGCAGCTGTTTCATCTTTCTGTCTTCTGTGTTTCAAATGCAGTAGTCACTTAGTAAATGCTTTTGGAAGGAGGAATAAATGGAATGAACCAGGAACCTCTAAGTTCCGTGTATGGGAAACATATTCCCCATGGGCGTGTAGGCAGGGGCCGTGTCTTACCCTAGCACCTGACCAAACCCAGTTGTTTTGTTCTCAGCAGTGTAAGTTGAATGACTATTCCCGATGTCAAAAACATAGCAAAAGACTGAAAAAGAAGGAAAAGAGTGCTCTTTCTCAGCCTCTAGATTTTCAAGCAATAAATTTGATGTCAAAATTTTGCTTTCTGTTTGGGTCCACGATCTGTTTAACAGTAAGAAGATTTCGCTTCTGCAGTCCACTAAAAGCACTAGTGTTTTCGTTTAACTAAGTGTGATCTTTAAGTATGGAGTAGGTGGAATTGAAAGACTTCTCGAGCGATCATTGCTGCAGCTAATAAATGAAATTTGAGGTGAGTCTGAGTCTACCCACTGTGGACACCCACCACTCATTGACTTCTGTCCTTTGGATAAACTTAAACTGAGAGCGTGATGCTTCCAATCGCATCTGGTAGATTCTGACTGCATCATTGTCAATCCTGGATGCTTCCGCTCACTTTCATAATAACCCATTCATCCTTTATCAGCCTTTATCCTAAAAGAGGTTATAAATCCAGATCAAACTCAGCATGACTTTCAGATAAAAAGCACCAGTTTTAAAGGTAGATTGAAAAAATCTTGAACAGGAGAGAAAAAGGAATGAGTAACCAGTGGACTATTGAGTCTTAATGGAATAGTTTTTAACTGAAGATAAAGCTTGGCTTTGACATTGGAGGCAGCAGAATGAAAATGCTAGTTTTATTTCACAGCCAGGAGCAAAACAATTTAGATCAAATTTTCACTAAGCTTCAAGGATGGAACAAGGAAGGATGAGAAAATTTTGTGTTCATATCCTGGAATTAAAAAACAAAAAAGCTTTCTGTTTGAGTTACCTTAGGTTATGCCTAAGGAATTTAGTGCTTGTGTGATCCGGAAAGACAAAAAAAAAGAATGAAAATAATTCTCTAGTTACTAGTGTTATAAATTATAGCAGATTACCCAAATTCATTGAAAGAGGTATCTATTCTCTATTTTTTCATTATCATACTGACAAATGTTACCATTATGTATGAGTGAAAAATGATTCTTTGAAGACCAATAAGAACTCCCTGTCTTGCCCTAATATTATACGAGTGTCGCAGACTTGATGTCCTGTGAAAGTGTTTGGATGTGAAAGTACTTTAAATACCAGGGTTTGCTGAAACACAGCAGGAGGGAAGGAGAACAAAAGATGCTGACTCCATGTACTTGTTCCCTGCTTTCCTTTAGATCAAGAGTCAGCAAGTTATGGTCCTTGTGCCAAATCTGGCCCACTGCTTGGTTTTTGTAGGTAAAGTTTTATTGGAACACAGCCATACGTGTTTGTTTATGAATTGTGTATACAGTAGCTGTTTTCATGCTACAGTGGCAGAGTTGGGCAGGTGTGATAGAGATGTGACCCACATAAGTCTATTTACTATCTGTCCCTTTATGGGAAAAGTTTGTCAACCTCTGCCTCAGAGGCAGATTTTACAATTTGCCATATTTAGTTCCAAAAACGAATTGGTACTCCTTGGTATTTACCCAAAGGAGTTGAAAGTGTATATCCGTGCAAAAACCTGCACACGGATGCTTATATAAACTTGATTCATAATTGCTAAAATTTCAGAGCAACCAAGATGCCCTTCAGTAGGTGAATGGATACACAAACTGAAGTATATCCAGCTGATGGAATATTATTCAGCACTAAAAAGAAATGAGCTATCAAGACATGAAAAGACATGGAGGGACCTTAAATGCATATTACTAAGTGAAAGCCAATCTGAGAAGGCTACGTACTGTATGATTCCAACTATGTGATGTTTTGGAAAAGGCAAAACTATGGAGAAAGTAAAAAAAAGGAAAAAAAATCAGTTTTTACCAGAGGTTGGAAGGGAATGAATAGGTGGGGCACAGAGGATTTTGGGGTCAGTGAAAATACTTTGTTTGATACCATAATGATGGATACATGTTGTTATGCATTTGTCCAAGTCCATAGAATGATTAACACCAACAGTAAACTGTAATATAAACTATGGATTTGGGGTGATTATATGTCAGTGTAGGCATATCAATTGTAAAACAAGTACCACTCTGATGGGGGATATTGTTGATGGGGAAGGCTCTGCTGTGTGGAGGAGGGGGATATGGGAAATCTCTGTACCTTCCCTTCAATTTTGCCATGAATCCAAACCGTCCCTAAAAAAAGTCTTAATTAGAAAAATTTAAAAAGCAAACTGTCAATCAGTCTTCTAGGCTGACAGCTTGTTTTCTGTGACTCCTAGGGAGTAAGTGATTTTGTGTGTGTGTGTGTGTGTGTGTGTGTGTGTGTGTGTTGCTGAATAATTTTTGTAGCTCCAGTAAAGCCTACTGTTCTAGATTTTATACACCTGGCTGTAGGAGTTTATAGATGACCAGGGCAAGCCCCAAGGGACATGACTCAGAGTGTGTGATTCAAAGGAGACATAGCAGTGGTCTGGGAAAAATGATAATCTTGACGGAAGTAAACTAATTTTAACAAAGTGCTTCTGTATGTCTGAATCTGTATTGTACATTTTTGTCTCATTAATTGTCACCATTACCCTACAAGGTGGAAGAGTTAGGGTTTCACATAAGGAAACTAAGATTCAGAGAAGTTATTTGCTTAAAGCAACAAATCTAGTGAGCAAGCCCAGACTCAAACCAGAATTTGAGCCCAAAGCCCATATATGTCCGTTCTACCACCTCATTGCTTTCCCCTGGGTAAGCTGTATACATAAGCCAGACAAAGTCGACAGATTTGTACTGATAGCAACAGGTCATTTTCCTCAACTTCACACTATCTTATGTTGCATGTACAGGTCAAGGAAATACAATTTTTTTTTTCCAGCTGCAAAGGAAGAGAGTATTAATTTCTTACCACAGGCTGCTATTCATAATTCACATCTAATTTTTTAAAAGTATATCTTCAAAATGGTTATAGAGGTCAGCGTTCACACTTCTTGGAAGATTTGCAACATTTTTTAAGGTAGAGAGAGAGAGAGACATCCTCCCTTCAGCATTCTCATCAGCATTTAATTTTTCAAAAAGGTACAAAGTCCTTCAAAATGCCAGACCTAAAGGTTGTTGGGGGCACGGGGAATTTGAGATCAATTATATGAGTAGCCTGCTATGATTTATCATTTGAAGATAGCATCTATCTGAATTTAAAGAGAGGCTAGTCAATATCACAGCACAGAGATAGGACACAGCCAATGTAAGAGTATTAGAGATAAAAAAGAGAGAGAAGTGAAGAGCCCGCCCCCCAGCCCAGATGGTTGGGGGATGGGAAATAGATAAAAATACTCAGAGTGGCAGCTATTTTAACATAATTGTTCAGAATAAAGCAGTGATAAGGCAAGAATTACTCATTTTCGAGTACAGTGATCTAGTGTTCATCCTAGACCAGTAGCAGAATCAGGTCTAATGGATTGCAAAAGTGAAATATGTATTAAACATATGGAAATTGGTTTAATTATATTAATATGTCTCACTTTTCATTCTCATCTTCAAGGTAGGTGAAAGGCGTGTGTAAAAATAACCTAAGTGTGGTAATCCCTTGAAATTCTTCTAAAATTTTGAATAGTATTAAATAAAATTATCACTGAGATTAGAATGAAAAATTATCGTGGATGAATCTCTTCCCACCTTTGGACCAAGTCATCTCTCTTTTAATGGCTTCTTTTCATGGACGGAGGAGTGGGCTATAAATAATGCATCAAGCCCCTCATTTAGGATCCATATTGATATGGCTAACTATATACATTCTGTCAGAAACAAAACCAAGTCCGACAAAATTAACAAAGTGTTTATTCATAAGCTTCTGGCAAGGGAATCCATCTGCCATTACTTTCAGTTCTGCAGGGTTCGAAGGTATTACAAAGGAGAGTCATTTTTATAGAGTAAAAAGAGGAAAGGCTGAGATAGTCTCTGATTGGCAAGCATTCTATATAGGTGTGATTTTTGGAAGTTGGGCAGGGGGAGACTTTCCAATTGCTGTTCAGTCCTTGGTTGACTGTGAGGGAGGAGAGAGCAGTTGAGGGGTGTTGCAGATGAGGAAGGAGTTTTCAGTGTTAGGGGTGGAAGGCGCTCTGTGGCTGGCCATTTCCTCAAACAAATGTGGACCCAAGAGGTGCCTTTTTGCAGTCAGATTGTCATTTGGTTCTTATTTGGGGAGGGGGGCACTGCCGAGGCAAGTAGCTTCTCAGTGCTCATTTTCTTCTGGCCATGATGGGGGATGGAGCAAGGGCTTCTCATGGACTGCGGTGCATTTGTGAGCCAGCTAGCTTCATCTCATGTTCATCTCATATTCTTCAACTTCCGTTCTGCCGCTTCCTGTAGTTTGTGATGTACAATGTACAGTGTACAATGATACAGAAAAGAAAGAGTCCGCAAAGAAGAGAAATGGCCCAAGAATGGGTGTTAAATGGCCCAGAAACATTTGCTCACAGCTGGGTCTATAAACGTGAGTTCATCTTCCCAGGATTCAACAGCATCATTAGTCATGGCTGATGGTGTGGGTGTTCGCCACGAAATTATGGTCAACACCCCTCTCTTAGGAGGGCAAGCAAAATACAGCCACGATGTGGATCATAAATAATGGGAGAAGGCTTTGGGGTTCTCCCTGTTTGCTTGTTCAGTGTTTCTCCAGGTTTAACAGAGGTGTTTTGGTTGATGGTGTGGTGGCATATTTCTGATAAGCAGCAGTGAACCTTGGGGTCACGGTGTCTGAGATTTAGGCTTGGCTCTGTCTCCTTTAGCCGTGTGTCCTTGGGCTCATGGAGATGCCTAGTATCTTGAATAGGACAAATTAGGGAGGAGATCAGTGCCATAAGTGCAGAGAGGTCTGCTTAAACTTTGGCTCTCTTGGTCTGATTACTTGCAAAAGAAATGGATTTATTTTTAGGTGGACCTTAACGAATATCCTTATGAGTGTGTCTGATGGAGGATCATTTTTGTTAGATGGGATTTGGGTGTGAGGCAAAGCCTCCAGCTCCTTGGGAGACAAATGACAGAGATTCACTCAGATAGAGGATGTATTGGCTCTGGTAGGAAGAACCTGATATAATATGCTCACTCCTAACTAATTGTCTTATGATCAGGTACAATCTCTTTATGAGCATCATATTTTGAAAAAGTTGGAGCTTCAAAATAAAATAGGCAGATTTCAACCCTGGCTCTGCCACTTGTGAGTCACATGATCTTAGGAAACTTAATTAACTTTTCAAAACCTTAATTTCCTTCTCTATAGAGTGGAAAATTAATGCCTTGAAGAATCATGTAGGTTAAAGCTAATGAATGCACATTTCCCAGCACATAATAGGTGTTCAGTAAACTGTAGCTGTTTTTATATGACACATAGGTATTTTACCTCAGCCAGTGTCAGGCAGTTCATTTGTGGCTGAATATCCTCTCACCAAGAAATACCCTCTTCTCTAAAGACCTCTTCTGGAGCTTGGAAATATATTATGTTACTCAATAGATTTTTACCCCAATATTTAAAAAGCTTAGCTAAAGACCTCAGAACATTTTCTTAACATTATAAAATATACCTAGAGGAATTTCTAGCTAGTTGAAAACTGACCTTCATTTAACTCTGGTTTAAATAACCCAGGTATGTGAGAAAGGGGACTTAGTAAATAAATGAGGTTATTTCTGAAGCTGATAGCAAATGCACAGGAGCATGGATAGGAGTGGGTGATAATCTCTGTTCAAATTTTAGAGGACATTTTTAAAATCAAGGTATAATTGACATATTGTATTTCAGGTGTACAATGTAATGATTTGTTATTTGTATACACTGTGAAATGATCGCTACAATAACTCTAGTTACCATCCATCACCACGCAAAGTGACAAGATTATTTTTTCTTCTGATGAGAACTAAGATTTATTTTTTTTTTATCAACTTTCAAATATGCAATGCAATATTATTAACTATAGTCACCAGGCTGTAAATGACATCCCCAAGACTTAAATTTATTTTATAACTGGTTTGTGTCTCTTGACCCCCTTCACCCATTTTGCCCACCCACCCCAACTCTCCTCCCCCCGGCAATCACCAGTCTGTTCTCCATATCTATGAGTTTTGTCTTCTTTGTTCGTTTGTTTTGTTTTTTAGATTCCATATATAAGTGAAATAATATGGTATTTGTTTTTGTCTGACTTATTTTACTTCATAATACAATTGACCCGTGAACAAGATAGACTTGAACTGCGTGGGTCCACTTATGCTGGATATATTTCAATAATTAATACTACCGAACTACATAGTTGAATCCACAGATGCAGAGGAACCATGAAAATGGAAGACCAACTATAAGTTATATACAGATTAACCCCTGTTTGTTCAAGGCCAACTGTGCTCTCAAGGTCCATTCTTGTTGTAAATGGCAAGATTTTATTCTTTTTATGGCCAAGTAGCATGCCACTGTGTATATGTATGTATGTATATGTGATATATACACACATAACCCCCATGTCTTCTTTATCCATTCATCCACCGATGGACATTTAGGTTGTTTCCATATCTTGGCTCTTTTATATAGTGCTGCAATGAACATAGGGGTACAGATATCTTTTTGAGATAGTGTTTTCATTTTCTTCAGATATGTACCCAGAAGTGGAATTGCTGGATCATGTGGTCATTCTATTTTTAATATTTTGAGGAACCTCCGTACTGTTTTCTAATACTGCACCAATTTACAATCCCATCCACAGTGCACAAGGGTCCCCTTTTCTCCACATCCTTGCCAACACTTAGCATTTCTTGTCTTTTGGACAGTAGCCATTATGACAGGTGTGAGGTGATATCTCATTGTGGTTTTGATTTGCATCTTCCTGATAATTAGTGATGTTGAGCATCTTCCATTGTGCCTGTTGACCATCTGTATGTCTTCTATGGAAAAATGTCTATTCAGATCTTATGCCTATTTTTTAAATTGGATTGTTTGTTTCTTTGTTATTGAGTTGTACCAGTTCTTTATATGTTATGGGTATTAACCCCTTATAGGATATATGATTTGCAAATATTTTCCCCCATTTGGTAGGTTGCTTTTTCATGTTGTTGGTTTCCTTTGCTGTGCAGAAGCACAGTTTGATGTAGTTTTGCTTTAGTTTTTGGAGTCAGATTCAAAAAAAAAAAAAAATTTGCCAAGATTGATGTCAAGGAGCTTACTGCCTGTGTTTTCTTCTAGGAATTTTATGGTTTCAGGTCTTACATTCAAGTCTTTAGTCCAGTTCGAGTTAATTTTTGCATATGGTGTAAGACAGTAGTCTTGTTTTATTATTTTGCATGTGGCTGTCCTGTTTCCCAATACCATTTATTGATGAGGCTGTCCTTTTCCCATTGTATAATCTTGCCTCCTTTATCCACAATTAGTTAATAATATATGTGTGGGTTTATTTCTGGATTCGTTTTTCTGTTCTATTGATCTGTATGTCTGATTTTATGCCAATAACACACTTCCCCCCCCACCCACTCTCTCTTGATTACTGTAGCTTTGTAATATAGTTTCAAATCAGGGAGCATGATGCCTCCACCTTTGTTCTTCTTTCTCCAGATTGCTTTGGGTATTTGGAAATTTTTGAGGTTCCATACAAATTTTAGGATTATTTGTTCTATTCTGTGGAAAATGCCATTGGAATTTTGATAGGTATTGCATTGAATCTGTAGATTGCTTTGGGTAATATGGATAGTTTAATAATATTAATTAGTATTAATTAATATAAATCAATACATTAATATTAATAAATTAAGTAATATAAATTAATCCATGAGCATAGAATGTTTTTTCATTTATTTGTGTTGTCTTCAATTTCTTTTATCAGTGTCTTATAGTTTTCAGTGTTCAGGTCTTTCACCTCCTTGGTTAAATTTATTCATAGGTATTTTGTTATTTTTTTATGCAACTGTAAGTGGGATTGTTTTCTTAATTTCTCTTTCTGATGGTTCTTTCTTAGTGTATAGAAACACAACTTATTTTTATGTATTATTTTGTACCTCACGACTTTGTTGAACTCATTAATGAGCTCTAAAGTCTTTTGGTGGAGTCTTCAGGGTTTTCTCTTTATATAAAATCATGTTGTTCACAAATAGTGACAGTTTTACTTCTTCCTTTCCAATTTGGATGCTTTTTCTTTCCTAATTGCTCTGACTAGGACATCCAATACTATGTTGAATAAAAGTGGTGAGAGTGGGCATCCTTGTTTTTTTCCTGATCTTAGAGGTAAAGCTTTTAGCTATTCACCGTTGAGTATGATGTTAGCTGTGGGCTTGTCACATATGGGCTTTGTTATGTTGAGTTACATATCCTCTATATCAGTGGTCCCCAGCCTTTTGGCACCAGTTTCATGGAAGACGATCTTTCCACGGAATGGGAAAGGGGATGGTTCAGGCGGTAATGCAAGCGATGGGGAGCGATGGGGAGCAGCAGATGAAGCTTCGCTCTCTTGCCTGCAGCTCACCTCCTGCTGTGCAGCCCGGTTCCTAACAGGCTGAAGACCAGTTCTGGGGGCTGGGGACCGCTGCTCTATACCCACTTTGTTGAAAGTTTTTATCGTAAATGGATGTTGGATTTTGTCAAATGCTTTTTTGCTTTGTTGAGATGATCATATGATTTTTATCCTTCATTTTGTTAATGTGGCATATCATGTTGATTTTGTAGATGTTGATCCATTCTTGCCTCCCTGGGAATAATCTCACTTGATCATGATGTATGATTCTTTTAGTGTCTTGTTGAATTCAGTCTACTATCATTTCATTGAGGATTTTTGCATCCATGTTCAGCGGGGTTATTCTGTAATTTTCTTTTTTTGGTCGTGTCTTTGTCTGGTTTTGTTATTAGGGTGATGACAGCTTCATAGAATGACTTGAGAAGTGTTCCTTCCTCTTTAATCTTTTGGAAGAGTTTGAGAAGGATTGGTGTAAGTTGTTCGTTGTATGTTTGGTAGAATTCCCCACTGAAGCCATCCAGTCCTGGACTTTTGTTTGCAGGGAGGTTTTGTTTTTTTTTAAATTTTTTTATTACAGATTCTATTTCACTTCTAGTGATCAGTCTGTTCAAATTATCTCTTTCTTCTTGAATCAGTTGTGGTGGGCTGTATGCTTCTAGGAATTTGTCCATTTCTTTGAGGTTGTCCAGTTCGTTGGCATGTAATTGTTCATAGTATTCTCTTATGGCCCCTGCTAACGTTGGACCTGCCTCAGCCACGGGAAAGCCAGTAATCCGCTTGGATGTCCGACAGAAACTGCACTTACAAAGCCACCAGCCACATGAATCCAAAGCCACCAGCCATGTAAATCCGCCAAAGTCACACAGCCGCGGAACTTGGCTCAGATTTCAGCCCTGCTTTTGCGTGTGGGTAATCCACTGGTGCTTGTGGCTCCCAGAGGTCCTAGAGGTGGCCCTGCACCTCCTTTTACTTGTGCGTTAACAACAGGGCTTCTATGGTGGAACCTGGCTCTGTTCTGCACACACTCCCAGTGTGGCCAGACCACACTCCTGTCCCTTTGGGCTCTCTCTGCATGGCCAACCCCAGTCCTCTCCCTGGGTCTGTCGGCTGAAGCCCTACCTTCAGCGCCTGGCTCCCACATGTACCAGCGTACATGTGTCTTGGGCTCGGGAGTGCGGGGAGGTGGCCAGGAGTGTCTATGCTCGTCTCTCTCTGCCCTGTCTGCTGTAAGCCAGCTGCTGCACTCTCCTCTGAGCCTCTGAAGTTCCCTGTCTGTTCTGCCTGATCTCCCAGCTGGTGAAGGGGATTCCCAGGGTGAGGGACCCTTTCCTCTTTCACAGCTCCCTTCCAAGTGTGCAGGTCCTGTACCGATTGCTTTTTAAATTGCTTTTTAAATTTTAAATACATGTAAAGAGCTTAGAAGAGTGTCTGGCCCACAGAAGTACTGTGTATTCCGATAATAATAATAATGATGATGATGATATCTCCTCCTTAGAGAGAATGGGGAAAAATTGAGGCCCTTATGCATTTCAGGCACAACTCCAGGCAATTTACATACTTGATCAATCCTTAAAAACAATCCAATGTGGGTATTTCTATAAAATAGCCATTTTGTAGGAAAGGTCACACAGCAAGGTATAAGAGGAGAATCTACATTCAAATCTACTTGTTTACTATTAATATTGATCATGCCAAGACCTGATAGCTGGAGAGCATGGTGGTGGGCAGTCAGTGGGAGGGCTTGGGGCTTGGGAGACCCAGGGGTAGGTCTAGTGTGAGAGTACCTAAAAGTGAAGGTGGAACTAGAAACAGACTCACTGTAGAAGTCTAGGCAGGTGGGCAGTTCTCTTGAGGGTGGCCTGGTGAGATCAGAGTAGAGAAGAGGCAGCTTGGAATCTGAGGCATGAATGTTGTTTCTCATGAGTTACAGGAACAAGGGCAAGGCAGGCAGTGGTGTGCTGGTCAATGTTTAATGTTGGTTCAGGGAGCAGGGGGCCTGATTTATAGCGATTGTTTATTTCCATGCTTTAACGATAACCACTAAGCAGCCGATGTGAAGACCTGACTGTGGCTTTGGGAAGATACGGACACAGTCATCTCTCATGAGCCCGTTCAAAGCAGCAGCACCAGCATCACACCACTGTAGGCAGAGCCCCAGCTCAAGACCCCAGATGACAAACCGTGGTGGTTATCCTTGTAACCCACAAATGCCATCTTTTACCACTTGGGCAGAATCCTCTTGGGGGTTTCTTTAGCCATCATGATGCAGTCTCCACTAGTTCTGCCTCTTCCTTGGCCCCAAAGAACTCTCTGGCATTCAATCTGGTCCCCAGCAAAGGATGAACTTTTCGACTGAGCAACGTCATCAGGCTTTTGACGTTGCCTAAGATCGTCCCCCGGGCTTGCTAGAGCCACGCCGCTGCCCATCTCCAGCATCTTTACTCACTGCATGAACTGCCAGGTCTTCCGATCGCTTGTCCTCTAGACCCTACTTCCAGTCCTATTTTGTGTGTCCTTTGAGCTGATTCTTCTTTCTGTCTGGTCTTTTTCCTCCCATTGCACTGTGTTCTCTGGAGCCCTTGTTGCCTTGTAAACAAATGCCCCCACGTCCTCAAACTCTCTGCAGAATAATGTCCCTCCATCTCTCAGCCTCCTTGAATTCTTCTCAGAATACAGCTCTCCTGCGGCTCTCTGCATTTTCTTCAGAACCTCATGTACCTTGGAGGCCAGAGGTGACACTGGCTTCTCCAAAGATAGCTTTGCTGCATCTAGAGTAATTTCTTTCTTCCTCATAACAAAACCTTTTCTATTTTGAAGTCTCAGCCATCTGCTCTTGACACCTGCTGTCCCTTCTAGCTGCCGTCAGTGACACATCTCCTGGCCACTCCCCCTCACTCACGGAGGCCTTTGGTACCTGGCTGCTCAGGCTTCATCTCCACGCTGAGCTGTGCCCTCATTCTTGGCAAAAGACTTGCCTTGAAGATTTTTATCTTTGGGAGCACAGTCGCCTTCGCTCCCACACCACTTCATTAAGCTCTTGACCTTGCCATCACTTCATTGCTCTGTCCCTAAATTCATCAACTCCTGTCCCTGGGTATAATCTTTCAGCTGCAAGCTCGTGCACACTCTCTCTCCACTTATCCACCCACTGCAGCCAGACTTCTACCCTCATTCTACTGGTGCTGTTCTTAACGTGGTCACCAGCACTCTCCTGCCAGATCCACCCTCCGTGCATTTCCAGAACGATCTTTTAAAAATGCATCAGTGATCGTGTTATTCTCTAGATTAAAACACTTTAATAATTCTATTGATTCATTCATTTACAGATCTACAACAATGAACTAAGTAGTCAAAAATCACTGCACTCAATAGGTGTATACACCTCATTAATATTTTCTTTAAGAATGAAACAAAAATATTTGTCAACTCCTCGTGTTCAAAAAATTGCTATCCTCAAGCAGCTTGTGTTTCCATGTGGTCCATATAAACCTTTTAACTCAGAACTGAAGTGGAGGCCCCTGAGCGTGACGTTCAAGGCCTGGCTTTGACCTACGCTCACCTTCCTCCCACTTTCCTTAGTTCTGTCTGGTTCCTTCACGACCTTTCAGTTCTGTGAAGTCATGTTCACAGATGTGTCTCCTTCACGCCCTGGGCCTTTCCTCTGGTAATCCTTCTTGCAGGGATTCCTGTCTTTCCCATTTCTTACCTTCTCCCTTATCAATTGTGTGAACATCTCCTGTATGATGGTTCCCGTCACGCCTTTTGCTGGATAGACTTGCTCATTACCTCCTTGCGGCTGTTCCACGCATATTCCCTCCAAAGTGGCTTCAACCTCAGTGTCCTTCTTTGTTTATGCCTCGGTCTCCCCTTATTCACTGTGGACGCCCTGGCCAAGCTGGCCTCACCTCTGTCACCACGACAGCCATCAGAGTTCCTGGCCCGTTGTGCTCCTGAAGGCAGAGCGAGCATCCCAGGGCCAGGCTTGGGCCCAGGTAAGCACTTTCACCCTCAGGAACCTGCAGAGAAAACACCCGCCCCACCCCGTCCCCCCAACCCGAAATAGTGCTGCAATCCTTGGAAAGATCAATAGTAATTTTTAGTGTGGCTTTTTAAGAGAGACCTGGTTGTACCACTTGGTAAAAGCATCTTTACCTTGAATTAGGTGCTCCACGGGCTGAGGTGTATAAGACCCCGAAGAGGAGGGGTCTGTCATTGACTGAGCTCTGGCCCTCTTTTCTTCCTCCAGCTTTTCTCCCCAGTAAATGTTTTTAGATGAGCATTTGATAATCAATGCCTCCCAATTCCATCTCCACACCACCCCGCTTTCTCTGCCTCCTTTTCTCTCTTTATTCTGTGGAGGGGGGGTATATTTTAAAATTCTAAAATTTATTTGCCACTCTCAGGCATATCTTTGAATTAGACCTCAATGTATATCTAAAAGGAGGGATCTCAGCATTTTTTTTAACCTCACCGAAATGCCATTGTTATTATTATTGGTATTTAAATTTTATTTTTCTAAGATTAAGTTCATTTTCCTAAGGTAGGAAGACCAATTCATCTTTGTTAGCAGCCTTTTTTTTTTTTTTTAATTATTTATTTATTTATTTTTGGCTGTGTTGGGTCTTCGTTTCTGTGCGAGAGCTTCCTCTAGTTGCGGCAAGCAGGGGCCACTCTTCATCGCGGTGCGCGGGCCTCTCACTGTCGCGGCCTCTCTTGTTGCGGAGCACAGGCTCCAGACGCGCAGGCTCAGTAGTTGTGGCTCACGGGCCTAGTTGCTCCGCGGCATGTGGGATCTTCCCAGACCAGGGCTCGAACCCGTGTCCCCTGCATTGGCAGGCAGATTCTCAACCACTGCGCCACCAGGGAACCCCAGCCTTTTTTTAAATTAAGAATCTGCTGCCCTCAAATGAGGTTTCAACTCAAAAGGCATAAATTCTGAGTTTTTAAACTTAGGCATTTAATTTTTCACACTTTATTGGACAAAGACATTACAGAACACACACACGCACGCACACACCCTCAACAGATCAACTGGCCGTGCCATCAGGTAGTCCCAGGAATGGCAGCTGCCCTCAGGAGGAAAAGGAAAGTGAGTTAGCCTGAGCAGTGGATGGCAGCCCTGCTGTCACCGATGGGGATGGGGAAATGGGGAGCCGCGGGGCAAGGAGGAGGAGAGCAACTGCCTCTTCTCATCTTTGAAGGAACAAGTCAAGGGGCGTTGACTGGCTCCATGGAAGAGTCACTGACGGGCAGAGGACGCTAACTCGAGAAGCCTGCTCCCTTTGGCTTGGGTCCCCCAAGGCCGGCTAGAGAGGAGAGCCAGGCCTGGCAGCCTGGCAGCAATCCCACTACTGGGCATATACCCTGAGAAAACCATAATTCAAAAAGAGTCATGTACCAAAATGTTCATTGCAGCTCTATTTACAATAGCCAGGACATGGAAGCAACCTAAGTGTCCATCATCGGATGAATGGATAAAGAAGAGGTGGCACATATATACAATGGAATATTACTCAGCCATAAAAAGAAACGAAATTGAGCTATTTGTAGTGAGGTGGATGGACCTAGAGTCTGTCATACAGAGTGAAGTAAGTCAGAAAGAGAAAAACAAATACAGTATGCTAACACATATATATGGAATCTAAGAAAAAAAAAAAAAAGGTCATGAAGAACCTAGTGGTTAAGACGGGAATAAAGACACAGACCTACTAGAGAATGGACTTGAGGATATAGGGAGGGGGAAGGGTAAGCTGTGACAAAGTGAGAGAGTGGCATGGACATATATACACTACCAAACGTAAAATAGATAGCTAGTGGGAAGCAGCCACATAGCACAGGGAGATCAGCTCGGTGCTTTGAGACCACCTAGAGGGGTGGGATAGGGAGGGTGGGAGGGAGGGAGACACAAGAGGGAAGAAATATGGGAACATATGTATATGTATAACTGATTCACTTTGTTATAAAGCAGAAACTAACACACCATTGTAAAGCAATTATACTCCAATAAAGATGTTAAAAAAAAAAAAAAAAAAAAAGAATGGCTGCCTTTGAAGCCGAAAAGTGAGAAGAGGCAGCCAAAGACATTGTGGAGGCCCAAGACACTGTCCAGGTGCACATGTGTGTCATGCACGCTGTCTCTTTGACTCTGCGTGAGGATACTGTGCTCCTCAGACGTGGAAACCCAGTTCAGAGATATTCCGTAACTTGCCCAGAATAACACTCATTGGTAGCGAAGCTGGGTTTTGAACTGAGATGGGCCACATATTTTTCTTTCTAGCTCTGTGACATTCAGCTGCTCAGGGGCTTACCTCATTTTGTCCCCCTGAGAAAGGAGAAATACAGGTTTGGGATTGTCCCCCTTGCCCCCTTTTCAAACAGCTTTATTGAGGTATAATTCCCATACCATACAATTCACTGATGTAAAGTGTTCAAACCAATGGTGCTTGACATAGTACATCATTTTACAAATTGTGTGTTAAATTTTATTTAACATTTCATTTGACCTAACATTTGACATTTTAGCCATTTTTAGGTGTACAATTCCATGGCATTAATTGCATTCACAGTGTTGTGCAACCATCACCACTATCTATTTATGAAACTTACTCATCACCCAACAGAAACCCTGTAACCACTAAGCCGTGACTTCTCATCCTTCCCGCCTCCCAGCCCCTGCAAACCCCTCATCTTGGTGCAGCCATAACAATTTGGGGCAGTAAAACAGTTCAGTGGTTCTTCAAAATCCAAGCATAGAATTACCAGATAGCCCCACAATCCCAGTCCTAGATCTATACCCAGAGGTGTTGAAAGCAGGTGCTTGAGCATATATTTGTACACCAGTGTTCATTGCAGTGTTATTCGCCACAGCTAAAAGGTGGGTGGTTCTTTTTTTCCTTCATCCCAACCATATGCCTGATCCTCTTCTTTACCTTAGCAGCTCTGCTTAAATCTTTTCTTTTTAACGATACAGTGTTGTTAGCTATACTAACCATGTTGTGCGTTCCATCTCCATGACTTACCTGTCTTACGACCAGAAGTTTGACCCCTTTCACCCATTTTGTCCGCCCCCTCACCACTGGCAACCATCAATCTGTTCTATGAGTTCGGATTTTTTTTTTTCTCACATGTAAATTCCACATGTAAATGAGATCATATGGTATTTTCTTTCTCTGTCTCACTGCACTTAGCATAATGCCCTCGAGGTCCCCCATCCCTGTTGTCACATATGACAAGGTTTTCTACTTTTTTTATGGCTGAATAATATTCCATCGTGTGTGTGTGTGTATGTATGTATATATCTATATCTACATCTATATCTAAATCTATATATATCACATTTTCTTTATCCTTTTATCCATTGGTGGACACTTGTTTCCATGTCTTGGCTATTGTAAATAATGCTTCAGTAAACATAGGGGTGTGTATACCTTTTTGAGATGGTGATTTTATTTCCTTTGGATAAATACCCAGATGTGGAATTGCTGGATCATGTGGTAGTTCTATTTGTAATTTTTAAAGGAACCTCCATACTGTTTTCCACAGTGGCTGCACCAATTTACATTCTAAACAACAGTGCACAAGGGTTTCCTTTTCTCCACATCCTCACCAACACTTGTTTTTTCTTGTGTTTTGATGAAAGCCATTCTGACAGGTGTGAGGTGATAGCTCAGTGTGGTTTTAATTTGTGTTTCCCTGATGATTAGGGATGTTGAGTACCTTTCATGGGACTCTTGGCCATTTATACGTCTTCTTTGGAAAAATGTCTATTCAGGTCTTCTGTTTTTTAATCAGATTGTTTGACTTTTCTCTATTGAATTGTATGAGTTCTTGTATATTTTGCATATTAAGCCCTTATCAGATATATTATTTGCAAATATTTTCTCCCGTTCAGTAGGTGGCCTTTTCATTTTGTCGATGGTCTCCTTTGCCGTATAGAAGCTTTTAAATTTGATGTAGGGTTTAATTCTGTTTTTTATATTGAGCTTCCCAGTTATATGTTATTCCAAATGGAATTACTTCAGTATAGAGCAATGTGTCTTAAATGTTTTTTTCATTGTCAGCCCCCTAAGGTGTCTTTTTGACATTTTTTTCCTTATCGTTTTCTCATGAAAATTTAATACCAGAGATATACTATATATCTGCTCCTGTGCTGTGGCCCTTTGGAGAATCACAAACTTTTACAAATAGCTAAGATTTTTTCACTCCCCCAAGAACCCAGTTGAGAGTGAGGGTGTGAAGATTAAAGTACTACCTTGGGAGCCAGGTCTGCCTGGACTCGAGTTCTAGCTCTGCCCCCTTCTTGTTGGGTGACCTTGGGCAAGTTGCTTAGTCTCCCATGCCTCAATTTCCTCGTCTATAGACTTGAAATTATGAAAAACCTACTTCAAAGGGTTATTATGAGAATTAAATTAGTTAATAAATGTAGGCCAGTACCTGGTACTTGGTAAATGCTACACAAACGTTAACTATTATTATTTTTTAAATGGTTCTTCCATTTAAAAGTAGTTCAAGACCAGTGGATTGTATGAAAACCTGATTCTATTCCATTTTCCTCCTTTTGAATGGTGTTGTCCATTGTACTTTTGAATTGTGTTTTTAGAGGAAAGTGGGTTATGAGTCATTATTCTGTGGGTTTCTTTCTCATTTCTCTTCATCCATTTATTTTTAAATTTTTTCAACAATCACTTTTCATAGGAGTCTGGACTTGGTGAATTTTAAGGACCACTTTAAATGCTTTATGGTTTTGGCTTTCATATTAGATAAGATGGATTCAGTCAGATGTGTAAAAATTTGGAATTGGGAATAATGTTGATTTCAACTCAAGAAGATTGTTTCATCTAAGGAATCTCTTCATATGGGGAAAGGCACAGAGAAGTAGCTGTCCTTCCTGAGGACATTCAGCTGATCATCATTCTTCATACAGGTGCTGGAAGACAAGGACTGGTTTTATTGAAACCCGTTTGTGTTCATTAACGAACTGCCCATAGGTCCACAGGCACCTGTTTGTGTAATTCAGAGCCTGGTATTTAATCACTGGTTAATTTGATGCTGTAGTGAATCAGATATAAACCTCTGGCACCAAATCATTTATTTTTAAAAGACTGAAACCTCTGTGCACTTTATTTTGACTGCATGGGAAAAGTGGTGAATAAATAATTTGACAAATAGTGGCTACAGGAAATTGCTATTTAATTAACCGAGGAAAGTGGATATGAGGAAGGGGAAGCTAAGGTGGCTTTGTAGAGAGGCAGAATAGAGTAGATGCCAAGGTTCAAATTCTCTGAGGTCACCTTCCAGCTGTTTAAACTTTTGTGCCTCCAGAAAATAAAATAAAAATATTAATATATACCTATCTATATGGTACTTGTGAGGATGAAATGGGTTAATACACGCCAAGTGCTTTATAACTGTGGCACAAAGCAGTGATCCATAAATGCTACCTATAGAAAGAATAGTACAACCAGAGATAAAGAGGATGTCGATGCTTGGCTGGTGGTACTGCAGTCTCCCATCTCATTCACTCTTGGCTAACTTTTGTGTATCTTTGTAAAGCAAAAGAATAGCTGCCCAACATCTCTCCATTTTTCCCAACTCCCAGCCCCTGGTAATCACCAGTTTAGTAATTTCTATGAGTTTGGCTTTTTTAGATCCCACATATAAGTGGGATCTTACGGTATTTGTCTTTCTCTGTCTGAGAGAGAAGTGCTTATTTCACTTAGCATAATACTCCCAAGGTTCATCCATGTTGTTGCAAATGGTAGGACTTCCTTCCTATGGCTAAATGATATTCCATTGTGTGTGTGTGTGTGTGTGTGTGTGTCTTGTGTATCTCACATCTTTTTTCACTCATCTTTTGATGGTCAAAGAGTACAAACTTCTTGGTTATGAGTACGTTCTTGGGATCTAATGTACAGCATGGTGATTATAATGAACAATAATGCATTATGTATTTGAAAGTTGCTAAGAAAGTAGGTCTTAAGTCTTCTCGCCACCAAAAAGAAATGGTAATTATGTGACCTGATGGAGCTGTCAGCTAAGGCAATGGTGGTGATCATTTTGCAACAATAAGTGTATCAAATTTACACATTGTATACCTTAAGCTTCTGCAATGTTATATGTCAATTATGTCTTAATAAAGCTGGGGGAAAAAGAAGAATTGCTGCCCAATCAAAGTGATAAGGGAAGGCCATCAACATTTTATGAAGGCTTCTTCTTGCCTTCTCAAGACTCACAACAAACATCTTTTGGGTGAAACCTTCCTCAGTAGTTTTTGATGGAATTAGCCACTTCTTTTTCCGGTAGAATTTTGTTCATGTTCAGGTGACTGCCTCTTTACTGGATTAGGATTGGTTCTGTATGATCTGGCTTTTTTCACTTAGTATAAAAGCCAGAATACAAGGACCACGTCTCACTGACCTTTGGAATCGTTACTGCCTCTAGAATTCAGCAGTCTCTTAATAGCTCTTGAATTTCCTTTCCCAGGGGTAGGGAAGGCAGGAGACCATCATAGCTTCCACATTTCCAACTGACTCATAACTCAGGAGGAAATCTTGAATCTTTCTGGAAGCGCTCACTGGTTTTGTTGGTACCGTTGGCTGAAGTAGGGTTCAGATATTAATAGATTCACGTAGGTTGGAGCACAGCCTACAGCTAAAGCTGAATGAGTCACCTTTCACTCAATGTGCTTCTTTCCTTGCAGACGCTCAGCATCAGTTTGTGGATACTCTCCAAGGTCAGAAATACCAGCCTGGGAGGAAAAAAAAAAAATCATAGAGAGGTATCTTACAGTGCTCTTCCGATGTCAGCTAAAAATTGGTGTGCTGTGATTCTCAGTGGCACAAAGAGATGTTACTTTATGACAGTATTTAATTCTGAAATTGAGCCCAGCAGGGGGAAAAAGACATCTTAGCATGAATTTGCAAATATCTGACATAGCTATATATGGGAAATACTTTTAAAATGTCAGAAAATCCAATAATCTAACTTCTACCTTATGATGTATTTAACCTTGTTTGAGAAGACTTCTTTACTATGCATGGGATGACCAAAAGGTTATTTGAATTTTTAATCTGCAAATATTTGATCTGGCAGATGACATGTTTGTTTGACACATATCTTAGAATATGATGTAAAAATTCATCTCACCAGGCAACAGAGAAATTTAAAGGGTTATTGTATTAGTCAGTTGGAGCTGTCATAACAAAGTGCCATCGACTGGATGGCTTAAACAACGGAAATTTACTCACAGTTCTGGAGGCTGGAAGTCTGAGATTAGGGTGCCAGCAGGGTTGGGTTCTGGTGAGGGCTCTCTTCCTGACTTGCAGATTGCTGCTTTCTCCCTGTGTCCTCACGTGGCAGAGAGAGAGTATACTCTTTCGTGTCTCTTCTTAAAAGGGCACTGATCTCATCAGGAGGGCACCACTCTCATGACCTTATCTAATCCTAATTACCCCACAAGCGCCCCATCTCCAAATGCCATCACATTGGAGGTTAGTGTATAAACATAATTTGCTGGAGGAACACAATTCAGTCCATAGACGTTATATAGGAAGCTCCCTAGATTGTCTTATTTTTCTCTTCTCTTCTCTTTTCTTGTCTTACTTTCTCTTTTCTTTGCCTTCCTATTTTCTCTTTACTTCCTGTCATGTTCTCTCCCTTCCCCTCCCTCCCTCCCTCCCTTCTCCTCCTCCTTCCTTCCTTGCCCATTTCCATCCTCCCTTCCATCCTCCTCCTTCCTCTCTCTCGCTCTCTCTCTTCCCACCCCTCTCTCTTACACCCCCCGTGCCCCCCCAAGCTCCTTGTGATAACATGCTTCAAGGCACAGACATTTGCGGGTTGAATCTGATAGGCAGATGTGTTTTGCTTGGTTCAAAATATTTGAAAAAAAAAATGGTGCCACTATTTTAAAAAGTTAAATTAATACTAGGGTATGTAAGTTCTCTAGAAAGATCAGCGATCTAGCCCACAGTCCCTGGGAGGCAATACTACAGAGCGATGAGTACAAACTCTGGAACCAAGCTGCCTGAATTCACATCCTGGCAGTCCAGGTACACCTCCGGGCTATGGGACCTTAGACAATTAACTGTCCATTCCTATGGCCCTAGTTTTTCATCTGTAAAGTGAAGATAACAGTTCAAATTCTTCCACTGTCTTTCCGCCACTGAGGTTTAGTGTCATTTTCCATGTATCATTCGCCTTGCACAGTGTTTTTTACCTTGTAAGAGAGAACCATTTCTTTGTTCTTGGGAGTAGAGAAATAAAAACGATTGAGAGAGATTGATAGAGTGAGGGAGGGAAGGGAGAGAAAGGTAGGGAGGGAGGGATTGATTTATATTTTAGGAAAAATAATATATACCTTATTTATTTTGGGGACGGGGCATATTTTGCACGCATATCTTCTACCTGGCTTCTGTTGGCATTTGGTTTATATTTCTAGATTCCGTAGGCATTTAATTTCTCTCCCCTTGCTTTAGGAAGAAAACAATAATTATAGAGAAGCACGGAACATTGGATAAAGCACAAACTCCAGAGTTAGAAGACCTTGATTCTGTTACCAGCTCACTGATTATCTGTGTACCTTTGGGCAAGTCAGAATTCTTCTCTAGGTCTTTATTTTCTCATCTGAAAAAGGTCATAATAATTCATACCTTGTCTGCTTCACTGGATTTTTATAAGTTCAAATCAGAGACCATAGAGGCCCTCACCTTACAAAATATCCAGTGTGACACAGTTGGGAGTGTATTGACAGTTCTAATATCAATCCCAGTGCCACCGTGTTTTTATAACTCATGATTTCTGAAAAGTCAGGAGATTAAAGTCAGGTAGAATTGCTCTGCAAGTTATCTTACTAGTCCCTGGAGGACTTGTCCCAGGCTGTGCTTTTGTTTGAATGTCTGTTGCTAGTCCTGGCTGTTCTTCATTTTCTGGGGAGATGCCAACTCAGTTGAAACAGGTATCAAGGAACAGTGTGAAGGTTCAGGTCATCTTAGTAGTATTTTCCAGGACTTGTGTCTTGGAAAAGACATCTAGAACATCTTCAAGCTCATTGAAACAGGATGAAAGGGGGTGGCCCAGAATATAATGCTTCAGAGGCAGGGTTTATGATGAATTGTGAGGACAGAAACACCTGAATGTGTCAAGAACTTTAGAACCAGGGAAGTCTTTAGATGCTCTCTGGTCCAACTCACCATTTTATAAATGGGAAAACCGATGTCTAGAGAAGTGCCCAGTGCTAGGGTTACCTAATAGAAAGAGCAAGAATAGAGCTTGACTCTTGACTGTCAATCTAGTGCTCGTGTCCAACAGAGTGGAAGAAGTGTGCTCTTGAAGTCACAGAAACTTGGGGTGAAATTGTAGGTGCTCTCCATGTCGTTTCTGATGGCAGTCCATTGGATGGTTGGGGATAATGAAATGAGATGCACACAGTTCTAGGCACAGAGCACAGTCTCAATAAATATTGATTTTCTTTCTTCACTCTGTTTCTTTTTTAAATGTGCACAGGGAGTGGGGCATAACTTCTCCCCCTACTCCCCCTCGCCCCAACCTCTGCATCCAACCCTCTCTGGGCTGCCTTTTTCTAGGAAATTCTTATGTAACAAGTCTGAGTAGATCACACTGTTTTATTTAGAGAATTCTTTGCATTTGCTTCTATCTTTGCTACCCAAGGTCTACGCTCTAATTTAATGATGACGATGCCAAATTCAGCTCTGTTTGTTCTGAACAGTCTTAGGCAGGTGGAGGCTGGTGATATGTGAAGAATCATTATGCCACATCAGATTTCATTTGAAAGTCCATAGGTATACCTTCTTAAAATGAAAACAAACTACTTTATTTTCCTGGGAAGGGACATAAATTATGTATTTTTATTACCCCAGAAGACCAACAGAGGACAAGCACTGATATTTCAAAGGTGACAAGCAATCTCTAAGAAGGAATCACAATTTGAGCCCCATTATACTCCAGCTGATATATACTGCAGTGGGGTTTATAGATGTTTCTCTAACAATATTTAATAAAAGACCCAGACCCCTTTGTCACTAGTTTCTAATCCTATAGGGGGCCTTCAGTAGTCTTAAGCATCCTGAGTTAAGGTTGTATCAAGGGTTCCAGCTCAGAGCAGAATGCTATCACCTGTTTTGGGGTCCTGGATCTCTGGAGTCTAAAGTTTGAAAGTGTGAGGATTTAATATAAAAGAGCCACAGAAGCGGTGATGCACAGTACAGCTTTACTATTTTAACAGAGAGTGTAATACAAAACAAATGTCATGAACAGTATTGCACATGGACATAGTATTTGGAGATCTGCCTGTTTCCATACACTTTGTGATAGCATCAGCCATGTGTAACATAGTCACAGGATCGAAAAGTTACGGAGGGCTACAACTGGCCCAGTGAAAACAATGCCAACTTTGAAGGGAGACTGTGGATTCAAACCCAGGGTCTTAGGCTTACTGACTTTATGCCTTGGACAAGTGATCTAATAATCTCTGAGCCTCGGTTTCCTCATCTTGACATGGGGGTATCTATCTCCTATAGTAAGTAGTCAAGTGGAATAAATGGGGTGACGAGATGCTACCTGTGGGGTACCTAGCATAGTGTCTCATATGTCGAAATGACAGCTACTGGGTATTAACCAGGTGCTAGGGGCTGTTCCTAGTTTTACCTTTTGAGGTTAGCAACTGTTAGCCTCTTATTCATTTTGGTATCATACTGTGCTTAATGATGTGTTTTAAAATGTTTATCCATTCATCCTTTTGGTAGTCAGCTTAACTGTGGTTCTTAGAAATTCTTGCTAGACTGATCCAAACCTTTAGATTGAGCCTGGCCTGGACTGTGTTCAACTTCTCCTTTGAAGTTCAGTCTCAGACATTGCCTCTTCTTGCCTTCTGGCTTTTGGGTAAATATCAGACTGGAAAGGACCATTGCTTGAGAGAGGGATCTGCTTTAGGCAAAGCACCATCACCACCAGGGCAAAAGTCAGATGGCTTTTCAGACTTATATTTAAAAACCTCATTGTAGGACTTCCCTGGTGGTGCAGTGGTTAAGAATCACCTGACAGTGCAGGGGACACGGGTTCGAGCCCTGGTCCGGAAAGATCCCACATGCCTGCCGTGGAGCAACTAAGACCGTGCGCCGCAACTAGTGAGCCTGCACTCTAGAGCCCGCGAGCCACAACTACTGAGCCTGCATCTCACAACTACTGAAGCCCGCGTGCCTAGAGCCCATGCTCTGCAACAAAGAGAAGGCACTGCAATGAGAAGCCCGCACACCGCATCGAAGAGTAGCCCCCGCTCGCTGCGACTAGAGAAAGCCCACGCGCAGCAATGAAGACACAACGCAGCCAAAAATAAATAAATAAATAAATAAATAAATAAATTTATATATTAAAAAAAAAGAAAAAAACCCTCATTGCTTTGGGCTCACTCAGTTTCTCTTTCTGAGCATCAGTTCATTCTTTAACTGGGGAGTTCTGTTTGTTTCTTTTTCTTTTTTTTTTTTGTAACTATTCATAACATTTTAGGATCTTTTTTTTTTTTTTAAACATCTTTATTGAAGTATAATTGCTTTACAATGGTGTGTTAGTTTCTGCTTTATAACAAAGTGAATCAGTTATACATATACATATGTTCCCATATCTCTTCCCTCTTGCATCTCCCTCCCTCCCACTCTCCCAATCCCACCCCTCTAAGTGGTCACAAAGCACTGAGCTGATCTCCCTGTGCTATGTGGCTGCTTCCCACTAGCTATCCATTTTACATTTGGTAGTGTATGTATGTCCATGCCACTCTCTCACCCTGTCACATCTCACCCCACCCCCTCCCCATATCCTCAAGTCCATTCTCTAGTAGGTCTGTGTCTTTTTTCCCGTCTTGCCACTAGGTTCTTCATGGCCTTTTTTTTTTTTTTCCTTAGATTCCATATATATGTGTTAGCATACTGTATTTGTTTTTCTCTTTCTGACTTACTTCACTCTGTATGACAAGACTCTAACTCCATCCACCTCATTACAAATACCTCCATTTCATTTCTTTTTATGGCTGAGTAATATTCCATTGTATATATGTGCCACATCTTCTTTATCCATTCATCTGTCGATGGACATTTAGGTTGCTTCCATGTCCTGGCTATTGTAAATAGAGCTGCAATGAACATTTTGGTACATGACTCTTTTTGAACTATGGTTTTCTCAGGGTATATGCCCAGTAGTGGGATTGCTGGGTCGTATGGTAGTTCTATTTGTAGTTTTTTAAGGAACCTCCTTACTGTTCTCCATAGTGGCTATATCAATTTACATTCCCACCAACAGTGCAAGAGTGCTCCCTTTCCTCCACACCCTCTCCAGCATTTATTGTTTCTAGATTTTTTGATGATGGCCATTCTGACCGGTGTGAGGTGATACCTCATTGTAGTTTTGATTTGCATTTCTCTAATGATTAATGATGTTGAGCATTCTTTCATGTGTTTGTTGGCAATCTGTATATCTTCTTTGGAGAAATGTCTATTTAGGTCTTCTGCCCATTTTTGGATTGGGTTGTTCGTTTTTTTGTTATTGAGCTGCATGAGCTGCTTGTAAATCTTGGAGATTAATCCTTTGTCAGTTGCTTCATTTGCAAATATTTTCTCCCATTCTGAGGGTTGTCTTTTGGTCTTGTTTATGGTTTCCTTTGCTGTGAAAAAGCTTTTAAGTTTTATTAGGTCCCATTTGTTTATCTGTGTTCTTATTTCCATTTCTCTAGGAGCTGGGTCAAAAAGAATCTTGCTGTGATGTATGTCATAGAGTGTTCTGCCTATGTTTTCCTCTAAGAGTTTGATAGTGTCTGCCCTTACACTTAGGTCTTTAATCCATTTTGAGTTTATTTTTGTGCATGGTGTCAGGGAGTGTTCTAATTTCATACTTTTACATGTATCTGTCCAGTTTTCCCAGCACCACTTATTGAAGAGGCTGTCTTTTCTCCACTGTATATGCTTGCCTCCTTTATCAAAGATAAGGTGACCATATGTGTGTGGGTTTATCTCTGGGCTTTCTATCCTGTTCCATTGATCTATATTTCTGTTTTTGTGCCAGTACCAAACTGTCTTGATTACTGTAGCTTTGTAGTATAGTCTGAAGTCAGGGAGCCTGATTCCCCCAGCTCCATTTTTCTTTCTCAAGATTGCTTTGGCTATTCGGGGTCTTTTGTGTTTCCATACAAATTGTGAAATTTTTTGTTCTAGTTCTGTGAAAAATGCCAGTGGTAGTTTGATAGGGATTGCATTGAATCTGTAGATTGCTTTGGGTAGTCGAGTCATTTTCACAATGTTGATTCTTCCAATCCAAGAACATGGTATATATCTCTCCATCTATTTGTATCATCTTTAATTTCTTTCATCAGTGTCTTATAATTTTCTGCATACAGGTCCTTTGTCTTCTTAGGTAGGTTTATTCCTAGATATTTTATTCTTTTTGTTGCAATGGTAAACGGGAGTGTTTTCTTAATTTCACTTTCAGATTTTTCGTCATTAGTGTATAGAAATGCAAGAGATTTCTGTGCATTAATTTTGTATCCTGCTACTTTACCAAATTCATTGATTAGCTCTAGGAGTTCTTTCAGGATCTTTTGTCTGTGCACAAAAAGCATTTGTCCTAGGCTCGTTTTGAAAAATCTCAGTTGTTTGCTATTAAGATTTTCTCAGGGTATCCCAGCTCTCTGAAGATGTTAATTCTGTTTTGATTCTCTGCATAACCAGACTTGCTTGTGAAGCACTCTTGAATCCTCTTGGAACTGTCTCCAGGGTTGTGCCTTTCCCTGAGGACGGAGAGGCAATCTTTCTTAGGCAGATGTGTCTCCCCTCCATCCCCAGTCCCCATCCTGAAACCAGGGGAATTGTCAGTTCCTTACTTTCTTCCATCCTCTTGTCTCAAGGGACCTAACCGATGACTCTAAACACTTTTTCTCTCCCTACCATCATTTTTACCAGGAAGTGATTTTTATATCTGCTGTTTGTGTGATAGAAGTTAAGCAACAAAGATAAGATTGTGATAGTTTAATTTTCTGGTACATTTGTCAACTTTTCTGCCTTACTTTGATTCTTCCTCTTTCTGGACTGGTACCGGAGCATTATTAGATATGCAAGGGCTGGAATTACCAATGGTATGAATTGAAAACAAAACCAACTCAAAGACGCATCAGCAGAGTGGCAGGGATTTGTGGCCATGGGGTCCTAGGTGGATCGCAGAGAGCAAGGGTCGGATAAACCTGTGTGAGAAGTTCTCTCTGGGGTTTCCTAACATCCCCTTTCTGATTTTTGAAAATATTTTTACTCAGGGCCTTGGCATCCTATGAAACAAGGAGATAGCTTGGCTGTTTGAATCAAAATAAACTTGTTATGGCCAAGTAACTCCTTCAAATCTAGATGAGGCAGTCGCCTCTCAGCAGTTATGCAGTGGCCTGAGGGAAATGAGCCAGGAGTTTCTCTCTGGGAGGAGCTGACAAGGGTCCATGACAGAGAAACAGTCATTGCCAGCAGCAGCCTGGTTGGCAGCTGTGGCCCATGGGCGGAAGATTGAATTGCCTCTGAGGCGAGTCCTGACTATTTTCTCATCTTAAAAGATGGCTGGGCATCCTAGCAGTACAGAATGAGTTCAGTGTGGCCGCATCTGTGAGTAAAATACCAGTGTGATTTAGCCTTCCGCTTGCCCTGCTCCAATCCATTCTCTTCACTACAGCCGAGTGATATTTTAAAAACAGAAATTGGACTGTGTCACCACCGTGATTAAAACCCAGGCTCCTTTACGTGGCCTCCAGGGCCCAGCAGGGTCTGGTCCAAGCTCATCTTTCCTGTTTCTCTTCAAATAGGCAGAGTTCCCTCCTCTAACGAATTCTTCTTATTCTTCTCTATCTGGTATGTTGTTCCCCTCCCCTTCACCTGTTTCATTTGTATTTCAGGTCTTGGATGAGCAATCACTTCCATAGAGAATCCTTCTCTGAACCTCTCAGACTAGGTCAAATCCCCATGAAATGATCTCACATTATTGGTAGAACATATAAGTTCTGCTCAGTGTCTTGCCAGGCTCTGAGGTCCATGATGGAGTTTTGTTCATCACTCTGCCTCAAAGTGTAGTAGAGGGCTAATTAGTGTTCTTTGAATGTACAGACTAAATGGTCCTCTCCCTTTCTAACCCTGCAAAGACAAAAAGTTTAGCCCCTGTGGTTTCCCTTCTGTTTCCTCATCTCCAATCTCTAAGCTGAATTTCTGTTCATCTTTCAAGATCAAGCTTAATGATCTTCTTTGAGATGTTTCTCATAGTCATTCTTTGTACTAGTCAGAGTAGGCTCAGGGGCTTAAACTAACAAAAGCATATTTCTAGGTCATGAAACGTGTCCATCATGCTGGTCTGGTGACCTGCTCCTCATTCAGGGAGCCAGGCTGAAAGAGACTTCATCTCTGTGCTCCCATACTTTCCAAGAAAGGAAGAAGGAAATGTGTTAAGCCTGATGCTAGCCCTTAGTCTTTCCACCCCGAGGTGGTATGCCCCTGCTCGGATTCATGCTTTGTCATATAGCCATGCTTAGCTTTAAAAAGGATGGGGAAATACAGTTGTATTATGTGCCCAGGAAGAGGAAAACTGGTAATACTGGATGAACAGTACTAATGCTGACTAACCCCCTCCTATACCTGGCTTTTCTTGGTGTCCTAGTCTCTCACTTACAATGATTGATTCTTCTACTCTCACATAGTCATATGAAAAAACTTGTAATCAACAATAACTAAATCACCTTTGAAATCTTAATGTCAAGCACATTACTCTATAACTCCATCTCCTAGCTTTCCAGCTCACACGCTCCAGTACTCTCACTGGAATAGTTCCTTGCCTCCATCAGGATTCCTGCTGCAGTTAGGGTTCCCTAGGAAGCAAACTCTGAGATGGAGACTGGTGTGTAGGAAGTTTGTTAGGGAGTGCTGTAGGGATGAACATATGTGGGGGAAGGGAAGGATACAGGATTGGGCAGAGGGTGGATTTAGCTCATCTCAGTGAGTTCTCTGAACCTGGGATAGTCCTTTACACTTATCTTGAGTTGGGGTAAAGGAGAACCAGCCTCCATTGAAGGTTGTCCTCAGGATGGCAGTGTAACTAAGGGTAAGGCAGCTTGATTCAGTCAAGGACAGTTTTCCTAAAAGGCTAACAGCTGAAGATCGTTAGCAGGCGGTACTTCAGGCAGCTGGGGGAATAAGTTCTTCAGTTGTGAGGAGAGATCTGGGCAGTGCATTTCAACCATCTACATCCCGCTTACTGCCCTCACTTCTGTCCTTAATAGCTGAGGTTCCTTGGCATCTCATTATCATCAGCTCTTTTTTTTGCAACCTCAGTTCCCTTATATCTCTTTTAACCCATCCTGTTTGTTTAAAAACTCATGTCTGGGTACACCTAACTTTCCAAGTACCCTGCCGCTACCCCAGATATCTGGATGGGACAGGAAAAACACACATGGCCATGCTGACTGCTCTCACTTAATATTTATGGCCACAAATCACACATGCCTCTGCAGCCACCTAGTATACTCTCTAGTAAATTCTCTTTCCTTCTTTCCGAAATGATTATTTCATACCTTTTCCCCTTTCCTTAAACATCCAATACCTCCTTCCTCTCCTAGTTCTCTTTCTTCTCGTTTCACTGAGGAAATAAAAAAACAAGTAAAGCAGAACTACTTCATCTTTCCACCACCAAATATGCCAACTTATCTCCACCTCTTCCCTTATCTCTTGGTTTCATTCTTATTGTAAAGATGACTTGCTCCATCTGTGGCCTGGAACACAACTCCCCTTGCCTCCCCAGGACTTGGCTTCTGCAAAGATCTGTTCTCTCTTCTATATCGTCAATTTTCTTCACTAGTGTTGAATCATTCCCAATGGCGTATAAACTCACTGTGATCTTTTCCATCACGAGAGAGTCTTTAAACAAGACTGTCTTTCAACATCGAGTCTCCCTAGAGCTACTACTTCAGTTTTTCTTCTCTTGATGACAAAATATCTCAAAAAGTTTGCCTTTCTTTTCTGTCTCCTTCATCTTTCATTCTTTCTTTAATTGACTCCAGTCAGGCTTTGCCAGCCACTTTCCCCAAACTACTCTTATCAGGTCAAGGGCAGCAGTGAACTTCTTGCCACATCCAATGGTTAATTCTCCTTCTGTCTTATTCAACTTTCTCAGCCTCACGTGACAAAACTGACCATTACTCCTTTCTTGAAACATTTTTCCTCTTGACTTTCATGACATCCACTCTTCTGTAAAGCAAAATTTCTTTTTATAGCTGAGTAATATTCCATTGTATATATGTGCCACATCTTCTTTATCCATTCATCTGTTGATGGACACTTAGGTTGCTTCCATGTCCTGGCTATTGTAAATAGAGCTGCAATGAACATTTTGGCACATGTCTCTTTTTGAATTATGGTTTTCTCAGGGTATATGCCCAGTATTGGGATTGCTGGGTCGTATGGGAGTTGTATTTTTAGTTTTTTAAGGAACCTCCATACTGTTCTCCATAGTGGCTGTATCAATTTACATTCCCACCAACAGTGCAAGAGGGTTCCCTTTTCTCCACACCCTCTCCAGCATTTATTGTTTGTAGATTTTTTGGTGATGGCCACTCTGACTGGTGTGAGGTGATACCTCATTGTCATTTTGATTTGCATTTCTCTAATGATTAGTGATGCTGAGCGTCCTTTCATGTGTTTGTTGGCAATCTGATATATTCTTTGGAGAAATGTCTATTTAGGTCTTCTGCCCATTTTTGGATTGGGTTGTTTGTTTTTTTGATATTGAGCTGCATGAGCTGCTTGTAAATTTTGGAGATTAATCCTTTGTCGGTTGGTTCGTTTGCAAATATTTTCTCCCATTCTGAGGGTTGTCTTTTCGTCTTGTTTATGGTTTCCTTTGCTGTGCAAAAGCTTTTAAGTTTCATTAGGTCCCATTTGTTTATTTTTGTTTCATTTCCATTTCTCTAGGAGGTGGGTCAAAAAGGATCTTGCTGTGATTTATGTCATAGAGTGTTCTGCCTCTGTTTTCCTCTAAGAGTTTAATAGTGTCTGGCCTTACATTTAGGTCTTTAATCCATTTTGAGTTTATTTTTGTGTATGGTGTTAGGGAGTGTTCTAATTTCATTCTTTTACAGGTAGCTGTCCAGTTTTCCCAGCACCACTTATTGAAGAGGTTGTCTTTTCTCCATTGTATATTCTTGCCTCCTTTATCAAAAATAAGGTGACCATATGTGTGTGGGTTTATCTCTGGGCTTTCTATCCTGTTCCATTGATCTATATTTCTGTTTTTGTGCCAGTACCATACTGTCTTGATGACTGTAGCTTTGTAGTATAGTCTGAAGTCTGGGAGCCTGATTCCCCCAGCTCCATTTTTCTTTCTCAAGATTGCTTTGGCTCTTCGGGGTCTTTTGTGTTTCCATACAAATTGTGAAATTTTTTGTTCTAGTTCTGTGAAAAATGCCATTGGTAGTTTGATAGGGATTGCATTGGATCTGTAGATTGCTGTAAAGCCATTTTTGAAAACATAAACTCCAGAAAAGACTAAACTCTGTACTTAAGGTTGTAGGTTATCTTAATTCTTACCATGTACTTTTTATGAGAAAGCAGGTGGTGCTCTGATCTCCATTCCAAAGAGAAAAGATCTTTTTTGTTGAATCAGCCCATTATTCTTTGACATGGGATGCATCTCCAGGTTAAGGGATGAAAGATATTAATTTGCATTAGACAATAGCTGCAGTCTGTATTCACAGTACAACGTGGGAGAAAGTGGCTACACCTTTGTTTTGTAACAGATGGATTAAAGCATGTCTCAGTAAAAAAAACAAGCAGAGAGGGGCTGGATTCCCTTGATCTCTCTGCTAAAAGCAACACCATGTACAGTGGACACCTAATAAATATTCATTGGTATCAATGCCTGGACACAGAACTCCTTGATTTTGGACATTTAAATCAAGTATCTTTCTTGGTTAGAGATTAATAATAACATATTCAGTCTTCATACTTAGGTTCTTCACTGTTGTGTCCCGCCATGCATCTTTCTAGAAATATTTTCAGTTTAAGATGGGATCTTCTGCATCAGCTGAATTTGCACTTAAGCTTTTGTGTTTAACGCATCTTGCTTTTTCTCTTGGCTTCAATGGGCACTCGCTTTTTCTAATTTCATTGTAAGATGATTACATTCCGGTTCATTCATTTGACTAACCGTGATATTGCTTCTTTTTTTTTCTCCTTCAGATATTGATGAGTGTGCGGCTAAGATGCATTACTGTCATGCCAACACTGTGTGTGTCAACTTGCCTGGGTTATATCGCTGTGACTGTGTCCCAGGATACATTCGCGTGGATGACTTCTCTTGTACCGGTGAGCATTAAGGAGCAATGTTGCTTTTCTGATTCAGTCCTTCTCTGTGCCATATCTGTGTCATTACATTTAGCTCTAAGTACACTAAGTACTATTTTTAACTAACTAGTTCTTCTCTTGCGTTATCTTATCATCAACTTTTTAGGAATGAAATGATCATAAGAGAAATTTTGTCTGCCTAATTTATTTCCACTCCTAGTATTTCTGCCTCTGTGTGTGTGCATGCGTGCATGGGTATATGATTTGAAATTGAAGACCCAGTTGCCTATGGTAACACTGAAGGACTTAGAGAGAGACATCAATTCCAAAATGAGAAAAGTATCAAACTGTTTTCCTTCCATCAAGATGAAATGTGTTTTTATGTGAGAAAATGTACTTTGTTCTTGTTGGGAAAGACAAGAGGTTAAATTTAAAGCAGGAGCAAGAGTATCTGGTGGGCACGGATTGGTTATGTGGGAGCCAGTCAAGACTTTTCACTGACATATGCTTATTGTCAGTTTTGTCCCTCTTCTTCCCTTTATCACCGGGCTGTCAGCACCAAACTGGAACTCCAGGGGTTGTGGTCAGTGCCTCTGTGTGAGCAGTGCTGGCTTGGTGGGCATTTGGTTTGGTGTTCCATTATCATTCAAATCACGAGCACAGAGACAGGAACAGTAAATTGGTTAAGGGTTGTAGAAGACTCTGAGTCTTTCTTCTCTTGGATGAAATGTCTTTAAATGCCCAATCTGTAACCTATAAGGAAGGGGCTTCCTGAATACAAGATTTCAGTCATGCTGTGTATTTCTCTGACTCTTGCATCTTTCTCTTTGTCCTAATGACTGGTATATAAAAAATGATTTCTTTTAAAATTAATTAATTTATTTTTATTTATTTTTAAAATTTTGAATTATTTTCACTCACAATGGAATTCCACTCTTTTCTTAATATATTTTATTTTATTTTAATTTTTTTAAAATTTATTTATTTATTTATTTTTGGCTGCGTTGGGCCCTCGTTGCTGCACGCGGGCTTTCTTTTAGTTGTGGCGAGCAGGGGCTGCTCTTCGTTGCAGTGTGCGGGCTTCTCGTTGCAGTGGCTTCTTTTGTTGCGGAGCATGGGTTCTAGGTGTGTGGGCTTCGGTAGTTGTGGCACGTGGGCTGAGTAGTTGTGGCACACGGGCTTAGTTGCTCCGCGGTATATGGGATCTTCCTGGGCTCGAACCCGTGTCCCCTGCATTGGCAGGTGGATTCTTAACCACTGTGCCACCAGGGAAGCCCCAATATATTTTATTTTGAATGGCCTTTTCAGAGGTGCAAAAAGTTTTAAAAGTTTGAGAAGCATGTTTGTATGTCCAAATACCTTTGCCATTGATTGTTGTATATTTTTATGTTACTGTTCTTTGGCTAAAGGATTTCAGATTGATGCAAGATTCTGACTCCTGCAGTAGGCCAAATATCGTTTACCTGTCTTTTACATATTATTACAAAATTCCCAGAGAAAAAAGAGACTTCATAAACATTATGCTGTGATCTAAACATTTTAAGGGGGCAAAACTCTTTTGGACCTGTAAACAGATACAGTCTAAAAATCTGTGATGTTACAAATGAGTCTTGTTCTGTTCTCAGTGGTCTGTCCAGGTCCTGACTTATGTTAACCCTAACATGAGGCAAAGGCAGTGGATCGTCTCCCAACACGGAGGCACCATATCCTGCAACTCAGACCTGATTAAGGCCCTGCTGGGTGGAAAGGCCTTGTTGAAATTATATCAGAATACTTAGCACCTCTGCTCTTATTTTCTTCACTGAAGGAGGAAGACAAGAGCTGGTGCTTGTTGAAAGTAAGGATAGGTGCTCTGCCTGGTAGTTTGTACAGTATATATGCAACCAGATGGAAAATGTATTATTTTAAGAACTAGCTCCAGAGTTACTTTTAGAAAGAGAAATATGTTGTTTGGAGTAAAAGGCAAGTGTGTGAGTATCAGTGGGTACACCATCCAAAAAAAAAAAGAGTAAGTAGTTCTGCAGGGAAACTTTTTGTTTTGTTTGCGCATGTATTTTGTCTGAGGGAAAATAGAAAAGTTAGAAGAAAAGAGAGAAAAAAAAGAGGAAGGAGAGGGGAACCAGCCAGAGAGTAGAAGGCTGGGTGCTGTGGAGGACAGGGGTCAACGAAAACTGCTCAGTGAAAGGATGGCTAAAAGGACTTTTAAGGGGAGGAATATTTAGTGTGAGGGGTTTTGTTGTGGTGGTTTTGCTGTATAGTATGCAGGGCAAGTCTTCCTCATGACCCTCCAACCTTCAGCAAAATCTGCCACCTTGAAGACCGGTTGAGACCCTCCCCCTTCTGACCCCAATGAATGCAGGTTAACATGAGGGACAATGAGGGAAATGGTACATGTGTGTATAGGATATCGTGACCTCAGAGGTAACCATTCTGATCCTTTCCCTGCCACCCAAAGTACATTTATACAGACATGCATGCAATAATCACAGTCACCACGGCCTCCTCTCAGGAGTGTCAGAAATCTCAATGAGGGCTTTTGGATTTCCCCCATAGATCATAGAATTGGGGATAAGATATTTTTCTTAAAAAAAAAAAACTTCCGTTGATCCCAGATTTCTTCTTATCTACTGCCTGTTTTTCTGCTTCTGTTCATAGCAAACATCTTAATTGCATCGTCAGTGGTTACTGCCTTCCTTACATGTACTTACCTCACACACCCTCTTCATCCACTCCCACTAAGTCTTCCAGATGCACCATTCTGACAGAGAGTACATTTATCAAGGTCAACCATGAGCTCCATTTTGTTCAGTCTAATCTTCTTATCTCTTGTGACCTCTCAGCAGCATTTAGCAAAGCTGACTACATCTTCCTTTTTTAAGCACATTATTTTATTCACTTTTGAGACAATGTATTTTCTGATTTTCCTTTTACGTCACCGGTCACACCTGCCCAGTGTCCCTAGCTATTCTTCTTCCTCTGCTGATATCTTAAAGGTTAGAGTACTGTAGACCCCTGCCCTGGACCCTTTTCTCTTGTTCATCCATATCATCTTTTCAGATGCCTCCATTCAGTATTATGATATTACAGCATCTCTATGTTAATAACTCCTAAATTTCTATCCAGTTCCAGTCTTTCTCCTGAGCTTCTGAATCATATATTCAACTTGACATCTACACATAGGTGTTTAATAGGCATTTCATATTAACATGTATGAGACAGAACTCTTGATTTCCTTTCACCTCTGTAAACCTCCTCCTCTTCCAATTTTCGGCATCTCAGCAAATGAAAGCACCATCTATCTAGTTTTTCAAGCCAAAAAGCTATGGGTGATACTTGATTGCTTTCCCTCTCTTGTCCCTCCACTTTCAGTCTGTACATCAGACTTGTTGAATCTACCCTCCACACCCTGTCCTAAGTCCGTCCACTTCATCCATTTCCGTCCATATCCTCTACTACCAAACTATCAGACTTCCTCAGTGGTTACCATTCTGGACCTGCTGCCCCAGGCTTGCTCTACTGTAACTCTCTCTTCACAGAGTGATGAGGGCAAACTTTTAAAAACAGGCCTTTCTAAAGACCTCTTGTTGTTTTCCATTTCTCAGAAAATCAAATTAATTCTCCTTATTTTGATTTAAAACCCTATGTGACTTTTTTCCTTTCTGCCTCTCTGACTTTATCTTGTACCATTTCCATCCTTGTCCATTAGGAGGTGGCCACCCAAACTTTTGACTTTGTTTTTTTTTATTCAACAGGCTTGTTCTGCCTTAGGACCTTTGCATGAGCTGTTGCTTCTTTGTAGAAGTCCTTTCCTCTTACTCTCTGCATACCTGGCTTTCTTGGCATTCAGATCTCAGCCTAAAAATGATCAGCTCAGAGAGGATTTCTCTGATTCATGTAATTAGCTACCCATTTTTCTGTCATATCACCTGATTTTAATCCTCTGAATATCACTTATCACCATCTGGAGTTTCTGTTATTTATATATGATTTTTAAAAATTTATGTCTTTCTATTAGAATGGAAGCTCTGAGAGGAGGAACCCTTTCCCTTTTGTTCACTGCTCTACCTTGGCTACTTAGAATATAGCCCGGCACAGGGCAGTGCTCAATAAGTATTGAATGAGGGAATGAATAAAGCTGCTTGACCCTGGGCTAATTGTTTACTTCTCTAAATCTCACTTATAAAACATTGCTCATATCTGTTCTACCTATAGGTTATTGTGAACATCAAATAATATGTGTGAAAACATTTATCATGGCCCTCGTATCAGTCAGGTTAGGACGTTCTGCAGTAACAACCTCAAATATGAGTGACTTAAAATAATCAGGTTTTGTTTGTTGCTCATGCATTTCACTGGTCAACAGGAGTGGTGCTCTGCTTATCATAATGACTTTGGGATATAAGCTGATGGAATAGTCACTATTGTGAACATTGCTAGTCACCAAGACAGGGGAAAGAGAGCCTAGAGCGTCTTGTATCAGCCAAAATATAGTCTAACCAAATCCCTTTGACCTACACCTCATTGACTAACTATAACTAGTTACCAGTCCTCAACCAACTACAAGGAGAAGAGGAAAGGCCTTCCTACCATGTGCCTAGGTTTGATAACTAGACGTATTTGGTGAATGGTGCTAATAAATACACAATAATAAATGACACAATAGATTCTTCACAAATTTTGTGTCCATTGACATGAGGAGCTATTGATTAAAGTAACCTTATTTTTCAGTCGCAGTTCACAGTGTGATGGGGAATGTAGTCTCAAAAATTAATAATGATATTAAACACATTGCACTAAGTGCTATGATGGAAGTTCAAGCAAAACGCAATAAGAGAAGGGTGTTTGATTGTCAGGATGGAGCATTTGGAATGCTTTTGCAAGCCAAGAGGGGCTATTGGAGTTTACCGAGGCATGTTAGCATGCATGTAAAGTAGAAATTTGGGAATGTAGATGAGATGTGAATGGGAATATGAAATATGGATGGGAATGAGGAGAGGTAAGAGGTAAGCATTCTCCCTGATGGTCATTTCTCCTCTAGACCAGATTCAAGGTCCTCCATTAGACACTTCCATAGTAAGCTGGAACTCTGACATTTACCTTGGTGTCCTGAAAATAAGCCTGTTAGGCCAAATGTGCTCTTTACAAGATAAGCAGGTCCAGACCTTTAACTTCTGTCATTTCTTTATTGGCAAAGAAGACTTCTTTCCCCCAAGTGGTTAGTAGCCTATGTAATAAATTAGGTGTATAATAGATATCTGCCACTGTAAGATGTCTTTTCAGGTGCTTCGTTTCCAGAAGAAATTTGCTAGGAGAAATTGACAGGCCTGAAGACTTCCTTTTGTCTGCCATGAGTTCCTGACATGGCATTTCTCATTATTGACATTCTTATTTCCAAAGATCATTCTAGTCTCTATCCCAAATCAGTTAGTATCTGCTGCCACTGTTCAGTTGGTTTTCAAAGTACATTGGGTCATTTTTTTCTCTCTCTTTTTTTTTAGTTTGTCATTTATTCTGGTGCTAACATTTTAGAAGTTAGTAGTCATATTGAAAATCTCCATTCAACCAAAAATTAGTGAGCCTAGAATTAAAGAAGACATATGAGCTTTAGTGATACATTGATTTATTGAATGACTGATTCACTCATTCATTCACTCACTCAGTCACTCATTCATTTATTCATTTATGTGTCCAATATACAATTAGAGTCTGTCATGAGTGTTAGGAAATATGGCCAAAGATATTAGTGACAAATGACCTCTTTGCCCAGGAATTTCATGGTTAGTGAGGCAAGATCTTCAGATGAGAAAACTCAAATGTCCATTCACCATCAAATATGTTCCAAGTTTACCAAATCGATCCCTCTTTAAAGTCTTAGTAGGGTTTAGATAAGTACGGGGTATTTCACATCCTATAGTGTTGGTCCTTGACAAGTTCCAGAGAAGGATCCCCAGAATTGCCTTTCCCAGTTCTATGCTGTAACAACAGTTCTTTGAGAAAGGCTGCACCAGAGACAGCAGATGCCAAGCATGATGCTGGAGAGGAAAGACAATATATCAAACAGAAAAGAAATGTTACCTCTTTCCTCCTTTTTTTCTGGTTAAATAGTGAAAACGTCATATCTCATGGGATAATAAAAGTTCTGAGGATTCAACATGGAAAATAATTATCTAGAATTTTAAAATGTGCTATAACTGAGTCATTACTGTGCTGGCTGGGGTTCCCTGACATAACCGTGTCATTTGTACGAGGCGCCATGCTTTTTTCTAGGAACGTGTCTGTTGGTGAAATCGAAAACGTTGGACCTTTGTCACTGGGGGAGTTTTGGGCCTTGGAATTTGTGTGTGATTCTAAATCACTTTCTGTTCTGTAAGAGACCCCTGAGTTGCCCTTGCTTTTTTATGAATTTTGAAGCTGGAGGAGTGTCTAAAATTGAGGTTGGGGAGGCCTTTCCTCTTCCCTGGACCCTTTGATTTTTGAAATGGTCAACCTCCTTGATTTATTGGTCCCTGACTTTCATTTATCCCCAGTTAAACTCCCTGTGTTTAGGTTGTTTGATAAGACATTACCTTTGAATACTCAGGCAGCTTTAAAGGAGGATACTTGTGATTTACGATAAAAGCATGCAGCAATAAGACAGGTACTTGACAGTAACGGGTAAGCATCCATTTTTATGCCAAAAACTTTCCATAAAGGTAAGAAATAAAGGGAACAAGTGAGACAACAAATATTATATGTGATTTCCATTATCTTGCTAAGAGATCTTTTATGTTTTTTGATATTGGCATGGAAGAGGGCTTGAAGGAAGTATGTATTTGAAATCAAGTAAGCTTAGTTAAAGTTAGATATAATAGTCTATTAATTTAATGGTTTAAATTAAGTACCACATAATGAAAGATGTAAGATAACAGTTTAAAAGATGTAAAAGAAATTTTACACTAGTTTTATGGAAAATGTTTTCCTACTAAGGTTGATGAAATACAGAACATTTCAAATATGAGATACCTGATATTTTCTCATTGAGCAGAGCCATATGAAATGGAGCTAAAGCAGAAAGTCCTCCGCCTTGATTGAGCACAGTAGTAAATTATGCACTGATTATCCTTATCTTTCAAGCACATAGTATGTGCTTGTTTGGGACACTTTTGCTCTGGTATACTTTTGACTATCTGGTATCATAAAAGGTACAAGTTCTAATTACTTGCCTCTCAGTCAAGAGGTGATACAGATATAAGAATAAAATTCCAGTCATGGACTTGTAGACTTTTACTTTAGTGGGAAATGCTCTATCAAATGCTTTAGACTGCAAAACATTTTATTGAATATAACAGACTACATTTATTGATATATTGAATAAGGAAAGTCAAAATAAGACTTGTACCTTTGGATATTTCAAAACCCAATTAAAAACTCTGATGTTCTTTGGAGGCATTTGCCTTTTGTTTTGATTTGTTTGCCTGGTATATTCATTTTTTCTTCCCTTTATTTAGACAGACTTTGTCACCTTCCTCCCCCTCCAGAGGAGGGATGTGAAAGTACCAAAGCAGGATTCCAAAATTCTAACCCTTTAGGGCAGAGGATCTCAACCCTCATCTCAGATTAGAATCACTTAGGACATGAATTTTAAAAAGTCAATACCTGGGATCTACCCCTTGAGGCTTTGATTTTCATCTGGTCTGGGGTTGTGACCTGGCTTCAGTGTTTTTGTATAAACGTCCAAGTGATTCTAATATGCAGTCATGGTTGAGAGCTCTTGCCTTTGTAGAGCAGAGATGGTTAGAGTTTGGAGGGAATATTGGGGTGGGGGTGGAATCAGAGAGAAGAAGAATTGCCCTCTCTATTGTAGACTAGAAAAGGATTCCTTTGAATGGGTGGTGGGTGACATGGTGGCAGAAGGTAATTAAAGCAGAGATTTGGATGGTTTCTCGAGGAAAGGGCTCTGCCTCCAAGGCTGCCTTCTGGGATGTGTAAGACTCTGGGGAGAGAAAGGCTGTGGGATTCTCTGTAGGTAGGGTCTCATGGGGAGGTCCCAAATCTTCAATTGTGTCCTGACTGTTATGATGCCTCAAAGAGCCCTTAAAGATAAATGGGACATCTCCATGGTGACCTGTGTGTTCCACGGGCCAAGGACCAGACTGATGTCTCTCTGCGAGTGTCTTGATTACTTGGAATCTCCTAGAACCATGACACAGACAGATGAAAGCAAAGAATCCTTAAAATGACTGAGACATTTTCACTACCCCACTAGTCCAGAAGAATAGGAGCTCAGAACCATTCATTAAGTTGAAACGAAGAAATTATAGAAAGCTACATTACTTGCATGTACAAATTTGTGACTGGGCTTCTCTGCCCATCACCTGTTTTCACAGGTGAAAAACAAAACAAAACAAAACAAAAAAGTTAACAAAAGGAGGAAACAGGAAAAAATTAAGAGACCCCTCTAAACAGTGTTCATGGGGTGAAAATCAATAGAATATTTGGTTTTCCGGGCCAATTTTAGATTTCCATATGTAGTCCTGGAAAAGCCAAAGACCAGAAACTTATTCCATTTAGCAGTAGTAATGTTAAAATAGTGCTAAGGTTTATTAAAGCCAGGAAATATGTCTTAGGGAGGATATCAAAGGGCATTTCCCTTGATATTTTAGGATGAAAGATTTGTCTGGTGTTTGGCTTCCTTGTGGGGTTTAACTGAGAGGTTTTTGTTTGTTTGTTTGTTTTTGGTTTTTCGGTTTTTGTTTTTTTATCAGCACGTATTGTAAAGGACCTGAACCACATTAGCTGCTGCAGACCAACTAGAATAAATGATGGATCTTGCCCCCAGGGTGTTCGTGCACAAACCTATTAAGAAGTGTGTTGCTCTTGACTCAAATTCATCATAAAAGGCTTGTTAGTATTTCTGTACACTCCATTATTGGAGTTGTGCATGCAGAATCACAATTAAGCTTTCACGTAAAGGGGTTTGATTAAGGATGCTTTAGCACTTACAACACTGTTGAGGCCAGCCTTGCAGCCCTGCTTATACCCACATTTGAGTCGACACAGTGAATGGGCATTTCTCTTTAATAACCCAGCAAGCTATCATGTATTCTTTATTTCCATCTTAAAGACTTGGTAAATGCATATATGTTTAGCTATTTCCACACTTGTCTAAGATATAGTGAAGTATCTTTGGATTATGTTTCCTTTATGTAAGAGTATTGAAAATATACATTACTTATTCTTGAGCCAAATGAAAGCTATAAATTTTCATGGTTAAAATCTGGTGTATAAACTCAACTTGTTGCAAGCTTCGGCAGTGCCACCTTTTTACTTTGTAAATTAGAAAACCATTAAAAGTTCTCTGCTTCTTCATCAGTATCCTCTGTACACCTTCATAGAGTTGTTGAAGGATGAAGTGAGACAGTGTAAGTACATCGGTTCGAATGATTTTAGCTTAAAGAATGATTTAAAAAACCCAACTCTACCGGCTTAAATGATAAATTTATTCTCTTATAACAAAACGTCTAGGACAGTGTTTCTAGAATTAGTTAATTCAGCTGCTCTATGACATCATCAGTGACATAGATTGTTTCCAACTTTTTACTTTGCTATTTTCATTGTGATAGTTTGAAACTTGATCTAACTCCCTTCCAGGTCTCAGAATGGCTGAGGCAACCCCATGCATCATATCTCAATTTAACAATGTCCCAAAGTCATAAGGGAAAAGAGGATTTCCTTCCTAGAGTCCTTTGTTAAGAGCAAGGATAACTTTATCAGAAATCCATCCCTAGCAGATCTGTTTTTCATGTCTCCTTGGCCAAAATTGTTTAATATGCCTATTAATAAATTATACCTTAGAAAAGCAAATAGAATTACCTTGAATCGAGATTTATCCCTGAGGTGGGGCAGGTCCCGGTTTCCTTTATAATACTTGGGTTGTATTGTCAAGGAAGGAGATGATATGATATGTATGTGTAGATCCATAGTTGTCTAGGCAACTGACAGCATCTATTAGAGTCTATTCAAAGCCTTGAAAACTATTTCAAGCGTAGTAGTAATTAAAAGAAATGCAATTAGACACTTATACTAAATTTATGTATGTGCCTATCTGTGTAGATATATGGATAGATATTATATTTATTTACATATATGTCAACCACCCATTTTTGGAGATGGTTTAGGAAACAGGCACCTTTTCATACATTGCTGGTAAGAATATAAATTGATACAAACATTCTTGAGGATAATTTGACAGGATGTATCAAAAGGCCTAAAAATATTTATTTACAGCAACTTATTCTAAAGAAACAATCAGTCACAGTTACATATGTGAGAAGATTTTCATTGTGCCCATTTATTCCACTTATTATTTATAAGAAAAGAAACTAGAAGCAGCCTAAATATGAACTAATGAAAGTTTGTTTGAATAAATTACAATATATTCATATATTGGAATACAATGAATTTTAAAATAATATTCAGGAGACTATTCAGTGTCAATGGAAAATTCTCATCATACAGTATGATGAAATTCTAACCAGTATATATACTATTTTCCAATTTAAATAATAAATAAAAATTATCTACGGATATACATAAACACATAGAAATAGAGGCAGGGAATATTCCCCCAGATAAATAGGTATCAGAAAGTATTTGTGAATGGAAGATTATATGTGATATCTTTTCTTTATACTTTATGTGTTTTCCACTTTTTTCTGTGGAATGGAATACAATGCAGTGAACTGTATTACATTTTAGTTTTAGAAAACTGTTATTAAAATATTAGAAAACAGAAAATGCTAGATAAAGATGACATTGAGTTTATTCCTCAAAAATCTCCTAAGTGTCAAACTACTAAATTAAATTTTTAAAAAATGTTTAGGGGGGCTTCCCTGGTGGCGCAGTGGTTGAGAGTCTGCCTGCCAATGCAGGGGACGCAGGTTCGAGCCCTGGTCTGGGGGGATCCCACATGCCGCAGAACAACTAGGCCCGTGAGCCACAACTACTGAGCCTGCGCGTCTGGAGCCTGTGCTCCGCAACAAGAGAGGCCGCGATAGTGAGAGGCCCGCGCACCACGATGAAGAGTGGCCCCCGCTTGCCACAACTAGAGAAGGCCCTCGCAGAGAAACAAAGACCCAACACAGCCATAAATAAAAATAAATAAATAAATTAAAAAAAAAAAAAAGAAAGAAAGGGGCAGTGGGTATTAAGTTGCCAGGAGAGAGTGTGGTTCCTAAAATAAGTTATTAAAAAAAAAATGTTTAGGACTTGGTTGTGCTAATGCCTTTCATCCTTAGTGATATAGATTAGGAGTTTGAACTAAAGAGATTAAAAGCAATGGCTTTGCTTCATCAGGTTTCTGAGTAATTTGATTGTCCAATATGTCAGTTGAAGGGCACTTGCAATTATGATGCTGTTTTCCTCCTTTGAGGGTCCTAGAAGGTGATCTGATACCCAGGTCCTACCTGCCCTGTTTTTCTTCAGCTCTTCTGGCAGGGTTTCCAGATTCAAGGCAGTTGGTCCAATTTTTTTTTTTTTTTTTTCTCCTTGCCTGTAGCCAAGTCAAAGAGAGATACTGAGGGGAGACAGAAAAGTCCCAGGATTTTCATAGAAAAGCAACCACTGGATGAGAATCAGGCAACTTAGATTCTAGTTCTACCCTGGACACCAGCTCACTGAATGAATGCCACTGTCTCAACACTTTCCTTTGGACCTTGAAAGATTAAGGATTAATTAGCTCAATAGTTTTCAGTCAGAGGAGCTGGGATTCCAAATAAGATTTCTTTTGAAAGGAGTTCAGCTTATTTAAAAAAAGAGGTAATCTTGCAAGCTACTACTTTTCTAATTCTGTGATTCTTTAAGATATGGTTCCTGACCTCTAGGAAATTATGGTCTCTTCAGGGGGTGTACAATTTGCATCTTAGGAGCATAATTTTATAAGGCATATAGGTGCTAAATTGTGAGGTGTGAGTGTAAATGATGTGGGAAAGAGCACTGGTGCTGGGAGAAAGAAGGGTGTTAATTACTACATGGTAGAAAGAATGTGTTTTCCACAGGGGGCTGTCTGAATGGGTTTGATTTTGATGTTGAGTGGGAGATGGCATTAGAGAAATAAGAAGTAATAGGGTGCGTGGTGCTTTAGATGTAGATCCATCTCCATGTTTGTCAATCTACAGCAAACCTGGAGGTGTCCTGGGTAGAGGTGGGAAAAACAGAAGGCTCTGAATCATACAGACCTGGGTTCCTGCCCCAACTCCAGGCATTTGTTAGTAGTGTCAACTTGAATCAACTTTGGGGAAATGGACATACCTTTCTCCCAGACTCTTGTGAGGAGTAAATTAGATAATATTTCTAAAGTGGTTGGAAGAGAGCTCAGCACAGAGCAAATGTTCAACAAACATTATCTACTACTACCTCTATTTTACAGGTGAGGAATCTTACTTGAGACACAGGGAAGTTAGAGAATTGTCCATAGCCACAGCCCTTGGGAGTGCTGGAGTAGGGGTAGATAGGAATGAAGGACTTCTACCTTCAGAGACTCAGATGCAACCTCCATCAGAGCTCTTTGGAAGATGCCTTTAAAATGCTAATGCAATATGGACTGCAGAGGCTCAGTAAACATTGGCCATTATTAGAATGACAGACAGAGCCTGGGACTTGAGTCCAGGAGAATCCTATTTAACCCACAGCTCTGCCCTTTATAAGCTTTGGGATCTAGGTGTGATTCCTTAAGTGCCCTATGGCTCAGTTTGTAACCCCAAGAAAGCAGGTTGGGTTTTAATGTTTAAATACATGAAAAAGCCCAACCCAATGACTGACTCTGAGATGGTGCTCAATATTGAAGCACTAAGACCTGATCAACAAATTTCCCTTTCTCCCGTCTTCTCACCAAGTGGCTCTAGAAGCACTTCCAGGGACACCGAGGCTCTTTGAAATACATCTGGAGAGCCCCTGTCTTTAGAAGCTCAGTCTCTGTTGACAGTGTCCAGATTCTCTGGGAGCCTGCAGTTAGATGCTTTGGGCTCATGGGTTAAGGAGATCAGCAAAAAGTAGATTCACAATGGTTTGTAACTAGCAAGGAATACATTCCTTTATTTAAAGAAAAATATCACCTCTGGAGTCATTTGTTTTATAAGTTCCTGTAGACCAGAGCTTTGGAATATGCTCTATAAGCTCCCTTAAAACATTTATGTTTATTCCCTGAGAAAGGAAACCCCCTAAACTGTGAACACCTTTGGCATTTATCAGCTCTTCTGGCTGGCATCTGGTTAGTCCTTAGGGGCAGCCATAGGACAAATTGCTTTCAGGACAAGGGTCAGAAGCTTGGTCTAGGTTGGACTCCAGGATGGGGTTTTGACAGTTGGGAAATGTCCTCAGAGGGAAATCACAGCATACAGAGAGATGTGTAAAGCCAACAACGAGTTTGTCGTCTACCTGTTGAATTCTACATTGTGGAAATCACACTGCAGCTATCAATTAATATTTTAATTGTTTCTACTTATTTCATGAGCGTTGGCCAACTTAGTAAAGTTCCAGAAAAATACAACTGTTTGTGGCTGCAAAATATCCTCTCTTCTGGACGCATTATTATAGTTTTTGCCACATTGAAGAAGTATTAAGATCCATTTGCTTCTCTGTCTTCTTTTGGGTCTATCATATACATGCATTTAGTCTTCCATTATTACGATGAATGGTGGTGGTTGTTCTTGCCTCAATTTGGATGAGGAGTGAGTGAGTCACAGAGCAAAACTCAGACCAGCCCCAAGCAGGAAATACACATGCTTTAGAGGTTCATGCAGTGGGAGGGATCAGGGTTTCTTAGGTGTTATTCATTAAAGGACATTTCTGGGAAAAGTATAGGACCCTAAAGAACTGTGTAGCATTAACACATATCTTGGTGGTGTCAGGACCTTGCATAATTATTTTACATAAGAACACTTTGTAACTAGACAGGCGCTCCAGCGAGCCCCTGTCTTGTTTATGAGATGTGTTTTCCATATTTTTTATCGAGTTCTTTGTCCTTTAAAATTCAAAGAGTCTTCCTAGATCAGCTAGCAATTATTTTTCCCCTTTTGGCATTCATTTTCCCATTCTGGTTGATCAGTTGAAAGTAGGGAAAGCATTAACGTATCAGGAATTTCAAATAGATGGGATGTTAGAGACATATAAGGCGTCAGAAAATACCTTCATATTACAGTGACTTGATTCTGAATTTGGATGAACTGTTGAAGAAATGTGCCCAGAGAGAGCTTGCTTTTTGATTCTCCAAAACTTTAGGGTATTTTCTCATTAAGAGAAATTCTTTTCTTCAAACAGGTGGTCCATTTGACTTGGTTATGTGAAAGACGTGGCATTGTTTGGAAGCAGATAGCATCCTTGCCTATCAATGTGAGAGGGGCATGAGGGGACAGTTCCTGTCTCAGCCAGAGAGTGTGGTCTAAATGACGGTTAGGTCACAGCAACCCAGGCTGTGCGGCTTATAGTGCGGCGGAGGAGATCAAGTGAAGATATATATAGCCTGTCATGCTTCTCTTGGCCTCAAGCAAACCATTTTTTTTTTTTTTTTTTAAGGACAGATTGGAGCAGCTCATAGCTTCAGAGCCAAGCCCATGAGTGAGGCCAGAGAGCAGTGCCCTCAATCTATGTTTAGGATTTAGAAAACCGGCAAGTTAGAAAATAGCACTGCCATGTAATCGTGCTTACCTCTCAAAGTTCCTGGAGTTTTGAATTTGCTCCACTGCTGTTTGGACATGTTTAATTTTATTTTGTCTCTTTTCTTATCTCATTTTGTCCCTTGACTCTGTACTCGCGGGTGTGTTATTATAGCTTTTTCCCTTGAATCTCCTTTCATTTTTTCTCTTTTCATATTTGCTTCATTAATGTGTGTGTTATTATTTATGACTGATCTGAACAAATGATGGTTTGAATGAGGGATGTAGGATCAAAAGTGAGTTAAAACAGAAATGAACAAGTGTTGACAAGAACATGGAGAAATTTGGAACTCGTGTTGTACTGTTGGGGAGAATATAAAATGGTGCAGCTGCTGTGGAAACCAGTTTGGTAGTCCCTCAAAAAATTAAAGATAGATTAAAAATCATATAATCCAGCAATTCCACTTCCGGGTATATACCCAAAATAACCGAAAGTAAGATTTTGAAGAGATATTTGTGCACACGTGTTTACAGCAGCATTAGTCACAAAAATAGCTAAAATGTGAAAGCAACTTAAGTGTCCCTCAACAGATAAATGAATAAGCAAAATGCAACATATCCATACCATGGAGTACCATTCAGCCTTAAAAAGGAGGCACATTCTGACACATACAACATGGATGAACCACAGGGAACATTATACTAAGTGAAATAAGCCAGTCACAAAAGGACAAATACAGAATGATTCCACTATATGTAGAATCTCGAGTTGTGAAATTCATAGAGACAAAGTAAAAGGGTGGTTGTTACAGGCTGGGGAGTTATTGTTTAGTGGGTATATAGGTTCAGTTTTACAAGATGAAAAGAGTTCTGGAGCTAGATGATAGTGATGATTGCACAACAATATAAATGTAGTATTTACTACCACTAAACTGTACAATTGAAATGGTTATAATGGCAAGTTTTATGTTATGTGTACTTTACCACAATAAAAAATCGTTGGGAAAAATGCCACCGGGACAGATCTCTTCCTGTTACTGGGTCTACTCTAGAAATAACATTTACCGTGGTTTTCCTTGCTTCCTGTAACATATTGGGTATCAAATTCTGGTTTTTCCAGAGAGTGATTTATTCATTCATTACTTTGTTCATTAAACGATTATTGATTGAGAAATCTACTGAGCATCAGGTATTATTCTAGATGTCGTGATACATTAGCGAAGAAAACAGAAAACTTTGCTATCAGTTGAGCTTTCATTCTAGTTGGTTGGAGTCAAACAATAAACAGGAAATATCAACACCTAGTATGCCAGATGGTAAGAACTATGGGGAGAAATAAAGTGATGGAAGGAGATGGGTGTGCTAGGGTGGGCAGTGGTGCAGTTTTATACGGGGTGGTCTGGAAAGGTCTCACAGGAAGGGGCACAAAAGCAAAGACATGAGAGAAGTGAGGGGAGTAAGCCACGCTGATCCCTGGAATAACGACCTTCCAGGCTGTGGAAACAACAGATGGGCAGAGCAGTCATCTACGCAGTGACTCAGGATGAGGTAAGGAGGCTTGTTATATCAGTAAACTCCCATTGGCTCTTATCTACCCTACATCTGCCTCTAGTATTTTCCGATGGAATCAAGTACATGGGTTTTGTGGCCATTATATGCTGCAGAGACTTCTTTCACGGACTCTGGGTCATGGCTGTCTTCCCAAGACTTAAAGATGATAGAATTTGAGCCATTGACTAAATGGGGAGTTACTGTGTTTTTTTCTTTAAACGGCAAGCAAAGCTTTAATGGCCCCAGCCATTACTAGGACAATACCCTTTTTTAGAAGAACAGAGTTCACGAAGGGGCATTTGAACACAGCATGTAGGGAATTCAATTCTCATGTCCTATTACTGTTAACAAGGTCTCCACATTTAATTCCACAGGGTAAATGTGACAACTCTAGAGTCAGGGCCAGAAAATATCTCTAAGCAACCAGGGAGCTGAAAGAGCCTTGCTTTTTTCTTTATTTTTATGTCTGTGGTATTCCATTTTCCCTGCTGTTGATAAATAATTCAGAAAAGAAAAGAATGTTTCAGCCCTGACTTTTTAATGCCGAGGACAAATACATTATGCGATTGGTCCCCAAACATGCACAGGCTTTTGCAAGAAGGTCAGTATTTTGTGTTTGTTGGTTGGCTGTGTGTTCTCTGGAGCTTTGCAATCGATTGGCTTTGTTCTTGTAGCTAGAAGAAAGGTGAGGACTGCGTGTATGAAATACACAGAACTGATGCTGTCATGTTGTCACGGTCCCTAAGTGGGCTGCTCAGCAACAGGTAATAGATAGACTGGTGGGCGTTGATAAGCTGTGCACCTTGGCTTAGAAGGGGCGATTATCGGAGGACATCTGGTGACATAAGGTAATTGTCTTGAAACCTGACTGGACCTGGGCTATAGTACCACACTGAGCATCTAGGTACCAGGGCGTGCTGGCAGGGGAGGACAGATGTCCCAGTGCCTCATGTTGAATTTGTTTCTCCTGCAACTAGGATGTCCATGCTTACCCAACTATGGTACCCATTTGTTTACTTTGGAAAATAATTTCTAATACAGAGATAATAATAGTATATAATATATGTGTATATGTATATATACACACATATATATATAAAATATGATAATAATAAAGTCAGAAAATGGCCTCTGTGGATATAATCGTGTTGACAACTGATGTTTAGAAACAATGTTACTATCCATATACTAAATGAATAATTTGGGTCACCATTCACAACAAATGCCAATGGTTAGTTGGCTAAAAGGAATAGGGTAGGGAGGAAAAAATTCTGTATTGGTTACTAGAGAGACATTTTAATCCAGACTAACACAGTATATGTCCTTGGGTAAGTCATTTTATCTCTTTGGACCTCAGTTTTCTCATCGGTCACAGGAGAATATTAGATTATAAATTGACGTTCAGAGGGCCTACTAAACTCTTAACTCTTTGAAGCCAAGAATCATGGCTTTTCCTCTCTTTATCCACAATGCCTGCTATACTAATAGGCACCTTTTGTTCCTTTTTTTTCCCAAGTGCACATCTGTAGTCATTTGGAGTATTGCAACTGCAATTTTGTTTGATTTGTAGAACTTTATTTTTAAAGGTGCTTTTGAGTTTTATATTTACAACTTTTTAACATGTTTTAAAAGAATGTGTGAACGTGCTACTGAAACACTCTTTCTTTGGTAGTGTTTGTTTCACTGAATATTTTATGTGACTTCTGCGTATTGACTCAGGCCATAGTGATGTTTTATTAACCATTATTAACTTGTGACTTGGAATTATCATACAAGTGATCAAAGAACCTTCCTTTTGCACATGAGGAGGTTTCTGTGAAGGAGAACGGGAGACACTGGTTCAGGATGGGCAGCTGGTCTCCCTTTTGAAGCCCTTTTCACGCTGAGTTTTGTAGATGCTTTTGAACACTTGTTGACGAATGTCACCCCTCTGGCACTCACCCTGCTTCTTTGTTTAAACTGGTGCCCACAGAGCCCAAGCAGCAACACACTTGCTGACAGTGTAATGATAATTGCTACCAGCTGTGCCCTTCCTCAAGGATTAGCCTGTACTGGGGGCAAGGGGAGGGGAAGAGAGGTGATGGAGGATCACAGAATGAATGGGGACTAAATATCAGAAGACCCACAGTGAAATCTCAGCTTGAACTATTATGAGTTTTATGACTTTGGACAAAATACATAACTGTCCACTTTCTTCTTTGGTAAAATGCGGGTGGAGACCTCTGTTTTCAGGCCTTTTAAAATGTATGATTCTAAGTGCTATGAATGGTGCTGTGGTCTAAGTGCTATGGTCAGAGGAAAGGTAGCACTGCAGGCTGGGGTGACCAAAGAAAAGTTTGAGTTAGTGGCTTCGGAGCTGTGAAATAGCATTTTGTTATTGTTGGAACCACGAGGAGAGACTTTGCCAGTGGAAGGCCTGGCAGGAGTCAGAGCAGGGACTGAGAAAGACCCAAGGCCTGTTGAGGCAAAGCAGAGTGTTTTAACTTCACTGGCAGTGAGAGCCCTTAAGAGAGTGGGACGCCCTTAACCAAAGGCTTCCGTGCTCCTTTGGCTTCTTTGCTTTTAAATCCCTGATTTTGACGATTCTAATAATCACTCATTCAACAGCAAATATTTGTGGAGTGTCAGCTCTGTTTCAGATCCTCTTTTATGTGCTGGGGATAAAGTAGTGGGAGAGACAGAGTCCTTGCTGTTAAGCGTTTTTAGAGAATTTGACAATATTTGTGCCTAATGATATCCTGCCATGGAATTGGTATGAGCAGAGGAGGAATTTTAGCAGAGTTTTAAGTATCACTCGAGAGGCATCTATTTACAGGCTACAATAGCCTATTGAAAAGAGCTTGCTTTTTGAACGTGAAGTCCAAATACGTGAGTATTGGAGGTATGATTGTGTAGTGCTTGGAGCTCGTGAAACTAGGTTTCCTAACTAAATGAACTTGTGCACATTTCTTAACTTCCCTAAAGTTTGATCTCTCATCTGTGTAATGTGCATAATATTAATATTTATGTCATAGGGTGGTTTTGAGGATGAAATAAAATATCGGTGTAAAACACTTTGCCTAATGCCTAGCATATGATATGTGCTCAGTACATGTTAGCTGTTACTGTTCCTATTATTAAAATTTTTATTGGTTTTGTTTTCCACTTAATATTTAACATGTAATCATAGTACCTCTTAAAAGAGGGGGGAAACACACTATCACCTTTATTACTATTACCTTTATTGCTTTCCATTAAACCCAGAGAGATCCTTGGCTTTTGGGAAAGTGCGGATCAGAAGAGCAGTTTATTTGTAGCTTTTATAAAAAAGCATCTCTGTAGATTCCTTGAGTGGTAGGAAGAAAAGAAAATTACTTACTACATTTTTTAGGCATGATGGTGATTGTATTTCTTAGGAATGGATAGAAAGGTCTCATGAGTGTTAACTTGTGAAGGACCAAACCAGAGAAGTATGTCTGGTGTAGTCCAGGTATTCAGGGAGCAGATGAAGATGATGATTTGAGAGGCATTTGTTGATGTGCCCAGATTTACCTACCAACTGGATGGAGGACACACTGCGCAGAGTTGAGCCCAGACTTTGGAGCCAGAAAGGCCTGAATTAGCATCTTACCTCCACAGCTCATGTGACTGGCAGCAAGTCATTTTAACCCATCTGAACCTTTTTTCTTATTTGTAAAATAGGAGTGATAACAATAGCAGTACTTGTATCGTGGCATAATATGAAGGTTAAGCGAACTGATAAATGTAAAACCATCAGTGGCAGTGTGGCACATGGAATCAGCAAATAAAACATATAACTAGATATCTCACCAAACCTGCAACATAATAGTTGCTCAATGAATATTAGCCTCCTGTTTCTCCTCAACTGCTTTATATATTTTCATTTATTTATGCAGATTTGAAGGAAAATATTTGAAACACTGGCTCTTACCTCTTATTTCTCAGTTTTTGGTCCCAAAACTTGGTGTTTCATTCGCATGCCTAAATCCTTGCAAACTGTTTTCAGATTCTAACACCTGTACCCCTCCCTACTACCAGGGCTAGAATGTAGGTTGTCTTTTACCCACATGACCTAAAACACAGTTAGTGCTTTATTATCAGCCAGATGATTCAAGGAGTTGCAAAACAGATCTTAATGATATTTATATCAATCATTTATTCAACAAATACTTGAGTGTCTGCAATGTGTTGGGCTTTGTTCTAGATGTTACATATAGAGAGCAGGGTATAAGACAGACCAAATCCCTGCCATCATGGTGCTTATATTCCAGACATGGAAACAGTTGATTAAAAACAAAAAACTTGTTATTTCAGTCATAAGTGTTGTGAAGAAAAACAAAAGAGAATATAGGACTAGGAAATGATTGGTTTGATCAGGAGGGTATTTTATAAAGGACAGTAGGATGAGGCTTATTGAGGCATTGGCCTTTTTGAGCCAGAATCTGAATAAGGGGTTAGGATAAGCCATAGAAAACTCCGTGAGAACGCTGTAGTTAGAGGGACCACTGAGTGCTGAGTCCCTAAAAAAGGATTGAACTTGGTGTGTTTGAGGAACAGAGAGAAGGCTGTCCTGAGAGAGGCACATGATAAGATTAGGTCAATACGGAGAGATCAGGTCTTGTAGGGTTATGTGGATTCTGGTAAGGGTGTAGATTTAATTCTAAATGTTTTGGAAAACCATTGAAAGTTTATCCAACCGTAGCAATGACAGGATAGTCACTACTGAGCACGACGGTGGCTATACTCCATTGATCAATCAATATGCATTTCTGTAGCATTTTCTGTATTTCCAGCAGTGGTGCAGTGGGTAGGGTTTGTGGGTATTGGTGAGTTCAGAAAGGTAGGATAAGAAATGCCTCTGTCCATAAGAAACTTAATATAGAAATGGGGAGATAATTCTATTATACATGGAATAATTCAAAACCAATGCTCTAAACTATAATATTATCTCTGAATACAAAAGAAGGTGATAAAAGGAAGAGGCCCCGTGTTTTGAAGAAATTTAGGAAGAATGTCTGGAAAGTTTGGAGGAGCCAGGTATAGCGGGCATATAAGTCTCCCAGAGTAGATTAGACATAATAGGTCATCAGGAGCCATTATAAACTCCTGGACTGGGTATTTAGATGATTGATCTGGCAGCAGTGTGCTTTGGAAGAAGCGGGATTATATGCTCAGAGACTAGTTGGTGGATTGTATAATAAACTTGTTCATCAAAGCCTGGATAAAGCTGGTGGCTTCGGTGGCAGGTTGGATAGAGGAGATTGAAGAGAGGGAAATAAGTTTTAAAAACCCTAATGTTTGTACTTTGTGAAACTAGAAAGATGGCATTTCCATGAATGGAAATGGCATTATTGGAAAAAATGAGTCATTTTGGAGTAGAATAGTATGGGTCCTGTCTGTAGTGACGATAGGATATTTATTCAGGCGTGTCTGGTCAGTGCAGTTTAATAAAGCAAAATGGTATTAGATGATATTTAACCAGAGGATTCAGGAGTGGCAAATGAAACTCAAGGAAGATGATGATGATAGCAGTAATGACTACTATTATTCTACTATTACTATTACTTATTACTTTCATCATCATCATCACGTCGCTATCATCTTTTAGGTTAGTGCCCATTTTCTTCACTACAGGGTAATTGTGCACCAGTGGTTTTCCATAGGCAATTTAATCACAAGTTGAAGTGAAGACATCTTCACCAATCAAGATCAAATTATATCACCAGCTCTCCTTTATGGACCACCATGTCCAGTGCTCACTTGTAAAGAAGCAAAGACAAGAAGGGAAGTTGGCTGGGCCTGTCTTTAGATGTATAATTCTACCTGCAGTTAACATGGTCCAATTAATGCCTTGGACGATAACTCTGATTGATATGCCTTACTTTTAGAGTGGAAAGAGGAATGAGACATATAAAGAAAGCAGTGGAGATCTCCTCCCTTCTTATAAGGTGAATTCAATTTATAAGTGGATAAAAATACCAAACTGGATTAGATGTGAGAGTTAGGTATGAGAGATAGAGATGTGAGTCATTCTGCTACAAGTATGTGAATAAGGATATACGAAAGTGTCCAGAGAAAGGTGCGTAAGGCCATGTCCTAGAGGAGAACCCCATATGAAGGCCTTGGGTTGTGGGGTAGCAGCAGCGGTAAATGTGGCAGTAAAATTAAGAGATTAAGAGTAAAATTAAGAGACCATACAGAGGCTTTAGGAGAGTGAAGGTATGGAAAATTCCATTATATTTGACAAGACGAGAGTCATTGGCAATCTTCCAAAGAGCAGAATCATTGCTGTCTCCGATAACAGGATTTAAAAAGAGATATTTTGATAGAAAGTTGCACAGTGGTTAGAATATGCAGGCTTTTGGCAGTCTCGCAGTTAGAAAGAATTGTAGAGAAAGCTAAAAGGGACAGCAAGGTCAAGTGAAAGATACTTTGTCCGCCTCAAGTTGACTTTTAAGATGAATAACATTTGAATGTTATACGGGAGAAGTGGGTTGAAGATGCTTAAGAGGCAGGCTTTATTGTGGGCAGGCAGGGTACAGATGGAGGAGCTGGCTCTATGGGAGGGCTTGGAAAGGAATTGTAAGACAGGAAGGAATAGAGGATAGAGCCAGGGAGAGGGGTCTAGTGTGAAAGCCATGTATGCTTGCGGAGATCCATGCCTGGCAATGCACTAAAGCCAACTTTTCATTCAGTACGCTTTCTGCGGCATATTTTCCTTCCTCTGCCTTTCACAGACCACAAATACCAGTTCTACTTTCTGTAAATGGAAATGTAAGGTTTTCCCTCTGGTGGGACCTTTGAAATATAGTATCCACTTTATTGTTCTGTCACATTTCTCAGCACTTTGTTTTTCAAAGGTGTTTTGCTATGTGAGGATAGGGGGAGCCTCATGGCATGTTAAGCAACTAAATCTGGGGTTGAAAGCTCTGCATGAGTGACATTTAATTCTTATTCCCTCAGTGCTTTGGAGGAAATCTCATAATTGCTCTCTCAGTCTCCCCATCTGCAAAACTGGTATAAAACCAGCCGCCTTCTCCCTAGGGCATTGGAGGCTTACTAAGTTAATGTTTTATAAATCACCAAAAAGATTCTAAATGCAAGTGCTATCATTACCCACCTACCAGATATGATGACACTCGTAATGACATATTTGTTACCTCATGTTCGTTTCCATGGCAATAGCCTGTGCATTTGTAAAGAGATTCTGCTTTCTCTGCCAGGGCAAAAACAGAGGCAGATCTTCTGTCACCCAGAGACACATCGGCAAGAGAGTAAAAAGTGGATATGTGGTTTGTTTTGACCTAAATTTTGTTTTGGGTGTAGAGCCTGTTGTGAAATTTTCTCTTGAAAACAAAAGTCTGCCCCCCACCTTGCTGTAAAATATTGAAAATAAAATGAGACATGAATGCTTCTTGGGACGTGTTGAGTTTGGGAAGTCAACATAGGAAATTTGAAATTTCAGCTGTGAATACGCAGGGTTTATCTCAATGAGTGCTCAGCAATGTTTAAAATCACATTCAAACAACAAAGTCGAAAAGGTTATGAATTGTAATTCGGAAAGTATGATAGTTTCTGTTTGAAAGTGTGGCCGATGATGGGGTCCTTCCTCTTTGCAACGCATCAGTGCAAGGAGGTCTCTTTGTGTGGTCTTGGGTCAGGGTTCTTGGATTACTAGGGATCCCAGCATGACGCTCATCATATTTTAGGAAATACTTGACTTTATTTCAATTAAGTTAACTAACGATGATGCAGTTTGTCATGCACTGTCCTTATTGGAGTACTTCTGTAAGAATAATAGAAGTCAGAAATACTGAGGGTTTGTGTTTCCGATGGAGGCTTAGTGAATTATCTCCTCTAGGTAGTGCGGCGATAGCATGGATTGAATCAGAACAGAACAAGTGCATCCTACATCCACCCCCTAAAATACTATCTTAAGGTAGGGGACAGGGCCTTCTTCAGGAAGTAACAGTTTGGTCCTTTTTCATACATTCTCTCTGTTGTTATTTTCTAAATGTGCCCTCATGACCATTGAAGCCTGAACTGGTACGATCAATTCCGTCCCCATCTGGACTCAGGCGCATTGCACTTGCTGTTTCCTCTGCCTGGAATGTGCTTCCCTCTGACATCTGCCTGGTTCACTTCCTCACTTCCTTCAGGCCTCTAACCAAAGCCTTTATCTCAGCAAGGCTTCCCTGGCCACCTTTCAAAAATGTCAGTCCCTGGTGACACTTCCTTTTTCCCTTCTCCATTGTACTTTTCCTTCTTAGAGTGTATCACTATCCACCATGCTATATATTTCACTCAGTTACCTTATTTATGGTCTGGTTCTCCCACTAGAATATAAGCTCCATGAGGGCAAGGATTTTTGTTGGTTTTTCTCACTGCTGTATACCAGCACCTAGAATAGTGTCTGGTGTATAGTAGGTACTTAAAAATAATTGTTTACATTGTAAGTGAGCAATAAATGTGACATCGAATAGTCTATGTGCTGTGGTAGATACTAAAGATGTATTCAGTTGCAAGTAGTAACAAAAAATCCATCTCAAAGTAGACTAAGCCGTAAGAGGGATTTATTGATTCATGTACACATAAGTCCAGAGGTCAAGCAATTTTGCGGGCTAGTTTGACACAGCAACACGGGGATGTCATCAAAGACTTGGTTCCTTTCCTTTCCTTTTCTTTTCCTTCTCTCTGCTCTGACTTCCCTGATTTCAACTTCACGCTAAGCCTCCTGGGATCTCATTATCTCATCGTGATTCCAAGATGGGTGCCAACAGAGCACTTTCTTTCACATCTGAAGAGACAGAGAGAAGGCTGCCTCTGAGAAACTCTATCAGAAGTGCTCGAAAGCCTCTTTCCCAGAAGCCCCGAGCTCACATGTCCACTCTTGCACCAAACACTGTGGCCGGCGATTATGGAGATTAATTTAGCTTTAGTCGCAGGCTCATCTCAAGAGCCTAGGTTGGACTTGGTGTTTCCCAAAGCTCCTGGTGTGTGTGTGTGTGTGTGTGTGTGTGTGTGTGTGTGTGTGTGTGTGTGTGTGGTGTGGGTACCCTAATGAAAATCAGGCTATTCTTGATAGTAAAATAAACGGATAAAGAGAAAAAAACTACAAAGTTTTCGAAAACAGACAAGACGTTATTTCACAAAGCCTAGGTCTTCTGCAGGAATTAAGTATGGAATTAGACTCATGTGCTATATGCTATGAAGTGGGAACATGGATGTGAGGGTTTAATGAGACCACACATATAAAGCACTTGGAACTTTTGGACACATTGGGGTTTAATAACTGCTGTTAAAAGTGCTTTTATTGTTATTTCAATACACAGAAGCCTTGGGAAGGGTATTATGATGGTCATCTCTTTTGGCCATCACGAGCTTTGGACCAGGATTTAGCCACAGTGCTGAAAGTATGCAGTTAATTAACCCTAAGGCATTTGCTTCAGCTCATAAAGCTGTCATATGGTAAAATTTATCCAATTATTTATTTCCTGTTTACGTCATTTTTATAAAAAAGAGAAAGGAGAATTTAAATTGTTAAGATTAAGATTTATAGTATATTGCCAGCTCTTTAACGAAACCTTTCCTCTGCAGTTACATAAGTATTGAATTGGAGACTTTTAAGTTAGAAGGGAGATTAGTGGTCATAGAGCTATCATCCTTATTTTAGGAAGGAAAAACTGAGGCCCAGAGAAGTTAATTTACTCCAGGGTTACACGGGTGACCCAGATCATCAGACTCTGATTAAGTTTTTTCCAGATTATGCATCAGAATTTTCTGTTATTGACATCAGAGAAAATACATGAATAACTATTTATATAGACCCTACAAAGTAGTCTACCTACATCCCAAGAGAGCAAGAAACTGAGTGCTTTGGAAGATTTAGTTTTCACAGATGAAAAATGGTCGATTTAATCTTTTTGAGAAATTGGAGACTCAGTTTTATTCCATCTTGTGCCCACGTACACGTCCATTGCACGCGCACATAGTGCATTTGTGGAGAAAAATCTTGCATGATTAAACTAACTGATCTTGAAAATCAAATTTGAGATCTCAAAGCTCAAAAGATATAAAATCTCACTAGAAAATTTTTAATCCTTGATATTCAGTTAATTGTCCCTTCAGGACACAGTCTAAAGCTAGCTCTCCCCGCTCCCCACCAAAACTCTGTAGGTTTTCTCTAAGCATTTAGAGCTGGAGGGTTTCTTTGGGAAGCATATACCATTGAGTTGGAATTCCCTGGTGGTGTTTTATCCTTCTGTCTCATTGTGTGACCTTGGGTGAGCCAGTTAACCTCTTTGTGCCTCAGTCAATAAAAACCAGTCCTTCCCTACTGCATAGAGATGTGATAAAGATAAATTACACCTCAGTGAATTTTGAATAAGAAATCTGTGAAGATAAATGGATGGTAGTGTTTGAACCTTATAAAGCCAAGGAGGACTGATAAGGGAGGTGATTAAAGAAACAGAACAGTAGCTTAGAGCAGAGGGCAAATTCTCCGCACCTAGCAATGCAGAAAGCAAACACCATTTTGTGTCCCCTTCTCTCTCCTTTTTCTTTCTGTATCTCTACAATCACTCTTTAATAGAGCCATGATTCAAAGGTCAAATGCTCTGAAACCAGATTCCAGTCCTGTCTCTCTTCCATTCCTTCAAATGTTGCTGGCTGAGGATATCTGCTGGTCAGCAGAAGATGTCCTGTTAGGATGAGCCTTTCCATTCCTCTCAAGAAAAATGCATTGAGTGGTAATGGAATCTAGATGGTAGACAGTGGATTGTCTCACTCAACACCTGTTCAACCCCACAGAATGCCTTCCTGTTTTATGTTGGCTGGAATGCTAGAATCTACGTTTCCCAAATTCCCTTATTATCAGCTCCCGAGCATGACAAAGTATGACTGAGGGTTGTCAAACAGGTGACGTCTTGGAGGCTTTGATCAGGAACTGAATTATGTGGGAAGAAAGAGAGTGATAGAGGTTTCCATCATGCTGGCTTAAGTCATGGCAGAGACAATGGTGTCAGTTTCCAGCTTTTTCTGGAGCCTTTCTGATTTGACAACTTCCTGATCCTGGCAGGGTTGGAGTGGTTCTGGAAAGGTGGCAGCTCTCTGATTCTATAACCTACTGATTGCAGCAAGGGCAGCATAATCATTGGTGTGGTGATTCTGTGGTGTGGTTTGGGGAATTGTTCCTGGAAGTTCAGCCAGGAGTCTATTTCTTCAGCCTTTTCCTTCTACCGCCTCCTTCTCACCTGGAATTGGATACAGTGAAAGAGCTTGGGTGCCGCTGACCCTAGAATCAGCATATCATTCACTCTTGGACTGCCTGCCTCTGAATTGCTTTAAATGAGAGAGAAATAAACTTCAGTATTTAAGCCCTCAAAATCAAGTCACTGCTTTTTGTTGCTGAAGCCTAATCCTAACTGATACATAGGCCCCATGGCAAAGGAGCACAGTATGACATAAATAAAACTGTTCCCACGCATCTGGGAGCTAACGGTGGTTCCTTCTGGGTCCTGGGTTATGTGTAAGTAAAATGAGGTTGAGATATATACCAATCAACAAATATTTTCAAAAGGGCAGCTTGAGTGGGATGCAGGCAGAAGAGGAGCGTCTGGGTAAGGATTTTTTTTTTTTTTTAAAGATTGATTGATTGATTGATTGATTGATTGCTATGTTGGGTCTTCGTTTCTGTGCTAGGGCTTTCTCTAGTTGCGGCAAGCAGGGGCCACTCTTCATCGCAGTGCGCGGGCCTCTCACTATCGCGGCCTCTCCTGTTGCGGAGCACAGGCTCCAGATGCGCAGGCTCAGTAGTTGTGGCTCACGGGCCTAATTGCTCCGCAGCATGTGGGATCTTCCCAGACCAGGGCTTGAACCCGCGTCCCCTGCATCAGCAGGCAGACTCTCAACCACTGCGCCACCAGGGAAGCCCCTAAATTAATTTTTTTAAACATCTTTATGGGAGTATAATTGCTTTACAATGGTGTGTTAGTTCCTGCTGTATAACAAAGTGAATCAGCTATACATATACATATATTTCCATATCTCCTCCCTCTTGCGTCTCCCACCCATCCTCCCTATCCCACCCATCTAGGTGGTCACAAAGCACTGAGCTGATCTCCCTGTGCTATGCGGCTGCTTCCCACTAGCTATCTATTTTACATTTGGTAGTGTATATATGTCCTTGCCACTCTCTTACTTCTTCCCAGCTTACCCTTCCCCATCTCCATGTCCTCAAGTCCATTCTCGACATCTGCATCTTTATTCCTGTCCTGCCCCTAGGTTCATCAGAACCATTTTTTTGTTGTTGTTTAGATTCCATATATATGTGTTAGCATATGGTATTTGTTCTTCTCTTTCTGACTTACTTCACTCTGTATGACAGACTCTAGGTCCATCCACCTCATGACAAATAGCTCAATTTCGTTTCTTTTTATGGCTGAGTAATATTCCATTGTATATAGATGCCACATCTTCTTTATTCATTCATCTGTCGATGGACACTTAGGTTGCTTCCATGTCCTGGCTATTGTAAATAGAGCTGCAGTGAACATCTTGGTACATGACTCTTTTTGAGTTATGGTTTTCTCAGGGTATATGCCCAGTAGTGGGATTCCTGGGTCGTATGGTAGTTCTATTTGTAGTTTTTTAAGGAACCTCCGTACTGTTCTCCATAGTGGCTGTATCAATTTACATTCCCACCAGCAGTGCAAGAGTGTTCCCTTTTCTCCACACCCTCTCCAGCATTTATTGTTTGTAGATTTTTGATGATGGCCATTCTGACTGGGGTGAGGTGATACCTCATTGTAGTTTTGATTTGCATTTCTCTAATGATTAGTGATGTTCAGCATCCTTTTATGTGTTTGTTGGCAATCTGTATACCTTCTTTGGAGAAATGTCTGTTTAGGTCTTCTGCCCATTTTTGGATTGGGTTGTTTGTTTTTTGATATTGAGCTGCATGAGCTGCTTGCAAATTTTGGAGATTAATCCTTTGTCAGTTGCTTCATTTGCAAATATTTTCTCCCATCCTGAGGGTTATCTTTTGGTCTTGTTTATGGTTTCCTTTGCTTTGCAAAAGCTTTTAAGTTTCATTAGATCCCATTTGTTTATTTTTGTTTTTATTTCCATTTCTCTAGGAGCTGGGTCAAAAAGAATCTTGCTGTGATTTATGTCACAGAGTGTTCTGCGTATGTTTTCCTCTAAGAGTTTTATAGTGTCTGGCCTTACATTTAGGTCTTTAATCCATTTTGAGTTTATATTTATGTATGGTGTTAGGGAGTGTTCTAATTTCATTCTTTTACATGTACCTGTCCAGTTTTCCCAGCACCACTTATTGAAGAGACTGTCTTTTCTCCATTGTATAACCTTACCTCCTTCGTCATAGATTAGTTGACCATAGGTGCCTGGGTTTATCTCTGGGCTTACTATCCTGTTCCATTGATCTATATTTCTGTTTTTGTGCCAGTACCATACTGTCTTGATGACTGTAGCTTTGTAGTATAGTCTGAAGTCCAGGAGCTTGATTCCTCCAGCTCTGCTTTGCGTTCTCAAGATTGCTTTAGCTATTCGGGTTCTTTTGTGTTTCCATACAAATTGTGAAATATTTTGTTCTAGTTCTGTGAAAAATGCCATTGGTAGTTTGATAGGGATTGCATTGAATCTGTAGATTGCTTTGGGTAGTATAGTCATCTTCACAATGTTGATTCTTCCAATCCAAGAAGATAGTATATCTCTCCATCTGTTTGTATCATCTTTAATTTCTTTCATCAGTGTCTTATAGTTTTCTGCATACAGGTCCTTTGTCTTCTTAGGTAGGTTTATTCCTAGGTATTTTATTCTTTTTGTTGCAATGGTAAATGGGAGTGTTTCCTTAATTTCTCTTTCAGATTTTTCATCATTAGTGTATAGGAATGGAAGAGATTTTTGTGCATTAATTTTGTATCCTGCTACTCTACCAAATTCATTGATTAGCTCTAGTAGTTTTCTGGTGACATCTTTAGGATTCTCTATGTATAGTATCATGTCATCTGCAAACAGTGACAGTTTTATTTCTTCTTTTCCAATTTGGATTTCTTTTATTTCTTTTTCTTCTCTGATTGCCATGGCTAGGACTTCCAAAACTATGTTGAATAATAGTGGGGAGAGTGGACATCCCTGTTTTGTTTCTCATCTTACAGGAAATGCTTTCAGTTTTTCACCATTGAGAATGATGTTTGCTGTGGGTTTGTCATATATGGCCTTTACTATGTTGAGGTAAGTTGCCTCTATGCCTACTTTCTGGAAAATTTTTATCATAAATGGGTGTTGAATTTTGTCAAAAACTTTTCTGCATCTATTGAGATGATCATATGGTTTTTCTCCTTCAATTTGTTAATATGGTTTATCACATTGATTGATTTGTGTATATTGAAGAATCCTTGCATTCCTGGGATAAACCCCACTTGATCATGGTGTATGATCCTTTTAATGTGCTGTTGGATTCTGTTTGCTGGTATTTTGTTGAGGATTTTTGCATCTATGTTCATCTGTGTTATTGGCCTCTAGTTTTCTTTCTTTGTGACCTCTTTGTCTGGTTTTGGTATCAGGGTGATGGTGGCCTCGTAGAATGAGTTTGGGAGTGTTCCTCCCTCTGCTATATTTTGGAAGAGTTTGAGAAGGATAGATGTTAGCTCTTCTCTAAATGTTTGATAGAATTTGCCTGTGAAGCCGTCTGGTCCTGGGCTTTTGTTTGTTGGAAGATTTTTAATCACAGTTTCAATTTCAGTGATTGTGATTGGTCTGCTCATATTTTCTATTTCTTCCTGGTTCAGTCTTGGAAGGTTGTGCTTTTCTAAGAATTTGTCCATTTCTTCCAGGTTGTCCATTTTATTGGCATATAGTTGCTTGTAGTTATTTCTCATGATCCTTTGTATTTCTGCAGTGTCAGCTGTTACTTCTCCTTTTTCATTTCTAATTCTATTTTTTTTTTTTTTAATAATGAATTGGCAGTTCTAGGCCTAGGTCTTTTTTTTTTTTTTAATTTATTATTTTATTTATTTATGGCTGTGTTGGGTCTTCGTTTTTGTGCGAGGGCTTTCTCCAGTTGTGGCAAGCGGGGGCCACTCTTCATCGCGGTGCCCGGGCCTATCACTATCGCGGCCTCTCTTGTTGCGGAGCACAGGCTCCAGACGCGCAGGCTCAGCAGTTGCGGCTCACAGGCCCAGTCGCTCTGCGGCATGTGGGATCTTCCCAAACCAGGGCGCGAACCCGTGTCCCCTGCATTGGCAGGCAGGCTCTCAACCACTGCGCCACCAGGGAAGCCCCTCTAATTCTATTGATTTGAGGCTTCTCCCTTTTTTTCTTGATGAGTCTGGCTAATGGTTTGTCAATTTTGTTCATCTTCTCAGAGAACCACCTTTTAATTTTGTTGATCTTTGCTCTTGTTTCCTTCATTTCTTTTTCATTTATTTCTAATCTGATCTTTATGATTTCTTTCCTTCTGATAAATTTGGGGTATTTTTGTCCTTCTTTCTCTAATTGCTTTAGGTGTAAGTTTAGGTTGTTTATTTGAGATGTTTCTTGTTTCTTGAGGTAGGATTGTATTGCTCTAAACTTCTCTCCTGGCACTGCTTTTGCTGCATACCATAGGTTTTGGGTTGTCATGTTTTCATTGTCATTTGTTTCTAGGTATTTTTTTATTTCCTCTTTGATTTCTTCAGTGATCTATTGGTTATTTAGTAGTGTATTGTTTAGCCTCCATGTGTTTGTATTTTTTACAGATTTTTTTCCTGTATTTGATATCTAGTCTCATAGTGTTGTGGTCAGAAAAGATACTTGATATGATTTCATTTTTCTTAAATTTACCAAGGCTTGATTTGTGACCCAAGTTATGATCTATCCTGGAGAGTGTTCCATGTGCACTTGGGAAGAAAGTGTATTCTGTTGTTTTTGGATGGAATGTCCTATAAATATCAATTAAGTCCATCTTGTTTAATGTATCATTTAAAGCTTGTGTTTCCTTATTTATTTTCATTTTGGATGATCTGTCCATTGGTGACAGTGGGGTGTTAAAGTCCCCTACTATGATTGTGTTACTGTCGACTTCCCCTTTTTTTGGCTGTTAGCCTTTGCCTTATGTATTGAGGTGCTCCTATGTTCGGTGAATAAATATTTACAATTGTTATATCTTCTTCTTGGATTGATCCCTTGATCATTATGTAGTGTCCCTCTTTGTCTCTTGTAATAGTCTTTATTTTAAAGTCTATTTTGTCTGATATGAGAATTGGTACTCCAGCTTTCTTTTGTTTTCCATTTGCATGGAGTATCTTTTTCCATCTCTTCATGTTCAGTCTGTATGTGTCCCTAGGTCTGAAGTGGGTCTCTTGTAGACAGCATATATACAGGTCTTGTTTTTGTATCCATTCAGCCAGTCTCTGTCTTTTGGTTGGAGCATTTAATCCATTTACATTTAAGGTAGTTATCAATATGTATGTTCCTATTACTATTAATTGTTTTGGTTTTGTTATTGTAGGTCTTTTCCTTCTCTTGTGTTTCCTGCCTAGAGAAATTCCTTTAGCATTTGTTGTACAGCTGGTTTGGTGGTACTGAATTCTCTTAGTTTTTGCTTGTCTGTAAAGGTTTTAATTTCTCTGTCAAATCTGAATGAGATCCTTGCTTGGTAGAGTAATCTTGGTTGTAGTTTTTTCCCTTTCATCACTGTAAATACGTCCTGGCATTCCCTTCAGGCTTGTAGGGTTCCTGCTGAAAGTTCAGCTGTTAATCTTATGGGGATTCCCTTGTATGTTATTTGCTGTTTTTCCCTTGTTGCTTTTAGTATTTTTTACTAAAATTTTTTTAATTTACAAAAATTATTTAATTTTTGTCAGTTTGATTAGTATGTGTCTTGACGTGTTTCTCCTTGGATTTATCCTGTATGGGACTCTCTGTGCTTCCTGGACTTGATTGACTATTTCGTTTCCCATATTATGGAAGTTTTCAACTATAATCTCTTCAAATATTTTCTCAGACCCTTTCTTTTTCTCTTCTTCTTCTGGGACCCCTATAATTTGAATGCTGGTGTGGTTAATGTTATCCCAGAGCTCTCTGAGCCTGTCCTCAATTCTTTTCATTCTTTTTTCTTTATTCTGCTCTGTGGTAGTTATTTGCACTATTTTATCTTCCAGGTCACTTATCTGTTCTTCTGCCTCAGTTATTCTGCTATTGATTCCTTCTAGAGTATTTTTAATTTCATTTATTGTGTTGTTCATTGTTGCTTGTTTTCTCTTTAGTCCTTCTAGGTCCTTGTTAAATATTTCTTCCATTTTGTCTATTCTATTTCCAAGATTTTGGATCATCTTTACTATCATTATTCTGAATTCTTTTTCAGGTAGACTGCCTATTTCCTCTTCATTTGTTAGGTCTGGTGTGTTTTTACCTTGCTCCTTCAACTGATGTGTGTTTTTCTGTCTTCTCATTTTGCTTATCTTACTGTGTTTGGGGTCTCCTTTTCGCAGGCTGCAGGTTCGTAGTTCCCGTTGTTTTTGGTGTCTGTCCCCAGTGGGTAAGCTTGGTTTAGTGGGTTGTGTAGGCTTCCTGGTGGAGGGGAGTGGTGCCTGTGTTCTGGTGGATGAGGCTGCATCTTTTGTTTCTGGTGGGCAGGACCATGTCCGGTAGTGTGTTTTGCGGTGTCTGTGACCTTATTATGATTTTAGGCAGCCTCTCTGCTAATGGGTGGGGTTGTGTTCCTGTCTTGATACTTGTTTGGCCTAGGGTGTCCAGCACTGTAGCTTGCTGGACCTTGAGTAGAGCTGGGTCTTAGCGTTAAGATGGAGATCTCTGGGAGAACTTTCACCATTTGATATTACATGGAGCTGGGAGGTCTCTGGTGGACCAGTGTCCTGAACTCGGCTCTCCTGCTTCAGATGCACAGGCCTAACACCCGGCTGGAGCATCAAGACCCTGTCAGCTACATGACTCAGAAGAAAAGGGCAAAAATAAGAAAGAAAGAAAGAAAGAAAGAAAGACAGACAGACAGACAGACAGAAAGAAAGAAAGAGTTATTAAAATAAAAACAAATTATTAAAAATTAAAACATTTTAAAGTAAAAAAAAAAAAAACAGGTCAGACAGAACCCTAGGACAAATGGTAAAAGCAAAGCTATAGAGACAAAATCACACAAAGAAGCATACACATACACACTCATAAAAAGAGAAAAAGGAAAAAAATATTTATATACATCTATATATTAAAAAAAAAGGGAACGAGCAACCAAATCAATAAACAAATCTACCAATGATAATAAACTCTAAATACTAAACTAAGATAAACATAAAACCTGCAACAAATTTGATGCAGAAAGCAAACCCCAAGTCTACAGTTGCTCCCAAAGTCCACCGCCTCAATTTTGGGATGATTCGTTGTCTATTCAGGTATTCCACAGATGCAGGGTACATCAAGTTGATTGTGGAGATTTAATCCGCTGCTCCTGAGGATGGTGGGAGAGATTTCCCTTTCTCTTCTTTGTTCGCACAGCTCCTGGGGTTCAGCTTTGGATTTGGCCCCGCCTCTGCGTGTAGGTCACCTGAGGGCATCTGTTCTTCGCTCAGACAGGACAGGGTTAAAGGAGCAGCTGCTTCGGGGGCTCTGGCTCACTCAGGCCGGAGGGAGGGAGGGGTACGGAATGCGGGGCAAGTCTGGGGCAGCAGAGTCAGGCGTGACGTTGCACCAGCCTGAGGCGCGCCGTGTGTTCTCCCGGGGAAGTTGTCCCTGGATCCCGGGAGCCTGGCAGTGGCGGGCTGCACAGGCTCCCGGGAGGGGCGGTGTGGAGAGTGACCTGTGCTCGCACACAGGCTTTTTGGTGGCGGCAGCAGCAGCCTTAGCGTCTCCTGCCCGTCTCTGGGGTCCGCGCTGATCGCCGCGGCTCGCGCCCGTTTCTGAAGCTCGTTTAGGTGGCGCTCTTAATCCCCTCTCCTTGCACCTTGAAACAATGGTCTGTTGCCTCTTCAGGAGCTCCAGACCTTTTCCCGGACTCCCTCCCGGCTAGCCGTGGCACACTAGCCCCCTTCAGGCTGTGTTCACGCCGCCAACCCCAGTCCTCTCCCTGCGATGCGACCAAAGCCCAAGCCTCAGCTCCCAGCCCCGCCCGCCCTGGCGGGTGAGCAGACAAGCCTCTCGGGCTGGTGAGCGCCGCTCGGCGCCAATCCTCCGTGCGGGAATCTCTCCGCTTTGCCCTCTGCACCCCTGTGGCTGCGCTCTCCTCCGTGGCTCCGAAGCTTCCCCCTCCGCCACCCGCGGTCTCAGCCCACGAAGGGGCTCCTAGTGTGTGGACACCTTTCCTCCTTCACGGCTCCCTCCCACTGGTGCAGGTGCCGTCCCTATTCTTTTGTCTCTCTTTTTTCTTTTTTTTCTTTTACCCTACCCAGGTACGTGGGGAGTTTCTTGCCTTTTGAGAAGTCTGAGGTCTTCTGCCAGCGTTCAGTAGGTGTTCTGTAGGAGTTGTTCCACATGTAGATGTATTTCTGTTGTATTTTTGGGGAGGAAGGTGATCTCCACATCTTACTCCTGTGCCATCTTGAAGGTTTCCTGGGTAAGGATTTATAGAATGGCTGTAGGCATGTGTTTCCAGACCAAACTCCCCCTTTATTCTCTTACCAGTTGCCTTCTGGAGTCTGTATTTGGCCATTAAGTGCCAGAGTTGATGATTACTTTTCCCTGATTCACTGGAGCTTGAGGACAGTTTTGGATAAACGTTGTGTAGCAGGGCAAATTTTTTTATTATCTTAATAGCGGCCAGAGAATTCCTCTTAGAGAGGGATTTTTTGCTTAGGAAAATAATTCAATGAACTCAGTGGCTAGAATTGAGAGGACGGAAGGGATAGTTAGAGTAATCGACTGTGGAAGTAAAATAACATTTAGAGTTGGTGGAAAATAAGAAAGGAGATTGGAGGGGAGAGAGTAGCCAATGATATGATGGGAAGTTGGGACATGATATGGGGCAAAATGGCTAGCAGAAAATTCTCAGTGGTGGCGTGGACAGAGGACTTGTAAGACCAAGGACGTCTCATGTTCAGTGTGTTAAGTTTGCATTACTGGGATGTAAGGCACTCCTGTTAAAAAGTAAATAAATATATCTGATTTTACAAACACATATTGGGAGAGTGCTTTTCCTTCCATTCTTTACTTCTTTATTTCCTTCTTTCAAAAATCAAGGGAAGAGCTGAGGGTTTTAAAATTATTTATTTATTTATTTATGGCTGCGTTGGGTCTTCGTTGCTGCGTGCAGGCTTTCTCTAATTGCGGCAGGCGGGGGCTACTGTTTGTTTCAGTGTACGGGCTTCTAATTGCAGTGGCTTCTCTTGTTGCGGAGCATGGGCTCTAGGCACACGGGTTTCAGTAGTTGTGGCTCACGGGCTCTAGAGCGCAGGCTCAGTAGTTGTGGCGCACGGGCTTAGTTGCTCCGCGGCATGTGGGATCTTCCCAGACCAGAGATCGAACCCGTGTCCCCTGCATTGGCAGGCGGATTCTTAACCACTGTGCCACCAGGGAAGTCCCAGGAGCTGAGTTTAACATCTAAATTTATTTCATAGGAAAAGAAAATGGCACACTTCAGACAGTAAACCTATCCCTAGGCATAATGAATTCATTCAGATTGTGTGCCTCAATCCCACCCTGTTGGGATTTGCTTAAATCTAACATAAGGCTTTGGATTTCTACAGTTGTGTACTAGGAGTGTGGACCAATCTGAAAGGTCGAGGAAACCCAAGCTACAGTTAGGTGATGTTTCTTTCCAAGGAGCTCTCTGTTTGTAGACAGGTTGTTCATTTTAAAGTCACAAGGAGGCTAAAATATCCATCAATATTTCAACATAAAGCAGAAGGTAAGTGTTGGAAAGATTAAAAAAGATGATGGTCTGTTGACCACGTGAAAGAAGTCTGTGTCAAAACCAGCGTAAGGACAGAGAGAAAGGAGATGGACCATGGTGCCACTAGTAGCAGAAAGTGGGGAAAAGGAAGGTAAATAAGCGATAGACTCAGAAAACCAGGAAAGGGGTAAGTATCAAGTCTGGATTGAGAGGAAGAATACACATCACATCTCAAAACGGTATCTGAGGATAAGTGAGAAAGGGAAGGACAGTGGGGAGCTGAGGAGCATTATAGGGAGAATGTGTGAGTTTAAGGAATGGGGATATCTATGAGTGAGACAGCTCGACACAGGCAGAGCAGTATAGTTGATTTGCAGGAAACCTCAGGTGGGCCGTGTGATGGGCCAAGGGAATTTTGCAAGGGAAGATAAAAGGAACATCTTGGGATAAGCTCCTGCGAAATGGAAGTTAGAAGTAAACTACTGTTTTTCTTGCATATTTAATCTAAGGAGAGTTGCATTATGATCAAGTCAGGTAATTTGAGATATGTGAAATCGGCGTTCATGCTCACATCCCTGTATCTGTTGGATGCAGAGTGTTGGAGACTACAACTGAGAAAATAAGATCTTACCAAATACCATGAGGGAAGCTTTAGATTTTCAGATTTGTCAAATTATCTATGTATGTATGTATGTATGTATGTATCTATCTATCTATCTATCTATCTATCTATCTATCTGAGGTAGAAAGACAGAATAAATACAGGTTTTAGTTGTTAGCAATAGCATCTTCTCTCTTATGCTGTGGTTTTCCTTCCTACTCTGTCACTGGGGTCTTACTCCCTGGGGGAAGGCTCCTAGGTACAAGGAGAAGTGGACATTTCACCCCAGAAGTCTTCTGCTTTTATTGTGGCTGTTTCAGGAGCAGATGGGAAGTGAAGGTAGCAGTCACAGCAGGTGGAAGGCCCATATGCCCATTTCAAGACCTAAACTTGATCCAAAGGCTGAGAGAGAGTCCCTGAAGAATTGGCTTGAATAGAATGCTAAGTAGGAAGAGGAGTTTCAGTAACAGAACATGCTGTAATTAGAGAGCAAGGGAGAGAAAGGCTGACAAGCCCCAAAACCCAGCGGTGAGGTAGAGGTTCCCTTGACAAAGAAGCCCCTAAAATGCTAGTCTGTAGTGCTCTTCATCTCAGACTCTGGAATCAGGCAGACCTGATAGGAATGCCCACTCCATCACTTACTGGCATGTACCTTTGGGCAAATCGTTTTAATTTGTCTCCTCAGTCCCAGAGCTTAAAGAATAATAATACCTGCCATATAAAGTTTTTATGATTATTAAATGAGTTAGTATATGTAAAGCACTTGGAAAAAAGCTGGGTACAGAGTAAGTGCTATATAGTTATGTGTTTTTCATCCTCGTCCTCCTCTTCCTCCTCCTCCTCCTCCTCATCTCTTATGTGCCAGGTACAGAGGGCAGTGCTTAATCTGGAATATCTAATTGTCATAGCAATTCTATGAATAGGTGTTATCCCTATTTTTCAAGTGAAGAAACTGAGACTTAGAGAAATTAAGTAATTTGTTAAGTAGTACATGTTGGAATTGGATTTTAAACCTAGACAAGCTGGATCTAGAGCCCCAGTGCTTAACTTCAGAAAGTGGTCAGGTGCTCAGCACACACTTACGGCTCGGCACGTAGTTACTACTACCATCACTTGAAATGGAATTGGTCGGGTGGAGAGAAAGAGTTAATCCAAGCAATTAAGATAGAAAGGTGGGCGTTGGTAATACTAATCAGATGTCAGATACAGAAATGTCAAAATTAATGTTTGGATACACAGATTGACAGTGCTGCTATTATCTCTTGATTATCCAGTTATGTCAGAGATACAATTCAAGAGCCAATCAACTTGGTCTTGACCAGGTGTTTTAGATTTGTTTGAGTAGGACAGATCTAGTACAAAGATGGCTAGGGGGCTTCTTCTTCAGCCTTGGTGGTGGATGTTGCCCTCTACAGTGTGCCTTGGAGCCAATGTCAGGATCAGAGTGGTGGGCCAGATGTACCAGGAGTCAGATGTAAGTCAGTTCTTATTTTACAACATTGAATGTCAAGGGTGAAGGGATTTCCTTGTACAACATGAGAGGTCAGCCTCTGTTTCTTCTCTCCTCCTTTTTATGTCCCTTCCCCCAGTCTATCTCCAGAGTTTAGCCCAGGGCCTTAAACAAAGTTCACAGAAAGTATTTGTTGACAGGCTGAATACCCTCAGAATGAATGTGCTTCTGCCCCTCTTGGGCTATGTAAGCTCTTCCGTTGCCTTTCGGTTTCATTCTACTCATTTGTAAAATGGGGGTAATAATGCTTATCATCAAAGGCGGTAAGTATTAAATTATATAATTTATATAAAATTCTTCTGTGTACTGTCTGATACACAGAAGATGCCGATAGATATCAGTTTCCTTTCCTGTTCTAGCAATTAGGGTCTGCCAGAAGAAGACAAAAGAAGTCATCCCAGATGGTTCAGAAAGAGACTGATTGATGGGGTTACTTACAGAGACCTTGGTGGGGTTAAGGGTATACGAAAGCAAGGTGACACACTCGGCCTTTGCCATCCTTAGGTCTGAGGGTGGCAGAGGCAAGAGAGAGCCAGAATTGTGGGTCTGGGGCTACCATTGAGGGCTGTCGCTATGGCGGCATGAAGGAACTAGGCAGAATTACTCCTACCCTCTCGGCTCCTGTCCTCCCCCTGGAAGGCAGCCAACAGAGAGCATCCGGGACGACAGCACAGGGCAGAGAAGGATGAGAATAGGTGTGGGTGTGAGTTGGGTGGATGGAAAATGGAGAGCTACCAGTACCCATACCAACAGTAAAGAAAGATAATAGGCAGAAAAATACAACTCACTTTTAATTGTCTAGAAAAGCATTATTTCCTGCTTCATGGTACCGAGCGATCCCGAGGCACTGGGCTTCTAAAAGCGGTGCTGAAGGAATTTACTTAGAATACATTTTAGTTAGAGCAATGGTAGTTCTGTGGGACTTTAATAGCTGAGATTTGGAAACAAATGTTTTCCATGCTTAAATGAATGTGGGGAATGCTGAGCTGAACAAAATTAAATAGATTTACTCACTGAAATCCTTCTCAGAGCCTGTGCTTAACTAAGGAGCATTTTGAATCTGTCTGTGGGAGATGTAATGTAGAGCATTCCCCAAATCTGTTTTCTTGGAGCATTTCATGGATAAATACTCCTTGGAATATACCAAAGGAAATTCTCATCTAGGAGTTACAGCTGTCGACTGAAAAAAAAAAAGCACAACGTGAGAGTTGTGAGTTAAGTTTTATTTGAGGAAAAATGGGGACTGTAGCCTGGGAAGCAGCATTTCAGATAGCTCTGAGGAACTGCTCCGAAGAGGTAGGGGGAAGGCCAGCATTATATATGATTTTAGTGAAGTGTGGGTGTGTGCAACCAAACACACACTTAGGCGGAGGCTTGCTGCTAGTTACAAGGAACAGATGTCATCGTTAATGATTTTCGTGCTTTTCTAGATATGAGGAGATGCAAGATTTGGGCTCATAACCTTTTCTCCTGAAAATATTTAACTATTCCTAAAGACCCGTTTTGCCAGCTTTTCCCAGAGCACAGAGTGCATCATTCCTGATCTCAGCCCTGACCTCCTTTCAGACGGTGTTGAAGGTCAGCGGCTACAGTGGCTAGGGACCTAATCCTTGTAGAGGCAGATAGCAAGTGCCAATTTTTAGTTGGCATAGCCTAGGGGAAAGTCATGACCCTCTTCTCTCTGCTTCTCAGATGCAAGCTGGGGCCCAGACTTCCTGAGTCAGAATCCTGTTTCCATACTTGGATCAGCATATGGTTTTAAATGCCTTTGTGTGCTATATCCTTTCCATTTCTCTGATCCCTTAGAAAGGTAGTTGCCTTGGATTAGTTCGCCATTAGCAGGAGTACCCTAATGGAGAGCTGAGCTGTACAGGTAGTGGTCTTCAAGCTAAGGCCTCTGTTGACAAGGATGTATCCCTATTGGGCCTCCTCAGGGCAAGCCGGCTGTGTCCACTTTCTCAGTATTATTTGACAAGCATCTTAAGTGTGTATGACACCAAGAGATACAAAAAGGGCTGGATACCATCTCTGTCGCCAAGGAACTCAAAATCTCATTGTGAAGGCACATAAACACATAAACTGCTCAGAAAAGAATTCCATATCGCCCTTGATCAAATGCCAGAACCCACTGTGGAACCAAAGGGGGGCATTCCATAGTTGGTTGTGGTTGTGCATATGAAGAAAGCAAGCTTCTCAGAGGTTGAGCAGTCCCCCCTGGACCTCACAGGTGGTGGGATTTTAATAGGTAGATGGGGAGGACTGATGGGTGAACGGGAGGGGAGACAAAACCGGAGAGAGCGGTAATTTCAGGCAGAAGAAGCTGCAAGAATGGGAATAGCAGGGGTTTATTAGCAGGTAAAGCCTGTCTTCCTTTGGGTGATAGATTCATGGAAGGCAAGGACCAGGCTCTGACTGTTTTACTTCTGAAGCCAAACTGACTGCTCTTGGTGGATTTCACTTAAGCGGGCTTTCAGAGGCTTCCTTCAATCGGTTCCTTGAATTGCTGGTGAACAGCGGCGGGTTCAACTTCTCCCTGTGGGCTCGTGGTGTAGTTTTCACCCACTGAAAGTTAATGAGAGGATGCAAAGCCCCACACAGCTCTCACACTGGATCATCTGTAAGGAGCCAGCAAATTGGGCTAGGGACCAGGGTGAATTTCACTCGAGGTATTTTTTTTCTGCAGAGAAATTGCCAAAACAGAAGCCTTGTGAAGTCTCCAAATTTGAACAGCAAGTTCTCCTTTTTAAAATTCTTCTGTGTGATAGAACCTTCTGATAATATTTCCTTAATAGTGTGTTAGCTTAGGGGCCACACCGCAGTCCTGGAACATAAATCCTGCACATGGAGAAATAGACTCATTGACTCATGGTGTATCTGTTTGGTTCGGTTACTTCTTTTCCATCCCCTCTCTTTCTCACATCAGCCACAGCATACAGAAAAGAGTACCAGGGAAAATCATGAGACCTTTGTGCCAGGTTTTACTCTTTGCCTTAGGTTCTACTTAGGAAGGGAGACTTTTTATGCTTTAGTGGTTAAGAGCACCGGCTTTGTCATCCCGTGGACCTGAGTTCGCGCCATTGGTGACCTGGCTGTTAAGGAGTTTTCAGTTCACGGCTTAGTATTCGATGCATCGCTTCCCACTGTAGCAGGTAGGTTTATATTTCCTGTCTTAGATTTCCTAAAACCTTAAAAAAAAAAAACCAGTCCTGCTCTTCATTCACTCATTTGTTTTTTCATTTAGTCAAATATTTATTGAGCACCTACTATGTGCCAGGATGTGGACCAGATGCAGTGAGTTCCTATGATTGAGTTTGTTCTAGGCGATGGGAGGAGACAGGTAAACAGGTTTATTTGGTTACTGTGTATATGACAACTTCAGGTAGGAATAATGACAACATTAAGTTAAAAAATACCGGGTAGTGATATGTGCAATGAAGAAAACAAAATAGGGTAAAGCTGGCCAGTGACTAGGGTTGGGGGAAGGGCCATATTAGATGGGGTGGTCAGGGAAGGCCTCTCAGAGGAGGTGGCTTTGAGCTGAAGAACTGGAAAGAACCAGCCATGCAAAGACGTGAGAGGAGAGTATTTCAGGCAGAGGGCAGGGCAGTTGCAAAGGCACTGTGGCTGTGGGAATGAGTTTCTCTGGAGCATAGTGAGGCCCAGCAGTGGGTTCTCAGGTTGGAGACAGGCCGCAGGGGCCCCTTTGAACTAAAAGCAGGAAAGCTGGTGGTCAGCAGAAATGGGTGGTCCACCTGCTATCACGGGCTGGCCATGCCTTGCTCTCATCAAGCCATGGCTGCACAGTTGTCAAGCATACGGCAACTCTTACCCAAACTGCAGCCAAGAAAGGGGCTTCCCAGACTGGCGTGGGTGCAGAGGGGCTGCAGACTCTGACCTGGTGACTGTCACAGCTTCCTGTTTTGTGTTTTGGTTCAGTTTTAAGGCTTTAGGCTGGAAAGCTGCCACTCAGAGGGTCCCCTGCCCCTGTTCTCAGTGATCTCCCCCAGTTGCTGAGGGGCCGGGAGAGGGGAAGGTAGCAGGGAGGCAGCGGGGGTGGGTAAGCCCCAGCTGTTGCCTTTGCCACACTGATTAGGATGGGCCTCCCTTGTGGCCTGGGCAGTAGGATGCTGAGATGCAAGTACACTTGGATGAGCGGAAGACATCATTCTCCACCTTGGCTACATACTTGAATCATCTGCAGTGGGTGTGTTTTCAAATGCTGTGGCTCAGAACTCCACCCACTCACCCAAACACTTCCAACTGAATTGGTCTAGAGTGAGACTTGGACTTAGGTATTTTTCCCAAAGCCCCCAGGTGGAACACCACGTGGCCTGGCCACACAGTCAGGCTGTGGACCTATGGTCTAGAGTGATAAACATTCTGCTTTGTTTGTTGTTATTTCTTTGTTTCTTTTTCCTAAGACATTTCTCCATGTCTTTGACTTGAGAACCAGGGTCCTTTACCAAGTTCTGCACACCTACTCCTCAGAAAGTAGAGTGCAGGTGGCATCCCAGGGGCTTTGACAGCAACCTGAAAACAGGTGTGTGTGTGGTATGAGTGGCGTAAGTTCATGCACATATATGTAGATGGTGTGGGGATGTGTATGCAGTACATGTATAAGGCGTATGTGGTGTGTGTGTGTGGTATATGGGTTATGTGTGGCATGAACAGTGTGCGTGTGGTATGTATGTGTGTGTATGTTGCATTTGTATGCTCTGTGTGGGTTGTGTGTGTGTCATATGGAGGGTGTGTGTGTGGTACATGTCGATGGAGTGTACCTGGTACCTGTGGTGTGCGTCTCTGATGTGTGTGTGGTGGACGTATGGTGTGAGTGATGTGTGTGTGTTTCTGTTTTCATGCTGTGTGTTGATGGTGCATGTGACGTGTGAATTTCAAGTGGATCTTCCATCACATGTGATGACATTGGTTAAATTCTTTGCCTCTCTTAGTCTCAATTTCCACATCTGAAATGTGGACTGTCCATAGTATCTCTGCCTCATACGCTTGCTTTAAGGATTAAGTGACATAATGCATATAAAATTCCTTTAGCATGGTGCCTAGCACAGAGTAAGCTCTCACTAAAAGTTATATGATGGAGATGAAGTTTCGATGAATTTCCTTTACCTTTCTGAGTCCTACTTTCTGTATCAGTTAAATGGGAATAACTATTACAAATAGTGTTATGGCAAAAATCAAATGAGTTAATATCCTCAAACATCTGTTCCGAGTTAAAGTGTTATACAGAGGTAGGTGTGTCTGTAAGTCTCACTTTATTGAAACATCTTCCTACATTTGTTAGGCCTGGCTGATTTCTTTGTCCTAAATAGGTAGAGGTCTGTTGTCTCTTCCTGATCTTGACCTTAAGATTGGTTGACATCATAGAAGTAGGTATGGACACCAGTGATCTCTGAAGGTGAAGTGCTTGATTTAATGTGCTTGGGGTATCAGAGTGTTTAGACCACTCCTGAACAATGTGGGCAGACCTGCTGTACCTTGTCACAGTTCTGTATGTTTTCTAGCAAAGGAAGTTTGGCAGGGGAGGGGGGCTGATAGGTTTTTGTTTGCACAAAGCATTTGTTGTCTAGCAATGGTAGCATCAGTGTGATTGAGAGAATTTATACTTTTAATCTATTTCCTGATCCCAATTCTCCCCTTATCAACCTTCATCTCTGCCTATTGCTCCCAGTGTAGCCATTTTGACAGGTGGTATGTTTTTGCTTGACAGTGATTAACGTTCCAACCCCATTGTTCAAAACGAAGTGCATGCTAAACGTCCAACCAGCAAAGCTGCCTGTAATTTTGGCTGAGAGACATTGTTTCAAATATGTTTGTGAAAAACTCAGTCTGCATTTGTTTTCTTGTCAGAAAGGTCCTGGGCAGCTTGGGGTTTGGAGGAGGGAAAGGACAGAAGTGGGGCTTGTGATAATATTGACCTTGATCAGACACTAAAATACTGTGGACTCTTGGATGTAATGTTATTAGCATTTTCATTTTATGAAGTCTCAAACTTTTATCTGTGCAATTGACAATTGTGAAGATGGTTCTTAAAATGAGAATTCTCTCAAATGAATTTCTTTTTAATTAAACAAAAATATGCAAACAAGTAATTATAGGGCTTTTTTTTTTCCTTCCAGGAATGAGCATGAGAATGAAATATTTCAGGCACAGGATACTTCATATCTTTGTGTTCTTTTTTTTAAACTGTCTATTCCCGTGGGCTTTTACTTAATTACATCCTGAGTGGTTTTTGTGATTTGGCCACAACCGCTTCTGTGTCTTTCTGCACTTACATAGAGTTTCTCACAGAAAAGTCTGATCTCAGTTCAGATTTGTTTTCTGTGATTGTCATTTATGTCACCTCTTAGAACCTCAGAATGACCTTTCTAAATTATTTTTCTGAAATTCATGAGATGCCTCCTTCCTGTTGCTGCAGATGGCACATAGACGGTTGGGACTTTTTATGTTCCCCATAACCTTCTTAGAGAAGAAGAATTTTAGTCCAGGCATTTAAAATACAATTGTATTTTTATCAGGTATTTTACAAATCATGAAATTGCTAGTGTGTTAAATAGTCGTTTTCGATTTAACCAGATGAACCATTCATTAAACCCATCTGAGGTCTACAGACAAGCTCTCAAAAATGAGAAGCTCGGTTTGGGGCTTTGGGTCTGAGTTGTTAATGGTGTGTGTGTTGTCTGTTGGGTGTGTGTGTGTGTGTGTGTGAGAGAGAGAGAGGGAGAGTGAGAGAGACGGAGAGAGCATTACTGTGTCAATGTAGCTGGGAATAACCTAAGATCTGTTTTGGTGGGAGTGGGTAGAACAGACTTGTAAGAATATACATTTCATTAAATAGTTATTGAGCACTTGTGATATACCGGGCATACATACTAGGTACTTGGGATACAGCAGTGAGTAAGACAGACACAGTCTGTCTGTCCTCATGTAGTTCATCTTAAATAGGGCTTTTGGGATCTGGAACTAAGGGAAACGAAAGGAAATATCACGTATTTAAGGCCTAGAACGTGCCTGGTACCCTGCAAGACAATTTAATACATTTTATCACCTTATTTATCATAATTATAAATAATAAGTCAGTGAGGTAGTGTTATCCTTATTTTACCAGTGAGGCAAATTGAAGCTCAGAGATTAATGTCAATTGCCCAAGGTTATTCCACTAATAGGAGGCGGATCTAGAATTACCTGACTCCAAAGTCTCTACATTAGCACACTGTGCTATTTCTCTTTAGAAGTTGAGAAAGCATTTTTACCCCATAGAAATCCTACTTTCAAACCCCAGAGGCAGCCATTGATTTATCAAGTCTTTTTTACTAGGATTGAGAACCATACTAGGGGCAGCATTAAAGTGTTCAAGTGTGACAAAACTCATGGCTCTTCTATCTTCCCATTTAGTGCACAAGATGAAAAGAGCTGTGAAAATGGGATTAGATTGTCCGAGTAATAAGCCATATGGCTCTGTGGCTTATGCTGAAAGGTTTGATTGATCTGAGCCCTCTTGTGGGTAAAATGTTAGTCTTCTTTAAAGACTGCGGAGTGAACTGTTACCTCTCCTGACCAGGGGAGGGGGAATGGATTGTTTTCAAGACCCTGTTTCTAGATCAGCTGAAATCATCAGTGATCAAAAATAATGCATGCATCGCAGAGAATATTTTCTCACCCTGGGGAATGGTAACATTGAATCTGGGTAGAAAGATGATTGGTCCAGGACTTGACATGGCCGGGGAAATCTATCTTTGCAGCCAACTTTTAAAAGCAAAACTGAACTGTGAAATCCAATTCAATTCAATCCATCCAGCATTTAGTGACTGATTATTATCTGCCAGAGTTTATGCTAAGTTTTGAGGATACAGAGATAAATAAGCCACAGTTTCTTCCCTTAAGGAACACATGTCCAATGGGTGAGGCATACATGTAAAGCTATAGATACTCTTTCAAGGAGATCAGGGCAAAAATATAAAGATATACACATTTCTTACAGTATTTGTTTTCCTCTATCTGACTTATTTCACTTAGCACACCCCCTCCAAGTCCATCAATGGTGCTGTAAATGGCAAGATTTCATTCTCTTTATGGCTGAGGAGTGTATGATATCAATTATATGTGGAATCTATAAAAAAATACAGCAAACTGATGACTACAACAAAAAAGAAGCAGACTCACAGGTATAGAGGACAAACTAGTGGTTACCAGTGGGGAGAGAGGAAGGGGGGAGGGGCAAAATGGGGGGGGTAAGAGGTACAAACTATTAGGTATAAAATAAGCTACAAGGATATATTGTACAACATGGGGAATATTGCCAATTTTTATACTAACTATAAATGGAGTATAACCTTTAAAATTTGTGAATCATTATATTGTGCACCTGTAACTTATACAATACTGTACAACTATACTTCAATAAAAAAATAATATATACATTTCTTAAGTAGTCAAGAGGAGGGGGAGATTAATGCAGAGGGAGAGAAGGAACTGAAGAAAGGCTTCCTGGAGGGAGGAGAATATGTAACCTTCCTGGAGGGGAGGATTTTGTAGGATGACAAGAAATAAACCACACAGTTATAGGACATGCGAGAAGGTGTTTCAAGCAGTGGAGACAAAATTTGAAATGGCCATCTTTAAGAATTAGGTTTGGGAAATGTGTTAGCGCATAAAATGTGATAGAGGGAGGTGAGGAGGGTAGATGATGAAAGTTAACACAGGCCATGTTATAAAGAACATTGTATTGTAAAGTGTAGTATTTATAGGTCTGGGTTATGAACAATTGGTCTATGGGTGTCTTGTGGGTGAGGTTAGGGGCAGAAAACTCATGTGAAAGTCTCTTGCGTTATTTCAGGTAAGAGGAAGTGGCCTGAAGTAAGGCAATGAGGATTGAGAGTACAGATTTAGCCTAAGGTACAAGTGGCAGTTCCAGGATATTGTTGAGATTTGGGAGTGCGTGAGTGAAAAGTCAGCAGAGAATGATGTTCAGGTTCTGACTCAGGGGACTGGGTGGGTGATGGTGCTACTAGCAGAGAAATGCATCTGGGAAAATGAGAGTTTGGGAATGGGCGTGGTGGAGATCATTTATTCAATTTGGACAGGCCGGATGAAGGGAATTTCAGAAACCCTTATGGAAATGACTAGGGGCTGGGTAAGTGGATTGTCTGGAACTCTAAATCACTGGACATGGAGAGTTTTGTGGAGTGTTGTCAAGACAAGGGTGGCATTTTAAAATGTGTCAATATATGAACTTACCTTTGGAGAGAACACAGAACAGAACTCTAGGAAGGCCAGCATTTTAGGAGCTTAAGAAAGACGAGAACATAGCTAAGAAAACTGAGAAGTAGTTAAGAGGAAGGAGAAACACCAGGAAAGTGTTGTCCTTGAAATGAAAGAGGTAGGAGTTTTAAGGAGAGAACAGGAAACTGAGAGGTCAAGTAACATTGTAAATTGTCCCTTGAGTTAACATGTAGGAGTGCATCGTGACCCTTGCCAGAAGTGCTGGGGACAGGGGCAGAAGCCAGAGGGCTATATATTAAAAGGTGAATGAGTGATCAGGAAGTGAAGACAGTGAGTATAAATCAATTTTTCAAAGAACTTTGGTGGAAGGTAATGAGAAAATGGATGGTAGCAAGAGAGGGCTATGGAATAAGGGAGGAGAGGCTGAGGTTGATGAGATGGGGAGAGACTTGAGCATACCTTTAGATGAAAGCAAGTTTTCGGTAACAATCCAGAGGTTGAAGAAAGAGAACATACTTTAATAGCACATAGACGAACAAGCCCGCATAGAGAAAGCAGTGTTGAATAGAACAGGATTCTTCACCCTGGGAGTCAGTAGGGAAGGAGGAATTATGGGTATTCCCGAGACATGGAACTTCATAGTTGGGACATAGGGCAGGAGACTGAGGGAGTTGACTGCTCCTGATCACAAATTAATGGGGCACATTGGAACTGAGGGCATCTGCTGAGTTTAAAAGAGCATGAAGATTTAAAGAGAGTGAGAAAGTGACTGAAGATATGGGGAAGGGAGTGTCCCAGAAGGAAGTTAAAAAATTAATTTGAAGTGTTGAAGACCCACGTGGAATTGGAAGGAAGAAATTTTCAGCAAAGCCCATCTGAGGACGTGATCTTTCTCCAGCCATGCTCAGCTGCCTTTCAGGGACAGAAGTCTGACTGTAGGACTGAGCATTGGCTGGGGATACGGGAGTGTGTTAGTGGGAGAGACAGGAGTTTAAGTGATGGACTATGGAACTTCCCTAGGATAAACATCAGAAAACAAGGGAAAATAGGGGTAGCACCAGAGTTCACAGTTTAAAGAGCAGGTGTATTAGGAGTAGGGAAGTTGGAGATCTGGAAGGAGAGGAAGTTATGGTTAGGGATCAGAGTGTTAAGAGTTTAAGATTCCTGATATGGATCACTTCAAGGTCACTGAATAACCCAAGAGGTGATTATGAGAGGGAGACACTAAAGTGGAAAGGAGGTAGAAGTTTGATTTGAAGAAATCTAAAACTTTGAAAATAGAGTGGTCACTGGTCACCCACATGGACATTGAAATCATTTAGGATAATGCCAAGAGTTGGGGTAAAATCACTGGGGCAGCCTTTAATACACACCAAATTAAAAAAAAGTAAAAAATCCCAACCTCTTTAAAATATTTGCCTTTGACTGCTATTATGCTTGTCCTTGCTGACTCATTCCATCTAAATATCTCTACAGTATTTCATTTTCCTCTTCACATAAATAGACCATGTAGTATTAGATATATTTTTTGTAATGGAAAATTATATAAGCATATTACAATAAGCATTGTGTATGAATGCAAGCATTTGATATTTGTTGAATAAATTAAAGTGTTTACCATCAACTTCTTTGCATTTTGAGAATGACACACTGGAGATTGACACAGGACATGCATTTGTATTTATACTTTTTGGTACAATGGTTCTTGCCGAGACATGACAAACCAACTTGTCTCTGGCTCAAATGAAAACTGCAATCTTAAATTGATTATATATGTTGGTTGTTCAATTTTGAATTCAAGTTTCTGATGTCCTTGCTCTTTAATAACATTTTTACTTATTTGAGAAGCAATATGACATAGTAGTTTAGAACATCGTCTCTGGAGTTAGGCTGCTGGGATACAAACCCTACCTGCAACCCCTTACTAGCTTTATGTCCTTGGACAATTACTGTAACCTCTCTGTGCCTCAGCTTTCTTACTTTTAAGATGAGTATAACAGTAGTCCTACAGCATAGTATAGTTCTAAGGATTAACTAAGGATTCAGTGAGGTGTGAGGATTAAATTAGTACTTAAAGCAGTACCTGGCCATCCTATATGAGTTTTGCCTGTTATTATTTTCCAACTATATGTTCTATAAATGCCTAATCACTTGAATACTAGATATGATTCTGCCACCTTGACATTCTATATTTTTACCTTGGTTCTTAGTCTCATGGGATGTCTTAGAGTCCTCATAGTAGATGAACTCATCTTTATAGTAAGTGAACATATTTTACTATGACATAGTTTTTGTCTGTATTTGGAAAATATTTTTTCAGTCTTCATATCATATCTGTATTTCATTCAAACTTCCTAATGAGTATGATGGGATTGTGTGGGCAGGCAGTTTCTGGTTTAGATGTGGTTATTAAATTCAGATTTATTATTAAATAGTAAAAAAATCTTACCTTTTTACCAAGGTGTGTTTTTTATTCTTCCAGAAAGATTTGTGTTTTCATGTTTCCATGTTGTTCAGAAACCAAGCATCCTGTGTTTTCTCAACTTGGACATATGGTAGTAACATTATTGACAGAAATGGAGGAATTGAGAGGTTACTTGCCTTGTCCAAGGTCATATAATGATTGGTATGCTTTTTTGTACTCAACATAGCATTCAGAATGCTTCTGGTCTGGCTTTGATCTCATGCCTCGGTTCGATCCTGGCTCTCTCCCAGCATTATTAAAGCTGGATTCTAGTTTCTCTGCCCGTCCGCATCTCAATAACTTATCCATTACTCTGGATCCTCCAGAACTGAGCCCCTGATTTATTTGTATCAGTCACTGTAAGTCCTTAGGGTGTGAACCCCTTTGTTCATTGACCGTCTTCCCTGAAACCACCTACTTAGACGCCACATTATACATCCTTCTCAGTTCACCATTGGTGTGAACTTAGTAGGCTTGACTGTGATTAATTTAAGCAGAAAATAAATGTTCTGGAAAGATCTGAAAGTAGGTAGATGGGAGATGCAAACCGAGGGAGTAAATGCACATCCACGATCTTGCTTTAGGAGTGGCCTGATTAAAATGCCCTGGATGGTGCTATTGCACTTGAACGCTTGCAACTGTGTATCTGGTTTTTCCAACCCTGGACACTCAGCATCATGCCACTGAAGTCTCAAATCTAAAGTCCTACTGCAGTGTATAAGTCTAATTAGCCAAAGCCTTTGATTCACTTCCCAAGAGCCAAAGGCCCTGAGAGAGGGCATCTAATTGTCTCTGCTGAAGTCATACCTCCGTGCTCTAGTTATCCAGGTGTGAGGAGGGGAATCACCCATCCTCTTTGGCATCATCTATCGTGCTAGGTGGGACTCTGCCTCCAACCAATCTTTAGATAATTGCCACAATGTTAGTTGCTGGACAGTTAAGCAAAAAAGTTCAGCACACCGCCATTTGTTCTCCCATTGCTTGTAGAAGTTCAGCACACCGCCATTTGTTCTCCCTTTGCTTGTAAAAGTTCAGCACACCGCCATTTGTTCTCCCATTGCTTGTGAAAGTTCAGCACACCGCCATTTGTTCTCCCATTGCTTGTAACAGCATCTATATCCCTCCTACTTGAGCCACCTGCTGAGTCCAGTTTTCCCCACTCAGATCATCTGCTCCATGGTCAACTCTCAGGATGGGATGAGGTCCCAAGACCTAATAACCAGAACACAATTATTCCTAATGGTTTTAGCAGTCTCCCCAGACACCTCTCGTCCTGCTAGTTAATTTGTATGTTACCTAAAAAACAAGGACATTCTTTTTTTTTCCAAAGAAAACTGCATTTGGATTTTTATTAAGTATAAGCACATTTATCTCTTCAAAGAATACAAAGAATGCATATGGAAGTCTACCCTCCCCTTATTAAATGAGGACAGGTAAAAGCTTCAGGGGGTAATTTAAAGTATCAGAAACTGCAGTATTGTGCCCTGTGGGAAACACTGAGCATCCTCAGCTGGGAACTATTTTCTATTCATGATTTGAGGCCATATTTCTCAGCTAATATTTCTTTAGATCCTGGGTGTTGTTTGAAATGTCTAGTTGTAAATATCATCCGACATGGTGTTCTCTAGGTTAATTATTCAGAATGGGAAGTTTTTATTTTAAATCACTTTTCAGTGTGTGGTATGTTTTAATTTTATCATGTGCCCTTTTTTTCCTGAATAGCAGTTAAAAGGTGACAGGGTTTTCTTAGCTACACTAGACTCTAGAATCCATTAGCAATTTGTATTTTTCTGCTACTCCACAACTGGCACGTATATGTGTGTGTGTGTAATCATAACATTTGAAGTCTCCTTATTCTTTTGTTTAATGGAAACAAATGGAGCTTTCAGGGAAAGTAATTTGTTTATGAATATTTTAGCAAGTTTTGAGCAATGGGTATTTTATTTCAAGGCAAAAGAAACTAGACTAATAGTGTGTTTTCATGGAAACAAAGGAGACTTGTACATTACTATTTCTGTAGAATTTATTACCAGATTCGTGCTCTGTTTTAGCTCTGCTACAAATGGAAAGGTCATCTTCTTTTCCCTGAAGGTATTACTGCAGTCTCTTTGGGAATAAGTTCCTTTTATCCTAACATACTGATTTTAAATAACTTATTCAATTTAAATGTGTATAATTTTCACGGATTTGCTATTTTAACTATGATTTTAGCCTCTTGCTGTGCTTTACACATAGACACAGACACACACATTGATAATTACTAGTAGCATTTTTTTTCCAACCCAGGAGCAATCAATTTTAATACTACATTTTACTTAATCTACTGTATCCAAAATATTATAATCTCAACATGTAATTAATGTAGAATTATTAGCAAGGTATTTTATGTTCAGCCTTCCCCACTAAGTCTGAAATCCCATTTGTAATTTACACTTGCAGCACATCTCAATTTGGAAGAGTCACATTTGGCTGCATATTGGACAGTGTGGCTCTAAGATGTTAAACGTCTCTCTCCAGGCCTGCCTCTGGGAAGAGAATCTTTATCTCACAATTAGGTCAGAGTTTTTTCTTATTTGGTTTTGTCTTCTTTTTCTGCTTTAGTGTGAGCTGGGTGGAGAGGAGGTGGGGCTGGCTGGAGCAGGGTTTGGGTGTGAGAAGCCTCTCAGAATAAGTGAGAGAAATGAGGAGGCAGGGAAGGTAGTGGGGATGACTAGATTATTATACCTCAAGATGTAAGTATATTCCAATGGGGTCTTACGGGTTGGTTGGGTTATATTTGAGTAGTATAGTGTGTTTGTATATATATCTTTTCTAGATACAGCCAAGTTTTAAGATTCTGGATATTTTAAGATTCTGGATATGGAAAAAAGCATGAAGCTATGCCCCCAAGAATGCATTACTTGGGATTAATTTCTAAATGAAGTTGGTAGAGCCTGACCTTCAAGATCTCAAGCCTGTTGGACATCACAGAATCATTGGAGGGGCTGGGGGGTAGTCTTATGCAGAGACAGGACAGAGCCAAAGACTGCTTATGTATTTGCCACCTTTTGAGTATTGTAGACAATAGCCACTAGTTTAGGAATTGGTGCAATATGTACTTTTTGTCTCTGTAATTGTATGTTTTAAATAATTCAATTCAACAATTTCATTGAGACTTAAAGATGCAGAAAGACATAAATCACAGTTACTATGTACCCAAGATGTTTATAGTCTAGAAAAGGAGACATATCATACTGCAGGAGTACAATAACAGAGATTGGTATGATTTAAAGAGATTGTACTGAGAAAGAGATTAAACCTGCCTAGGGAACAATGAGACTTTACTGAGCTAATGATACTGGTTCCTAGTTTTGAAGAAGACCAGGTACCTGAGAGATGGGAAAAGGTAGTCCAAGTAGAGGAGTCAGGTAGCAAATGTAAGGGAAATTTCGAGCCAGCTGGTATCAAAGGGGTATGTCAATGTCAAAAAGGAGTGGACGGCAAAGAAGAGAGGAAAGACAGAAGGATTCAGGTTGCAACGGGCCTTTCCCACTGTGCCTGGAGCTTCAACCTCATCCTGTAGAGTTTAGTTTAAAACAGAGTCTTTGACAGTCTTGCTGAGGATGGATGGAGAAAAGGCTATCTAGAGACAGATTGTTTTAAAGCTTTGGGGATTGTCTGGATGAAAGACAGTAGTGGTCAAAAGTAAATCAATGGTAGTGAGGATGAGTTTGTGAGCTACTATTTAAAAGACAGACATTTTGGACTGGGTGGCTGTTATACACTGAATTGTGTACCCCCGAAATTCATAGGTTGAAGGTCTAACCCTCAGTGTGACTATGTTTGGAGATGGGGCCTTTAAGGAGGTAATTAAGGTTAAATGAAGTCGTAATGATGGAACCCTAATCTCATAGGACTAGTGTTCTTATAAGAAAAGGAAGAGATACCAGGAGTGCTGGTACAAAGAGAAAAGGCCATGGGGGACACAGACGGAAGGTGGCTTTCTGCAAGCCAAGGAGAGATGCCCTCCAGAGAAACTAAACCAGCAAGTACTTTGGTCTTGGACTTCCAGCCTCCAGGACTGTAAGAAAATAAGTTTCTGTTATTTAAGCCATGCAGTCTGTGGTATTTTGTTATGGCAGTCTTACCAGACTAATACAGTGACTGATTTCAAGTTGATGTAAATAGTAAATAGTTTTCATTTATGGGCTTTTTCATTATTTTCTCTGCCCTGTACTTCATAAGAGGCCTGAGAAACAGGGTTGCTTAAATACCTTGTGGAATTTAAGAGAACAAGATGGCTAAGGTCGAAGAGTTAATTGAATACTAGGATGACCGTGTGAGTCTCAGAATTCTACACACATTACTACTCAGCCTCCACAAGCTAATCTGAGGTTTGAATGCCCAATTCAGGTACCTAGATAACTGTGGGACTATTTGTTTCTCCATCAACCTGATTAGCAAAAGTCACCTGCATTGGCCAAGGCCTGTTTTTGCCTGTTATGCTGCATGCACTTAATACCACACTTTTTATCTCTCATCCAAAGTGCCCCCACTTGTCCCACTTCTGAAAGAAACTGTGGTACAATATAAATGCATTAGTCATTCTGGCTTTTAAAAATAGAGTCACCTCCTAGAGTAATGTAAATAAAAACAAAAATAAACAAAGGGGACCTAATGAAACTTAAAAGCTTTTGCACAGAAAAGGAAACTATAAACAAGATGCAAAGGCAACCCTCAGATTGGGAGAAAATATTTGTAAACCAATCAATGGACAAAGGATTCTTCTCCAAAATATATAAACAGCTCATGCAGCTCCCTATTAAAAAAACAAACAACCCAATCCAAAAATGGGCAGAAGACCTAAATAGACATTTCTCCAAAGAAGATATACAGATTGCCAACAAATACATGAAAGAATGCTCAACATCACTAATCATTAGAGAAATGCAAATCAAAACTACAATGAGTTATCACCTCACACCGGTTAGAATGGGCATCATCAGAAAATCTACAAACAACAAATGCTGCAGAGGGTGTGGAGAAAACCCTCTTGCACTGTTGGTGGGAATGTAAATTGATAGAGTCACTATGGAGAACAGTATGAAGGTTCCTTAAAAAACTAAAAATAGAATTACCATATGACCCAGCAATCCCACTACTGGGCATATACCTAGAGAAGACCATAATTCAAAAAGACACACGCACCCCAATGTTCATTGCAGCTCTGTTTACAATAGCCAGGTCATGGAAGCAACCTAAATGCCCATCAACATGAATGGATAAAGAAGATGTGGTACATATATACAATGAAATATTACTCAACCCTAAAAAGGAACAAAATTGGGTCATTTGTAGAGATGTGGATGGACCTAGAGACTGTCATACAGAGTGAAGTAAGTCAGAAAGAGAAAAATGAATATCGTATGTTAACGCATATATGTGGAACCTAGAAAAATGGTACAGATGAACCGGTTTGCAGGGCAGAAATAGAGACACAGATGTAGAGAACAAACGTATGGACACCAAGGGGGAAAAGAGGGGGGTGGGGGTGGGGGTGTGATGAATTGGGTGATTGGGATTGACATGTATACATTGATGTGTATAAAATTGATAACTAATAAGAACCTGCTGTATAAATAAAACAAAATTCAAAAAAGGTAGAGTAAGGTCAAAGAAAATACAATTCTTCAGAGAATTCAGAATCTTCTGCTGTGGTGCATTCTCATCAAGAGGATGGAAGGAGAACTAAAATCTTGTAGTTTGTACCTCATTTTAAAAAGTTTTATACTATTTCCATCACAAAACCACTTAATAGGATGAAAATGGAATCTTAGGTGTGGAATCATACCTACATCTTATTACTTGGTGCTTCTCTACATGATTTCATTTTTAGCAAACATTTCTCACTGGGAATCTTTTATTTTCTTCTTATTTCCATTCAACTCAATTATTTTGTCAATGACATTCCTTCTCATGGAGCCTTGATTATTTCAAACAATTTACCATCAAAGTTATTTTGACCATAAGTGTGTGGATTTATTTTGGGGCTTTCTATTCTATTCCGTTTATCTATGTATCTGTTTTTGAGCCAGTACTAAAAATGGGACTACCGTATGACCCAGCAATTCCACTCCTAGGTATTTATGCAAAAAACTCAAAAAACAAAAACACTAATTCAAAAAGATACATGCACCCCAGTGTTCATAGCAGCATTATTTAAAATAGCCAAGGTCTGAAAGTGACCTAAGTGTCCATCAACAGATGAATGAATAAAGAAGATGTGGTACACACACACACGCGCACACACACACACACAGAGCAATACTACTCAGTCATAAAAAAGAATGAAATTTTGGTATTTGCAACAACATGGATGGACTTGGAGGGTATTATGCTGAGTGAAGTAAATCAGACAGAGAAAGACAAATACTGTATGATATCACTTATACGTGGAATCTAAAAAATACAACAAACTAGTGAATAAAACCAAAATAAACAGACTCAGAGATATAGAGAACAGTGGTTACCAGTGGTGAGAAGGAAGGGTGCAGGGGCAAGATAGGAGTAGGGATTAACAGGTAAAAACTACTGTGTGTAAAATAAATAAGCTACAAGGATATATTGTATAACATGGGGAATATAGCCAATATTTTATAATAGCTATAAATAGAATTAACCTTTAAAAATTGTGAATCACTGTGTTGTATACCTGAAACTTAAATAATATTGTACATTAATGCTACCTCAATAAAAAATGTTCTTTTGATTTATATCATCCTGTAGATAAAGCAAGGCTAACTATTTGTATCGAGTAATTGTTACTAACATTCAAAGGTTGACTTCAGAAAGCATTACTGTACTTTCCAGCTAATTATTGGTGCTATTATCAGAGGCAGTAGTGACCTGCCCCTGTAGTGATCTTCACTTTAGTTGCCTATGTGCAGGCCTGTGGTTTTCTGTTTCTTATTCCAAACTGCTGAGATCTATGGCCTGGGATATGTCCATTCCTTAGACTAATAGCAGGAATTTCATTGCCTTGGTGATCTCGTGTAGTCCAACCTCTTCTTCTTTTTTTTAAATAAATCTATTTATTTTTTATTTATTTATTTTTGGCTGCGTTGGGTCTTCTTTGCTGTGCATGGGCTTTCTCTAGTTGCGGTGAGCAGGGGCTACTCTTTCATTGCGGTGCACGGGCTTCTCATTGCGGTGGCTTCCCTTGTTGCAGAGCACAGGTTCTAGGCACGCGGGCTCAGTAGTTGTGGCTCGTGGGCTCTAGAGGACAGGCTCAGTAGTTGTGGTGCAGGGGCTTAGATACTCAGCGGCATGTGGGATCTTCCCAGACCAGGGATCGAACCCGTGTCCCCTGCACTGGCAGGCAGATTCTTAACCACTGCACCACCATCGATGTCCCCCAACTTCTTTAAATACTTTTTTATATGCTGATGATGTCAAAATGTGTATCTCCAGTCTTGAACTCTCTCTTGGGATCTAATCTTCTAAATCCAAGAGCCAGGTTGACAGTTCTGCCCAAGTATCTAATAAGCATTTCAGACTTACCTTGTCTGTAAGTGAGCTCTTGAATTCTCCCTGCCCTCAAAACATCTTTCTTCTCCAGTCTTTCCTGTTTCTATGAATAGTACCCTAATCCATCCAGGAGCTGAAGCCAAAACTTTTGATAAAATGAAAGAAAAAGAAAGGGAGAAGGATGTGGCCATCTAAAACAAATAATAAATTTACAGATGAAGGAATAAATATATTAGTTGGCCACTGAATGTAAAATTTGGAATTCTCTTATTAACAGAAAATAATGTTTAGAGTAGTTTAAAAAACAAAAATGTTAAGAAATTATTTCTGTTTCAAGCTTAAAAGTCTTCAAGAACTTCTCTTGTCCATAGGATAAAATTGAAGCACCTTACATTGTATATTAATTAGGGATTTTATATATTGAGCAGTAGGAAACCAAATTGGCTTAAACAACGGAGGAAACATATTGACTCAAGCAACTGAAAAGTCCAGACATAGGACTAATTTTGAGAGAGGCTTGACTCGGTGAATCAATGATATGATTTCTTCCCAAATACCAAGAACACAAAATTTAAGATATTGTTAGAAAGGAGGGAATGGCTTGATCATAAGGTTGGCACTTGACAAATTCTCACTACAGATGCCCTTGAAGATACTATGCATCCTTTCCTGCCTCTGACCTTGTGGGGTACCAGTCTTCTCCCTTGCTCAGTATTACCCAGTTATGTTGATTTTCTTTTTATTCCTTGGTCACATTGAGCTCTTTCTTGCTTCAAGGCATTTGCACTAGCTACTCTCTCTGCCTGGAAGTTGCTTCCCTCAACACTTTGTCTGGCTCCTTCTTTTCCTTCAGATCCTAGCTTAAAATCATCCTCTTAAAATACTCTTCTTTTGACCGCATACCTAGAATAGACTAAATGCTACCTTCTACCCACACCCATATCCCACCTTGGTTACTCTACATCATCCTATTTATTTCCTTTATAGTAGTCATCAAAATCTGTAATGGTCTAGCTCACATACTTGCTTACTTAATATTTATTGTCTATTTCCTCATTATATTTTAAACTCTGTGGAGAGAAAGGTCATATCATTCTTATTCCATGCTACATCCTTAGCATGTAGAAAAATGTCTAAGAACACAATTGGTGTTTAATAAGTGTTTATAAAGTAATAAGTGAATAGGTTCCTAAAGCCATAAAAATCTCTGCGCTGGAAGGAAGTTAAAAGGTCATCTCTGACAAAAGGCCATCCAATCTCTGCGTTAATAATCCTGGTGCCATGGAACTTACTATCTCCTCAGGCATTTCATTCCAACTTTGGATGTCTCTGACCATTAGAATGCTCTTCCTTTTTATGCTGAGTTAAAATATATCATCTGACCCAGATATGCTGAGGCTAGTTCTACTCCTTGGAGCCCAATTTGTATATGACATTCTTTCAAGCTGTTGAATATAACTACCACCTCCTTCTCCCTTCCTGTGTCTTGTTTTCTTTAAAGTTAGATTTCCCTAATTTTTTTATCCATTTCTTATCTAACAAGGTTTTGACTTTCTTTACCATCCTAGTGACTCATCCATTAACATGTTCTAGTTTGTCTATTTAACTGTGCTCAGCGATACCCACAGTATTCTTCATTGTCCATTGAGAGGAACCTTTCCCTGCCTTGTTTTATTGATAGATGCTGTAATTCTCTTAAATCCACCTAAAGTCTCCGAGCTGCTGATTCTAGTTGAACCTATGGGCAATTAAAGCGCCTAAGTATTTTTCCTCAAGTGCCGCTGTCAAACCTCATGGCCATCAACTTGTAAAATTATGCATATTTTTCAGTGACTCATCTTTCTTTTCATTGAAACAGGCAGGTTTTGCAAGGTCAAGTGGTTGTTCAGGCATTTGCATTGGTTAAACTCCTAAGTCCCGCCGGAAGACTTTATTGCTGCCTTCTTCCCACATGTTTGTCAGAGCCTATGATTCAGTTCTCTAATGGTGATGCAGTATATCCGCTCTCTGAATTCTGATGAGAGATAAAACCTTGATACTACTATTATATAATTCTTATCGAAAACTCAGGGTTGCCTGAATGATATTCGGTCCATCATTCCCAGTGCTCTAAATTATACCTTTTAATCTTGCCAACTCATTGGAGCAATGTCTATTGGGACCTTGGTGCTTATTTTTTCCCTTTATAAAACCACTTCTGTCAAGTGGTGTTTGGGCTTTTACCTTATTAAAGGTGATTTTTTTAAAAAAATTTTATTTATTTATTTATTTTTGGCTGTGTTGGGTCTACGTTTCTGTGCGAGAGCTTTCTCTAGTTGCGGCGAGCGGGGGCCGCTCTTCATCGCGGTGCGCGGGCCTCTCACTATCGCAGCCTCTCTTGTTGCGGAGCACAGGCTCCAGACGAGCAGGCTCAGTAGTTGTGGCTCACGGGCCTAGTTGCTCCGCGGCATGTGGGATCTTCCCAGACCAGGGCTCGAACCCGTGTCCCCTGCATTAGCAGGCAGATTCTCAACCACTGCGCCACCAGGGAAGCCCAACCTTATTGAAGGATGTAATAGGGAACAACCGAGAGAAATTTGTTGTTGTTTCTGTTGTAGGGATATTGTTAAGGATGTTGCTTAAGGTACTTTACCGAGGACTCACCATTTTTATTATGAAGATCTAAGAGTGAATTTTTTCTCATGTTTCAGTATCAAAATGAAGATGCTCTAAAGCTCCCTTGAAAGAATGACTTGTTCTTTTTTAAAATTTAATTTTATTATATTTATTTATTTGTTTTTATTGAAGTATAGTTGATTTACAATGTTGTGTTAGTTTCAGGTGTACAGATTCAGATATATGTATTCAGATACATGTATAGCTGAATGATTCAGATATATGTACATTCTTTTTCAGATTCTGTTCCATTATAGGTTATTACAAAGTATATAGTTCCCTGTGCTATACAGTAGGTCCTTGTTCATTATATATTTTATATATAGTAGTGTGTATATGTTAATCCCAAATTCCTAATTTTTCTGAAGAATGGCTTGTTCTTATTTTAGGATGTTGTGTATCTTGTAACTGTCTAGGTTCTTCCTTTCATTTGACTGTTAGGAAGCTTAGAGCTACCTTTTGGCTCACACATAATAACTATGCAGGACTGTATTGTAGGCATTTCTGTTGCTGATATTACTGTTGATTTGGCTATTATGATGCCAATATTCCTTTTCACATTAAAATATGAGATTTGGTTTATAATTTTCTATTATGTAATGCATTACGCTAATTGAAGTTTTACTCTGCATGAAGTCTTTTCCATCTCCTTTATTCCAGTATCTTTGGTGAACCCCTCCCTTACTCCATTTGGGTCTCATTGGGACAGTCAATCTTAATTCCTTGGTCACTTTTTGGCACAGAGGTAGTCATGTGACCAGTCTGACCCTTGGACACATGGGCGGGCATTTGATGCAAGCTAGGCCAATTAGAATAAACCCGAGTCTTCTCTGTTGAAGACGCTGGGAAAATTTCATGTCCTTTCGCTTCGTAACTGCAAGGGTGTGGGCTTAGAACCACTGGTGGCCATATTTCCTTCCCCATGGCACTCTCCCACATCATTTGTCTATGAGAATTAGGTTGATATGCAATTAGAAACAGAGGCAAAAATGAGAGAGACACACATACACACACACACACAAAGACAGACAGAGAGACCGAGAACACCTTAAGGACATAATTTGAAATCCAACTAGGACTGAAGGCAGACACACCCTTACATGTCACAGTTTTATTCAACAAAAGAAAAATCCTATTTTTTCTCCAAACAAATTGGATCTGGTTTCAGTCATATTTACCTAATATATAATATTGTCTATTTGTTTGTTTGTTTATATATTTATTTATGTCACGTGGCTTGTGGGAGCTTAGTTCCCTGACCAGGGATTGAACCCGTGCCCTCAGCAGTGAAAATGTGGAGTCCTAACTACTGGACCGCCAGGGAATCCCCATAATATTGTTTTTTTAAATTTACTTTATAAATGTTTATAAGATCCCTTGGACTTCCCTGGTGGTGCAGTGGTTAAGAATGTGCCTGCCAATGCAGGGGACATGGGTTCAAGCCCTGGTCCGGGAAGATCCCACATGCCGCGGAGCAACTAGGCCACAACTATTGAGCCTGTGCTCTAGAGCCCGCGAGCCACAAGTACTGAGCCTGCGTGCCACAACTACTGAAGCCCGCACGCCTAGAGCCCATGCTCCGCAACGGGAGAAGCCACCGCAATGAGAAGCCCGCGCACCGCACCGAAAGAGGAACCCCGCTCGCTGCAACTAGAGAAAGCCCGTGCGCAGCAACAAAGACCAAACACAGCCCAATAAAAAATAAATGAAATCCTTTAAAAAAAAAAAAAAGCCCTTAAATACTTTGTTGAATGCGTATCAGACTGTGTGTGTGTGTGTGTGTGTGTGTGTGTGTGTGTGTGTGATACATGCAATTGTTTTTTAAAGACAGAAATGAAAACTTTTAAATTTATCTCTGTATAACTACATCTTGTGACACGTACCTACATCTTCTTGGCTTGCTATGATCCTTTTGGATTTAAATTCTATTAGCTAACACTTTTTTCTCCTCCTTATCAGTCATTTATATATCCGATCAATGTAACATAGATGTCCATGCAAATCATTGACCAAAATGATAAACACAGCAGATGTGGGCACATCCCTGCTTTTTAGAGACCACTCTGCTGGTAGATATAGCCTGTTCATCAGGATTTGGATTAGCTTATTTCTCATCAGGAAATCCAAATAGTGAGTGCTTGATCTTATGGCTGTCCTCTAAAAGGTTTTCCTAATGTTCTGAAACACCTCTTCATTCTAGTATTAGAGTGACCTTACTAAACTTTGAGGTTAGTTCCTATAGAATTCCTAACAAATGATATACTCTTTAGCCCTACTATTTCAGAGTTTTCTTATTATAAAAGAAATACATGTTTACTGTGGAACTTGTGTGCAATATAAATATATATAAAGGAGAAAGCATAAGTAATCTATAATCATCAGAGATAACTGGTAACTTTTTGGTACATATACTGTTACATATACAGTGCCTTTTACCTACACAGTATGTAGGTAAAAGCAACATTTTGGTATGTGTACTTGTGTATACACAGAGATAATTATCCCAGAGATGACTCTTAACTTTTTGCTATGTATACTTTTATTCCTTTCTTTGCACAAAATAAACATAAAAATGCAAAATTTTGTATTTTTTAACAAAACCGTGATAGACCCTTTTATAAATTCCTTTTTCCACTTGACATAAGGTGAGCATTTCTATGCATTACTAGCATTTTCAATGCCATATGGATTTTTTCTATTTTCAGATATTTATTTAAGATGCTTACAACTGTCAGAGAAATAGTTTTCTTACTCTAACTTTTGTCTTAAAGCCTAAAGCCACCGAGGCCTGGGCTCCTTTGCATTTCTGAATCAGGATATATATATTTATATTTCTTTTTTCCTCAAGAAACCTGTCTTATTTCTGTGAGGTATTTCTTGGGGTCCAGAATGGAATTTCCCTATATTAAATTCAATACTACAGTACTCTTCTGGGGCTATAGAGCGTGTATTTGGATTTCTGATGCTTCTCCCTTTGTCTTCGCTCCCAATTTTTCTCAAAATTCGATCAATCTTCCTTAATGTTTTGTTACTGTATTTGCACTGATCTTTTTCCAGTAGGATACTTTTATTACAATGAAAATAAAGTATTTTTCTTATGACTTTGGCAATTGAAATTACATTTGCTTGTTTGTGAACTTCCTCTGAACCTGGTGAAGTACTTTGCTATGAAAGTACTTTATGATGATCTGGTTTTCAAAGGCCCAAACAATTGTATTTCAAATTTTTCAACCATCAAGACTGTGAAAGTTGCTGTGTAAGCCCAAAAAAAAAATTTAAAAATTATACCCCAAAGGTTATTTTTTAGACCTATCTATTGAACCACTGTAGGGTCATTCATGTCTAATCTAGCCTATATGTCTCCTCAGCTCCTTGCAAATCTGAAATTCTAAACTTGTTATTAGATTTTAACTAGTAGCAATGTCCCCAGGACAGTATCAGGTTAGTAGACCAAGATGTTGCTGGATTGCTGAGTTTTAACCCAAGCTTGTTAGCCCACAGTATTTGACTTTGTGGTTTCTTGTTTCCTATATCATATGTGGGCGGGGTGGGGGGGGCACCTCTTTCAACCAGCCAGGCCCAAGACACAAGACTGATTTAGCATTGCTCCTGTTCAGCTGATAACAGGCTCCTTCTCTGAGATCATATGGTTGATCCCAACTCTAAATCCACTCTCTTCTCTTTTCTTGGCTTTGAGAAAAATAGCCACTATTTCAAGTATTATCCCCCAAATAGTTTTGTTTCCATATCTTATCCTGGGAGTGTACCATTCATTACCTTTCCTGAGGAATTAGTCTTAAGGTCTAATTATTAATACCTTTTTTCTATTCTTGTTATTAATAATGCTATTAGTGCAAAGAAGATCCTTTATGGGATATTTAGTATATGCCATACACTGCACCAAATACCTTATGTACATGTTTAAGGCTGAGGATATTTCTGCACATTTTCAGAAATGTAACTCATATAATTTCTTTTTAAAGGCAGCTTGCAGCTTAACCTAGATATTTCTGGGTAGCAAGGCAGGGAAAACAGGCTATTTTTTGTTAGAGGTTGATGGGGCTTATAAGACTTGACTCACTGATAGGTGTGTGTGTGAGAGAGAGAGCGGTGGAAAGAGAGAGATGCTACTTTGCCTCGATTTTCTAGAACACTCTCTGAAAGCGAGGTCAGCTATAGAAACAATAGAGATTAAAGAGTGTGATTTCCTCTATTAATTTATTACATTTACTTTACAGTAGAACTCACTATGGGATATCCCTAAATAACTAGCTACTCCCGTGCATTTCAGATTTGATTGGGCTAGGAAAAGTTTGATTTACCTACAACTTCTCAGAAAGAGATTTGTGCAGTACGCGTCTCTGCTAAGAGACCCTTGCTGTTCCAGGCATCCTGATTTAGGTGAATTAGTTGACAGTAGGAAGCCAATGGGGTGAATTACAGGCTTCACTGTAGAGGCCAGTGAGGGAAAAGATGAATTGTAGACTCTGGAGGATCTTCTGGAAATGTCACTCTATCGTCCAGTTCTCTGTTTTGCTTATAATTAGGTATGTACAGTGATCTCAGATTTATAAAGCACTTTCACATTCTTTTTCTAGTTTAATAGCTGATGTACTTTGTCACATGGAGAATGACACTTTCTGTCTCCCCTGCCTGTCAAAACTCTCCCGACATAAGTTCCACTTTCTCCACGAAACCTTTCCTCATTACTCCAGGGGACGGCAGTGCTATCCCTCTTCTTTCTTCCCTTCAAGTCAGTTCACCAGATATTTGAGAGCTAACTATGTACTAGGCTAGATGGATAAGATGAATAAGGCAATTCTCCGTCTTCAAGAAGAGGCAATCCCATAAATGGTGCTTGGTACTGTGCCTGATATATGATGGGTGGCTTTCAGTAAGTATTTATTGACTTGATTATTGCCTTGGTACCTAGAGGGATATGTGTGTGTGTGTGTATGTATGTCTGTTGTGTGTCTGTGTCACTATAAAAATGCAGTGTAAGGAACATGAACCAGCCTTGGAGGTATGTGTTTGGGTTCGGAGTAGATACAAGGAAGGTTCTTAGAGCAGGTAATACATTACCTTAATTGATGTGTCTTAATTGATTGTAATTATGGCTATTGCTACATGCCAGGTGTTCTCCTAAATGCTTTGCATACATTTATTTCTTTAATTCTCACAAGGATTTCCAGGAAGCAAGTACTATCATTCTCCCTCCTTTACACACAAGAAAACTGAAGCTCTGAGTGGCTAAGAAACTTCTCCAGGTCACCTGGCCGAAAGGGACTGAAGCCAAGATTCAAATCTGAGAGACAGCTCCCTCCTTACTGCATAGGGTACTTTCTTCATCCAAACTCGGTCACTCCTAACAGTGAATGAGAGTGCAATTCAATAACTAAGCCAGGACGGCAGGCAGAAATTGCCCCTGTCCCAGGCAAGCTGGAAGGTAGGGCCACCCTACCAAACAGTCCCTGTTATTAAATTTCACCTTTCCCACAAAATATTCATGGTATCTTGCAAAAACTGTGTCTGACAACATTCAAAGTTATCCTTTCGCATCCTCCATAGCATATAGTACCACTGTGAGTGGTGAGTGGAGTACACAGTAGTTGACTAAAAAATAGCTACTGACCTTGAGGCCAAGTTAATCAGATGGTCTAGACTGCTATTTGTCCTCTCAAATGATAAGATAGTTGGTTAAATGTAGTCTTGATCTCAAACAATAGAAGGGAAGGACAGATAGTGGGGATGGAAGGAAGGAGAAAGATGCTACAGTTGCAGCAAAGCAGGTGGGAGCTTGGGGGAGGTTGGGGGAGGGAAGGAGAAAGCAGGTGTGATCATTCATCCTCTGCGTTCAAGTTTAGAGACTGCTTTAAGACCCATTGTTCTTAGTTTTTTGGTTGTTTAAAAAATTTATTTATTTTATTTATTTATTTTTGGCTGCATTGGGTCTTCGTTGCTGCACACGGGCTTTCTCTAGTTGTGGCGAGCGGGGACTACTCTTCGTTGTGGTGCACGGGCTTCTCGTTGCGGTGGCTTCTCTTGTTGTGGAGCACAGGCTCTAGGTGCGTGGGCTTCAGTACTTGTGGCACGTGGGCTCAGTAGTTGTGGCTCGCAGGCTCAGTAGTTGTGGCGCACGGGCTTAGTTGTTCCGCGGCATGTGGGATATTCCCGGACCAGGGCTCAAACCCGTGTCCCCTGCATTGGCAGGGAGATTCTTAACCACTGTGCCACCAGGGAAGCCCCCATTGTTCTTACTTTTTTTGTGTGCTACAGTTCACATGGTGAATAGATTCCCTGGGTGTGCTCAAGTGAGCTACCATCCTACATCATTTATGATTTCTCAATATGGGCTGCAGAATAGATAAGAGAGGCCGCAGGTTGTTGGTAATTAATCCTTGTAATCTACCTCCACTTCTTTCACTCCCTCTCCAGAACTGATATGCCAGTGAATGAGAGGGAATAACCTTGAAACCATTCTTATTGACATTCAAGAAGTAAATCATTCTAAATTTCTGTATCTTAATTATGAGTCATTGCAAATCCCTTGTTCCTCATCTCCCATGCAGACAGGCCATGCTGGAACAAAGATGTCCTGGCAACCTTTTTGAAAATCCTGCTCCAGGCTACAAATAGAATATCTTGCACAAAATTCAAGTTGACTGAGTTGCTGTCTAAAATGGGAAGCAGTGTCGCCCTGGCCTGCTTTCATTTCCAAAAGAAATATCCTATTTACTTAGCTCTTTCCTATCAATTCTGCATTCTGGGTGGGTTTGTGAACCGGTAGCCCCATTAGCGCTTGGAGATGACATCTTCTCATTTGTTTGGCTTCTGGGCCTTTCTGCATGGCTGGATTTTCATTTCTAACCATTCTTCAATTTCATATTTGTGCTCTCCCTCTCTCTTTTTCTCTAACTCAAGAGTCAGTGTTAGAACTTGATTTTATTGTGAATGCACATGTGTTATATCCTGATACAAAGAGATATGAGAAGGGATTTTTGGCAGAGCATACTTAATCACTGTAAATATTTACAGTTGTTATTAGAATTCATGATGAATATTAATCAGGTGGATAATAATCCTAATTGGTCCAATTTAGAATTCAGAAGTAATCCACTGAAATAGGGTGTGACAGTCCTGGTTTTAAATTTATGCATTTCTCATCCTTAAGGTGAAAAATGGGTTGCTAGTTAGATATCAGTCTTTCTCCATTTAGCTTCTCTACAAACAGAATGATTAAATGACCTTTGGCTGCTCTGTTGGTGTGGAAGCATCTTCAGGTCATCATGGCAATAGGATTGTCGCTTATTTCTTCAAACAACAGTGTTTTTTTTTTTCTTTGAACACATTTAAATGTTGGAGCTTAGTTTTAAAATACCTCCTCTTTGGGATGACTGCTGTCATAGGTAATGGGAAAATTCAGACTTTGGGCAGTCTAATTCTGGCTTACAAGGTTGGTGTGCAAGATCTTCAGTCAGCTGATCCTTTGTGCTTATCTTATCTGAACACCCTTGTTTTCCTGCATGGCTTCCATAGTCTTTACCTTATATGGTTACCAAAGGGAAAAGGGGAGGGGATAAATTAGGAGTTTGGAATTAACATATACACACTACTATATAGAAAATAGATAACCGACAAGAACCTACTTTATAGCACAGGGAACTATACTCAATGTTTTATAATAACTTATAAGGGAAAAGAATCTGAAAAAGATTTCATCTATCTATCTGTCTATCTATCTATCTATATATATATCTGAATCACTTTGTTGTACACCTGAAACTAACACAACATTGTAAATCAACTGTATTTCAATAAAAAAAAGTACTTACTATTTTATTCTTGCTAATGTTAAGCCTCCATATTTACCTGCAAAGAGAATCGATGTACTAACATTAAGGTTTCTTCCTTTTCTTCGTGGGTTGCTGTGAGTATTAAATAAGCTAATGCAGATAAAGCAACTTAGTACAGTGCCTAGTACATAGTAAGTGGTACCTGTTGTGCATGGAAACGTCAGGAAGTTTTTCTGTCTCCAGGAACTTTCTGCACCATGCAGCTCAGAATTCCAGTACCTTTGTTTTGAATTCTCCCTTAGTTGTTTCATTGAAGTATAATAAAATGCGTTCCCTCTCAAGAGGAAAGGTGAGTGACTGAGCAAATGCTTGTCTCAAGAGTCCCTTTGTTTTCGTCCTGTGGGATGCTGGAAATGTGATCACAGTTACATTTGCTGATCACAGGGGGACTCTAAA